>NC_045541.1:80015278-80385278 GCF_009769535.1 Thamnophis elegans | reverse complement strand
ATGGAAAATAGATGGAAAAGAAAGGATAAGTTGATTTATTTTTAAAGAGAAGGGAAAACTACATTGTCTATAGATGTTAAAAATTAGAAATTGGAAAATATGAGAAGAAAAGTAATACGGCTACAATTGGAAATAATGGAAATATAATGTAAAATGAAATACGTTTTTTGTGGGAATGTTAAAGGGGGAATCCAGACCCACATTCTGTTCACAAAAGAATCTTTTATTATGTAAAAAAAATGAAATAAAAAACTTTTTATATAAAAAAAAGATTATAGTTGCCAAGATCTAAAGCAGAGAATGTAGCCATGTCTTTAAATGAATTGGTCTCCAAGGTTCCATTTCCCAGGAAAGAAAATGCACAGGCATAGTGTAGATTTTCCAGTATGCAGCAGAATGGATAGTATAGGCAGGACAGTGTATTTTCCAGCAAGATTGCTCTCAGCTTTAGATGGTTTAACTGGGGGAATTGCTTGACGAGAAGGAACATGCATCTTTCTCAATGGATGTTGGCTCTTGATCACAGAACTTGAATCACATTTACAGAGAACTGGATCGGGATATATATGGGATTGTCTTTTTCTAAGAGTCTTTCACATCTAACCAGATCGAGTAGAATGGGCATGCTGAAGATCCTATCAGCCAAAGAATATCAGCTGGAGGGCATTAGACCTTGAGCTTTCTCTGCACCAGCTCCTGCTCTGTGGAACATCCTCTCTTAATACAATACAATACAATACAATAGAAGAGTTGGAAGGGACCTTGGAGGTCTTCTAGTCCAACCCCCTGCCTAGGCAAGAAACCCTATATTGTTCCAGACAAATGGCTATACAACTAAAGACTTCCAGTGCTGGGGCATTCACAACTTCTGGAGGCAAGCTGTTCCACTGATTAATTGTTCTATCTGTAAGGAAATTTCTCCTTAGTTCTAAGTTGCTTCTCTCCTTGATTAGTTTCTACCCATTACTTCTTGTCCTACCCTCAGGTGCCTTGGAGAATAGTTTGACTCCCTCTTCTTTGTGGCAACCCCTGAGATATTGGAACACTGCTATCATGTCTCCCCTAGTCCTTCGTCTCATTAAACTAGACATACCCAGTTCCTGCAACCGTTCTTCCTATGTTTTAGTCTCCAGTCCCCTAATCATCTTTGTTGCTCTTCTCTGCACTCTTTCTAGAGTCTCCACATCCTTTTTACATCATGACAACCAAAACTGAATGCAGTATTCCAAGTGTGGCCTTACCAAGGCATTATAAAGTGGTATTAACACTTCACATGATCTTGATTCTATCCCACTGTTTATAAAGCCTAGAACTGTGTTGGCTTTTTTGGCAGCTGCTGCACACGGCTGGCTCATATTTAAATGGTTGTCCACTAGGACTCCAAGATTCCTCTCACAGTTACTACTATTGAGCAAGGTACCACCTATACTGTACCTGTGCATTTTGTTTTTCTTGCCTAAATGTAGAACCTTACTCTTTTCATCATTGAATTTCATTTTATTAGATAGTGCCCAATGTTCAGGTTTGTCAAGATCCTTCTGTATCTTAAGCCTATCTTCTGGAGTTTTGGCTATTCCTGCCAGCTTGGTGTCATCTGCAAGTTTGATGAGTTCCCCATTTATCCCCTCATCCAAATCATTGATGAAGATGTTGAAGAATACTGGGTCTAAAACAGAGTCTTGGGGTACTCCACTGCATACTTCCCTCCATGTAGAAATCAGAATGGCCAAAACCTTGTTAGCCTTCTGTAAGACCCTAAAAACCTGGCTATGTATGGTGCTGAATGTGTTAAAGGCCCTTTTTCCTGACTGTACTGCTAACTGGCCAAGTATCTTGCTCCTATGTATATTTAATCTGGCTGTATTTATTGTTTTAAAATATTTTTAGTATTTTTAATGTTGATATTAAATTAATGTTGTGTATGTGGTGACTCAGTGGCTAAGATGCTGAGCTTGTCGATCAGAAAGGTCGGCAGTTCGGCAGTTCGAATCCCTAGTGCTGTGTAACAGAGTGAGCTCTGGTTACTTGTCCCAGCTTCTGCCAACCTAGCAGTTTGAAAGCACGTGAAAATGCAAGTAGAAAAAATAGGAACTACCTTTGGTGGGAAGGTAATAGTATTCCGTGTGCTTTCAGCATCTAGTCATGCCAACCACATGACCATGGAGACCTCTTTGGACAGCATTGGCTCTTTGGCTTTGAAATGGAGATGAGCACGCCCCCTAGAGTCGGGAATGGCTAGCACATATGTGCGAGGGGAACCTTTATCTTTAATGTTGATATTTTTTTTAATTGTAAGCCACCCAGAGTCATTGACTAATGCTATAGAAAATAGATGATAGATAGATAGATGTTAGATAAATAGATAGATAGATAGATAGATAGAGATAGAGAGAGAGAGAGAGAGAAAGATAGAGAGATAGAGAGATAGAGAGATATAGTTTAAAGCTATATAGTTCTTCTCTATATCTACTGGAGCATGAAAACATGCTCCTCTAGATACCAAGAACTATGTAGCTTTAAACTATATCTCACAGTTTATAGTTGCACATCATCTAATGCATTTCATTAGTTTTAGGATTGATTTAACTATAAGATGTAGACCAGTTCAGACTGAACAAGATAACCACAGTTTTTTCTCCTTTTTCTGTTATTTTATGGACATTAAACTCAGAACCATTGATACCAGATGTTATTCACAATAGCCTGAGAAGTCTATATGGACTTCATCTTAAAATCTGGGGTTCTGACTGTTATCTGCAGTTCAGCGGTTCTAATCTCACCGGCTCAAGGTTGACTCAGCCTTCCATCCTTCCGAGGTGGGTAAAATGAGGACCCGTATTGTTGGGGGCAATATGCTGACTCTGTAAACCGCTTAGAGAGGGCTGAAAGCCCTATGAAGTGGTATATAAGTCTAACTGCTATTGCTATTGCTATAAATGTATACAATCACATATTTTCCTGCTGCACACCAATTGCAAATGCATGGATCACCCATTTTTCAAAAGGACAGTTCAACAATGACATTTTTATCTGGCAGAATTATACTTCTAATCCTGATTCTTTGGTGTTATCTTCAGATCTTGGTTTTGTTTGTTTTTATGATCTTGATTTTTTTAAAAACTGATAGACAGAAACACAGTCACTGAAGGGCAGGTGGATGATTTGAGAACTTGGAAAGAATGAGGAACCTTGAAAGAGACCGGCTCCTTTTGCACACTAATGCCATGCAGAAGGTGTGAGGTGCAACTTAATACCTTTGAAGTCTTAAGGAAAAGCACATAGCAACAAGCTCGTTAGATCAGTAAGTTACGAAAGATGGTGAAATGTTACCTAAAACAGTGCAGAGTAAGCATCTGTGGGTTTTGCTTTCAATCTGAGAATCATATAGCCATGCCCTGTGGCCTCTTAAAATTCCTGACATTAGGCACAGCAAAAAATGTACACTTGTCTGAACCCCAATCAACTAAATTCTTCTAAGGTTTATGGATATTTATTTATTTGAAATTTTGTTTTATAAAGCTTGCCCAGTTCAGATTGGCTGAGCTGTGTATAATTACAACTAGCAAAATACCTGAAAATAACAGCAGTAAAAATAAAAAACAAAAGAAAATAGTGTAATGGGAGAGAAATACATATTACAGGCAAAGCCAACAATATCCATCCAATGGGGGTACCATTAATCTCTCCAAAAGATTGAGGAAAAGGCCATTTTTTTAAAAAAAGAAAATATTTTAAGATTATGGGGTCAGGGTTGTGTGATGGGGTCCTGAGGGGGTCAGCCTCAGAAGGCTTTTCTTCGTTAGCATTATTTGCTAAATGCATAAATTCTTGTTTAGTCACCGTTAAAGGTAAATTGTCTTAGTGATGCATTTCATCTCCAATTTGCACTTGTTAACATAGTCTATAGAAAAGCATCTTTTCTATTCCTGAATTTGGGCTTCAATTTGTAAAGCTACAGATTTGCACACAGTATACAAAAACAAGGGATAAGTGGACTTCCCTGCTGCTGAGAGGCTATCGTATTGCTGTCTCCTTTAAGCAGAGCATGGAATCTGCAGATTTAACGTACACATTCTTGTCATTTTCTTGGCAACAATATAGGAGTAGTTTGTCACTGTCTTCTGAGAAGTTTTTTGAACTACACGGTCTATCTTACAATCATAATATTTCCTTGTAGTCTCCTATCCAAGTGTGAAACAGGTCTAGTCTCGCTTACTTTCCCAACCCAGACATGGCTGGGCAAGCTGAGATACTATATTATTAGGCTGAAGAAAGATAAATGGATTGTCACACACTTTTACTTTGGAACAAATGTTTAAAGGCTACAAACATTGTTCCTTTTAGATTTGAGTTGGAATTACCATTGCTTCTGTGTGAAGGGTCACCATTGGTCTGGAAATCAATCAATCAGTCAGTCAATCAGTCAGACAATCAATCAATCAATCAATCAATCAGGATGAGGCAGTTGGAAATGAGTCTTGAAAGCACTACATCAGAGAAGGACTTGTGTTCGGTCATTGACAACAACTTGATCATAAGCCAGCAGTGTAAGACAGTTACTGAGTCATAGTGGCACAATGGTTAAAATGACGTATTGCAGGCTAATTCAGCCGACAGCCAGCAGTTCAATTCTCACTGGCTCAAGGTTGACTCAGCCTTCCATCCTTGCAAGGTTGGTAAAATGAGGACCCAGATTATTAGAGGCAATAGGCTAATTATAAACCAGTTAGGGAGGGCTGTAAAAGCACTATGAAGTGGTATGTCAAAGTGCTATTGCTATTACTTGAAGAGCTAACATCTTGAGATGGATTTAAAGATGTGTAAAAGCTTTATTCCCTTCTCTTCTGCCTGGCTGTGATAACATCTCAAGTTCTGGATGTTATGTTAGCCACCACATTTCCAGAATGTGATTCTGGCAGGTTCAAATAGGTCCAGAGAAAGGTGACAAAGGTGTTATAGTGACTTGAAAACAGGTGGAAGTAACTGGGGTTGTTCAATCTGGAGAAAAGAAGATGAAGAGTAATCCTGATATCAATGTTCAATGACATGAAATGGTGATGATCAATAACAGTTTTCCATAGGTCCATAAATTGCTGCGAGCTATATTTTATTTACAATTAAGGAAAAAAACTTTTGATGTTGAGTTCCATAAAACAATGAAACAGTATATTATGGTGGCTGTAGTTCTCTATTTCAGGAAGTTTTTAAGAAGAGATGAGCTAGCTATCTCTCAAAAATAGATTGATTTCAATGCACCTTGCAAAAGATGGGTGCTCCTTCTAGTCCCCTTCAACTCCACAAGTCTATGATCCTGTGATTTGGCAAGGATGACAGCAATGAAATGCCCTACAGAGGTGCCATATGACACTAAGACTGCTATTAATCATACCATAGAAAAAAAATCATTTAAAACTTAACCAGCACAATCTGTTTCATTTCCTCAGCAAACAATCAGTAGGGTGAGAATGCATAATGTTCACCAACTGATGTGCTTCTACTTATATGTGGACTCATATATATATTTGGTGTTTTAAGCAGTACACAGAAACCATGATACAGGAAGTAGGAGGGATACTCTCCAATGTAAAGTATTCTAGCCATCATCAGATCACTGGGAATAGAAATGAAAGGACCTTGGAGGGATCTTAGTTCAAGTTATAGGATCTCTGTTGTTTACCTACATGAAGGTTTTTGCCCTTGTACCTCAAATGCTAACAACAAATAAAGGTTCTGGGAGAAACTTTTATTCTTGATTTATGAAACAGAATACCTTCTGAAAGAGCTGAATTAGAAATAGATCCACTCCCCTTTGTACTGAAATTGGATTTTTAGCCAAAGAATTATTTTTCCAGTGTTCCACATGCATAGCAATAGCAATAGCACTTAGACTTATATACCACTTCACAGTGCTTTACAGCCCTCTCTAAGCAGTTTACAGAGTCAGCATATTGCCCAAAACAATTTTGGGTCTTCATTTTACCCACCTTGGAAGGATGGAAGGCTGAGTCAACCTTGAGCTTGGCGAGATTCGATTTGTCAAATTACAGGCAGCCACCTTTCAGCAGAAGTAGCCTGCAGTATTGCACTCTAACCACTGCACCACATGTACTTGAGGAAGTACTGAGATGAAGAATAGAATGACTATACCAACAATATAAATATGTCCCAGGCTCATAATTTCCTCTTCGGCCATACAGATACATTGTCTTCTCTCTTCTCCATCCTAAATGAGATAGCCTTAATTGTTCTGGTCATAAGATTTAATATTTCTTTTATATAAGAGCAGCCCAAGAGGAGTAAAATCTGGTAGACTTTGTCACCTTGAATGGAAGTCTGGTAGTGATTGGAAACAATGGAGCAATAGACAACAGAGGCAAAATATGGATCTGCAATAGGGATAGAAATACCATGCCAGTTTAATTTTCTGTTTAGCTCAAGGATAAATAGGATTGTAAATCCATAATGGAGAATGGCACAGTCATTTTGCTCAACTCTTTATGTCCCAATAAATGTATGAATCAGAGGTCCTGGTGCAGTTCCTAGAAGCTTCAGATAAATCATCAAAACTGGCAGCAGATTTGTTCTATCTGCAAGTAGGCCTTTGGGATACAGCAGGAAAGCAGGATCTGTGGTTATTACTAACTTCATCTGGAGTGTTTTCCCTTTTCCCTTTTTTACAGCTAGATAACAAACTCACTTGTACCGAGTAGACATGGAATCTAGGTCTGCCATTCAAATTATCTGAAGATGCTGCATCCAGTTTCTTAAAGGAGTTTGTTTTGTGATGAAGAAAGAATACCTGCCTAAAATTCTATGAAGGATGAAAGAAGTCAGAAATAGCAGAGTGCTCGCTTCGGCAGCACATATACTAAAATTGGAATGATACAGAGAAGATTAGCATGGCCCCTGGGCAAGGATGACACGCAAATTCGTGAAGCGTTCCATATTTTTACACAAGCCCAAAACCTGAGAGAAAATTTTTACAAGATGTTCTATAGATGGCATTTAGATCCTAAAAAGTTGGCTTCTATGTATTCGAATTTACAACCCAAATGTTGGAGATGTGGTTCTCTCGGTGCTACATATTTCCATATGTGGTGGACTTGCCAAAAGGTTAAGGCATTTTGGATAAAAATATGGTGGATTATGCAAAATATTCTTTAAAAAAGGATTAGGTTTACTCCTTTTTTAATTTTTGTTAGGTATAATTACTGACTGTACAGCGGTAGAGATTAATTTGATTTTGCACTTGATAACGGCAGCACGACTGTTGGTGGCGCAATACTGGAAGAAGGAAGACTTGCCTACAATTCAAGAATGGACATTGAAAGTCACAAATTTAGCCGCGATGGCTAAAATATCTGCATATCTTAAGGACCACTCAAATGAGAGATATAAACGAGACTGGAAAAAATGGATTGATTATATACAAAATAAATACGGGACTAAGAAATTACAGATAGCCTATGCTTAAGATCAGGAATGATTTAAATTGTTTAAACTTAGTCTAGCAAGGAGGAGCTAAGTTCAATGTAAAGATGTTATTAATCTCTTATTCTTTTTTTCTCAATATATCTTAGACTGTGTTTGTTAAAAATCTATACCGTGTACGGTTTCTGGGAAGTCGGGGGGGTAGGTTGTGAGGGGTCGGGGGGTCGGGTGGGGGGGATGGATATATATCAGGCTAGATAAGACGTGTTAGATTTCATGTAATTTGATTCCACATGTATACTGTTTTTTTTTGTTTTTTTTTACTTTTTCTTTAAAAATAGGATAGGCCAAGTATATTGACATGTAGTGGAAATACACCAAGGAGAGGAGGAGTGGGAAAGAAGAAAGATGGGCAGAGTGGGATGGGAGAGAGGGGGAGAAGATGAGAAGGATGGGGGGGAGTGGATTATGGAGAGAGGAGGGGTAGAGGAGGAGGGGAAGTAGAGTAGAGGGGGATGATGGAGGGAAGATAGGAAGTTGGAGGGTGGTGGAAGAAAGAGGTGTGTGGAGAGCGGAAGAGCTATAATGGGTTTCTATTTTGGGGGCATTGTTGGCAAGAGGAACTGATGTAATTATTGTTTAATGCTGTATGGTGTTGGCTATGTGAGTGCGTGTAATGAAAATGAAAATGGAAATAAAATATTCTCAAAAAAAAAAAGAAATAGCAGAAAAATGATCTACGGAGGAGGGTCACTGTTCATAGACAATGCTGATTCTCCAAGTAGAACTTTGGCCATGAGGAAAAATATGCTTTTTGTGAGCTTTTGTCATTATTTTACACACGCCTTCTAATATTTACTGGTGAATTGACTTTGTGTTTTCTAAATACTATGAGTAAGATTATAATCTCGAGACTCCATAGCTTTAAATTCTCTGATGATAACTGATTTGGATCCCCCAAAGTCAGGGGTGGGCTGCTCCAGATTTGTCCGGGTGATCCTCTGTTGAAGATTCTGCGTGGTTTGGCGAATCCTCAAATCCCACTCCTGGCTGGCCCCTCCCACCCTGCCCCTCCACATGGCCTGTTTTGGATGCAAGGTAAGTGCAGGGCTCAAGGAGGGTGAAAAATGGGCCTCCTCGAGACTCTGGAAAGTCAGAAATGGGCCTGTTTCCAGTCTCCAGGGAGCCTCCGGAGCCCGGGGGGAGGTCATTTTCGCCCTCCTGGAGGCTCAAAGAAAGCCTCCAGAGCCCAGGATGGGCGGAAACAGGCCCCCAGCCATAGTGCAGGAGGCTGACCAGGCGACACCCACCATGGCCACACCCAGCCAGCAACCCAATGCTAACCTTTTTGAAGCCCACCCCTGCCCAAAACCTAACCATATAACATATACCAGAGTGTATTAAGTATTCCGTTGTATCCTGCTCTCTTTTAATTTGGACTTTGAATGTTAAAAAGTAATAAAATGTGGCCTTTTTCAGGGATTTTACTGTGACATATTCCTTAAAGCCAGGCAATTATATTGCAAAGAATGTATGTCACTAATAGCATCTCCATTCACTTCTATTCGCTTATACAATGCCAGAAACATGATGGGAATAAGGTCATTACAAGGACATCTGGGAAAGAATCAAACCTGAAACTCCATAAGGCGATATGGGTGGGATCTGATATTATCATATCTGTGTGGGAGGTTTTGTTTTTGTTTTCTCCAGAAGACAAGGTGTGGATTCAGTCTCATGCCAGCTCAGATGCCCGTAAAGGGGCATATGTCCAGACTTGCTCCTGATGAATGCAATTGTAAGAAAAAAATAATGCTAATTACCAAATCATCATGCTATAAGGGGGAAAACAGCTTTTCTGCATCTGGAATATAAACTTCACCCTAACAACACATAGCTCACAGGTCGTAGTTTGATTGTTGCCTTCTTCCTCACAACTTTCCTCCTCATCTATATACATATATGCATGTTTATAAACATACATTGTCCCTGGGATTTTTTTTTCCTCATCAGAGACATGTAAATGAGAAAGAGAAAAACAAAAATGAGTTTAAAAAGCAAAGGATGAAGGAAGTCAGAAAAAGCCTCTGAGGAAGATAGGAAGCTGTCAAAGATAGTCAGTGCTTGGGCAGGGAAGGTATTCTCAATTGCCATGGAAGCAGTTTTCTTTCGCTTAAACTAAAAGTAGAAGCCCTGTTGGCTGTTTATATTTAACCAACCGGTTGATCTCAAGGCTAAGTCAGATTGGATTTGGTTACCTTTTAGATGGGAGAATAATAGGAAATCCTAGCAGTGTAGGCTAACTTGAAATTTGGAATAACACTTTGGCTGAGGCAATAGCAAACCACTTCCAAAGAATTTCCAAACAAGCTACAGAGATATATCTATTAATCAGTGAGAGTCAGACTCAACTTCAGGGGGATTTCACTTTAAGAGAAGTCTACTATTTTAGGGGGTGACTGTGCCATACAGTATTCCTTCCCTATAGTAAGTATGATCTATCTGAATAAGTAGCCTTACTTCCACCTGTTTCCTGATTCCACATGGCCAACACATTTGTCTTGTTATTTTTGATGTAGATGTTTCTCATCCAGATGTTGGCTGGTGTGTATGTGGAAAAGGGAATCTAACTGTGTGTTGCATTTCACATGCTGCTGGAAGTTACTTTAAGTCCCATATTTGAGAGGAAGTTCAAAATGAAAGCAGTTGTAGGAGGGGAAATTGAAATTTACCTGTACTTGAATCAGACTCCCATATCCTTACTCTGGAAATAATAAAAAGGCATAGAATTAGTCACATGGTACAAGTGTGACTTAATGGATAGTTGAATTAGTGAGTCACCATTTAAAACTGCCTCGTGTATTTTTTTTTTTTTTTTGGAAAGGGAGTTCATGGCAAGCAGTGGTGGAATATGACGGGTGTAATGGTGCTTGCTGGGAGCACCAGGTATTGTTCCGGTATGGTGCTCCAAAGGGCCCACCCACCCACCCACTTTACCTGTATTTGAGCCGATCAGGGCTTTTGCACAAGCACACGGAGCGTATGGCCCCTGCGTGATGCTCCGCCAAGCAGCTGGAGTGTCACGGGTGGTAAGAACTCATGCGTGTGCTGCACATGTGCTGCACACATGCACGTGGTGGACGCCCAGCCTGTTTCACCGTACTGGTTGCACCAGAATCCGGAACCCACCACCAATGGCAAGTTATTGTATATGGATGTGCAGGAATCTGATTTGAAGGGCAGAATATGATTGATATGACAAGTTGGCATGTATATAGCACCTGTTAGATATTTCTTTTTCTAGGATCATCTATCAGCTATGTGATATCAGCATTTTTTAGCCAGGAAAAGATGCAGCTGCTTTAAGATAATTCTTTTTTAAAAAAAGTTTGCTTATTTATTTATTTATTTATTTATTTATTTATTTATTTATTTTTAAATACAGGTTTACATATATTATAGAAACAAAGTGTTGTCCGGATCTTCCTTTTTATGTCCTCTCATTTACATAATCCATTTTACCTCATAACTTGGTTTTCAATTTCAGCCATATTATTTTCTTCCATTATTTTCCATTTTTATACTCATAAACAATATCTTCAATTGCCCCTTCAAAAATTGCACCAAATTATCATTTCATATTTCTCCATTGGTCTATTTTATTATAAACAATATATATCCTGTAGTTACATTTTGACATAGAGAGCATTTCTTTTGTTTTTTTCTGCAATTAACAATGTATTATACTTTCTTTATTTCTCAAGTAGTTGCGTAACAAACCAATCATACTAGTATTCCCTTTAATCTACTAATACAAATCTTCCCCCCCTTCTTCCTTTTTTATTCATTTTCTCTTGGGCTCCCACGAATTCCATTTTTAATCATTTCTTCTTCTTGCTAGAGGCAGTAGCCAGGTTGGTGGTGGAGTTCCCCAGACTAATGGTACTGGGGGACTTTAATCTGCCATCTCTTGGTGAACACTCTGATGGGGCACAGGAGTTCATGGCCTCCATGACAATCATGGACTTGACCCAAGTAGTTCAGGGTCCAACTCATAGAGCAGGACACACACTCGACATTGTATTTCTCTCGGGGCAGTGGAGACGTGATCTTGAGTTAAGGGGAATGGAAACCTCACCCTTGTCATGGTCATATCACTCCTTGCTGAGGCTTGACTTCAGGACGCTACTCCCCCATTGCAGGGAGGTGGAGCCAATTAAGTGGTTCCGCCCCAGGCATCTGATGGACCCGGAGGGATTTCAGAGGGAGCTTGGAGAGATACCTGACTCCCTTGTCCGCAATCCGACCGAGTCCTTGGTCGCTGCCTGGAATGTTGCAGTGGCTGAGGCACTGGATCGGATTGCGCCTTTGAGGCCTCTCCACGGCAGTGGATCCAGGAGGGCACCTTGGTTTACCGAGGAACTCCAGGAGATGAAGCGCCAAAAGAGACGCCTAGAGCGATGCTGGAGGGCTAGTAACTCTGAATCTGATTGAGCACTATTAAAGCCTTTATCAGGACTTACCTAGTGGCGATATGGGTGGCAAAGTGTACACATTTTTCCGCTCTTATTGTATCTGCGAAATCTCGCCCAGCCGCCCTGTTTAGGGTGACCCACTCCCTCCTGAAAGGTGAGGAGGCCGGGGAACCCCTGCAGGGAAGAGCTGAGGAGTTCATTCAGTTTCTGTCGGATAAAATCACTCAGATTCGGACAGACCTGGAAGCGGATTATCTAGACTCCTTTCAGTCTGGTTTCAGACTTGGGTACAGCACAGAAACCGCTTTGGTCACACTGATTTATGATCTCTGGCGGGCTAGGGATAGAGGACATTCCTCTATCCTGGTGCTTCTTGACCTCTCAGCGGCTTTTGATACCATTGACCATGGTATCCTTCTGCAACGCCTGGAAGAGGTGGGAGTAAGAGGCACCATTTTATGGTGGTTCTCCTCTTACCTCTCTGACAGGTCGCAGTCGGTGTTGGTCGGGGGGCAAAGGTCGACCCCCAGGCCCCTCAAATGTGGCGTGCCACAGGGTTCAGTCTTGACCCCCCTCCTATTTAACATCTACATGAAGCCGCTGGGTGAGATCATATGACAGCACGGGATAAAGTACCACCAATATGCAGATGATACACCACTGTATCTTTCTGCCCCGTGCCAGCTCAGTGTAGCGGTGGATGTGATGTGCCGATGCCTGGAAGCCGTCAGGATCTGGAAGGGGGTGAATAAACTTGTGCTCAATCCCGATAAGACTGAGTGGTTTTTGATGCTGCCCCCGAAGGACAGCCTAGACAGTCCATCCTTAACCCTGGGGGAGTGAAAATTTACACCCCTCAGAGAGGGCCTGCAATTTGGGGGTCCTCCTGGATTCACAGCTGACACTGGAACACCATCTGTCCACTGTGACCAAGGGGGCCTTTGCCCAGGTTCGCCTGGTGCATCAATTGCGGCCCTATTTGGATCGGGAGGCACTTCAAACGGTTACTCATGCCCTTGTCACCTCAAGGTTGGATTGTTGCAATGCGCTCTACATGGGGCTACCCTTGAAAAGCGTTCAGAGACTGCAGCTAGTCCAGAATGCGGCCGTGCGAGCGATATTGGGTGTACTGAGATACACCCATGTTACATCTGTCCTCCGCGAGCTGCACTGGCTACCAATTGGTCTCCGGACGCAATTTAAGGTGTTGGTTATTACCTTTAAAGCCCTACATGGCTTAGGGCCAGCGTACCTGCGAGACCGCCTACTGCCACATACCTCCCAATGGCTGGCGGGCCCCCTGTGGCTGTTCCAACTCTTTGGAATCAGCTACCCCCAGAGATCCGGACCTTACCGACTCTCATGGCCTTCAGGAAAGCTGTTAAAATCTGGCTGTTCCGGCAGGCCTGGGGCTGTTGACCTCATTGTTGAGGTCCAGCCCCGATTAGAACGAATGCATGTGTTTTGTGGTTTTAAACTGTCTTTTTCTTATTATTTTTTCTTTCTCTTCTTTCTCCTTTTGTAAGCTGCCCGGAGTCTTTCTTTTTTCCTCTTTCCTGTTTTTATGGTTGTAGTATCTTTTCTTCAGAGTATTCATTTTTATTATTCTGGTATCTTTCCCCCGGGGTTTCCCCTGTTCTCCTCCCCTTCTTACTATCATGGTTTCTTTTTGGGGGAATCTCCCCCTCTGTCTGCTTTTTCTTTGTAACTCTAAATCCCAATAAAATCATCTGTGCTTTAAGCCAATTCTGAGGATGTTGTGTTCATGCCTTGTGTGTGCCAAAGCACATTTTGCCATTTGCCAGATTTCTGCATACCATAGATCTGGACTGTTGTCTTAGATCTGAGGAAACATGGCCTTTTTCTTGTATAGCCTCCCTGGAAAATCATAGGTTTGCTTTAGTCAAGCAAATTTTAAGTCATTACCCAAGGACACATTTAAAAAATATTGACTTATATATCAATCCTGCTCCTTTACATTTTGTCTCTTGCATGCAATAAAAATATTCAAATGATAGGTTGTTCCCTGATCATATATATGGGGCTTTTTAAAAAAAAATATTGGCCACAGGTTTCTTCTCAGTCAATGCTACACTTTTTTTGTGGCACAAGAAAATGCCTTTAAATAATGTCGTATTCTTCAGCTTTCTACCTGTTTCTGGGGCAGTACAATAAATGAGCCACCACCCATTTCTCTGCCTTTGCCCTGAAGTACAACAAACCAATCCTTTTCGTTTCAGGCTAAACTTATCCCCATCTCTTGATCTAGCATATCTTTGTGTGAGGCCAGTCTCTTCAGGCAAAATCTCTGTGAAGCTATATTTAGAGGTAGTCCCCAGATTTGTTTCCTGATTATGTGTTGCTATAGTTCACCATACCAAACTTGACCTAGGAATGTCCTCGGTTCATTTTGTGAGCACTTGAGCATGATCTAGCAAAATTGCTAAGTATGATTGAGAGTTCAAATGCTTTACTGCTGAAGGCAATGGGATATTCTGTTATTTAAGGGAGTGTTGTGTAATTAATTGCTGCCTTGAATTGGAATATTTCAAAATCTTTAAAGTCAGAAGTTGAAAGTTCACAAAAATAACTTTAAAGTTATTTGGTTCCTCTTATAACTAAAAGGCATAATGGGAAGCTGGAAAACATAAAAGGAAGTGATGATAGTGATGGGGGTCATCCCTCAGACAAAACATATGGAGATTTATTGTCTAGGTAGGTGGAGGTACTTAGCCAGCCTTGGTTAATTTTAAAAAGCTAAACAGGGTTGAATCTGGTTAATATTTGGATAGAAACCATCAGAAAAGGGATATTAGTTCTGACCAGGAACTGGGGCAGAATAAAAGTTGAAAAGCAGTATCAGTACAAGACATCACTGGAGAAGAGCCTAATGCTAGGAAAGATTGAGGGCAGAAGAAGAAGGGGACGACAGAAAGTGAGGTGGCTGGATGGAGTCACTGAAGCAGTAGTCATGAGCTTAAATGGACTCCAGAGGATGGTAGAGGACAGGAAGGCCTGGATGAATGTGGTCCATAGAGTTGCAATGAGTTGGACACGGCTTCGCAACTAACAACAACAAGACATCAAAGCTACTTTTCCTGTGAACAGCCTGCCCCCATTTCCTTCTACATTTCCCTCTGGAACATTACAGGAATAGACTTTTCAGAAGGTAGCACTGTGGCAGGTTTGTAGCTACCAGAAAGGATAGATATAATTGAACAGTACCTATGTTTAACCTGTCTTATTATAAATACATTGGTTCAATCCTTGAGAGGTTAGCTGATAACATTAAACTCTGTCAGAGGAGGCTATGCAGATGCTAAATAATGTAGTTAGTTGGTTTGTTAGTTCAGGGGTCCCCAACCTACCACGCTATGGCCCACAGTGTGCAAAAGGAGCTGTCTGCATGCATTTGTGTTTGCCCGTCGCTCATGCAGAACCATCCCCTCTTTTACACATACCACTGCCGGTCTGCAAAGCCAAAAAGGTAGAGGAACTCTGTAGGTTTTTAAAGGTTTTTTTATTATGTTTATATAGGGTAAGTTTTTAAAAAAATGACACCAGGAAACATAATGCAAATAAAGCAATAGTGCTTAGACTTATATACCACTTCACAGTGCTTTTACAGGCCCCTCTAAGAAGTTTACAGAGTCAGCCTATTGCCCCCAACAATCTGATTCCTCATTTTATTGACCTCGGAAGGATGAAAGCCTGAGTCAACCTTGAGCTGGTGAGATTTGAACTGCTGAACTGCAGCTAGCAGTCAGCTGAAGTAGCCTGCAGTACTGCACTCTAACCACTGTGCCATCTCGGCTCTTATATAAGAGCCAATAAAAATGCAAACAGTTATCACTGTGGTTGGCAGAGGTGTTCTCTAGAGCACCAGAGCCATGGTGGCGCAGTGGCTGGAATGCAGTACTGAAGGCTACTTCTGCTGACTACTGGCTGCCTGCAATTTGGCAGTTTGAATCTCACCAAGCTCAAGATTGACTCAGCCTTCCATCCTTCTGAGAAGGGTAAAATGAGGACCCAGATTTTGGGGGGCAATATGCTGACTCTGTAAATCGCTTAGAGAGGGCTGGGAAGCCCTGTGAAGCAGTATATAAGTCTAGGTGCTATTGCTATTGCTAATAACTGCACAGGTAAGGGCAGGAACCTATATAGTGGGAGATGATAAGGGATGTGGGCTGGTGGGGGAAGGGAGGCAGACAGCAGAGAATAGGAAAACCCTGTTTTCCTTCTCCACATTCCTATAATAGCACCAGAAACTGTTATCTTGCCCTTGTTTTGAAAGCATGGCAAAAGAGGCCCTGTGGGGTCAGCAACTTTCCATTTTCTTTTGGCCTTAAGGTTGGTCTTCCTGTCTGTCATTGCTGATGAGTTGGAGAACAGCCCTAAGTAAAGCCTTTCTATGATTGCCATCAGCCTAAATTTAGTTAGCAGAACCAGTTCGAAGGAAAATTCCCTGAAGATTATTGAACAAAGGCTGCTATGGGGAAGAGGCTGTTCTCTCTTTGTTATTGGCCTGTTTTGAAGATGTAAGTTTTAAAATGTCAAAAGCATCCTGTAGTCATCAGGCATCTGTTCCAATAAGAATAAAGCATTGCTATGACTGAGGTCTTGTTCCAAAAACAATAGATGGACCTCTGAATAAAAATAGGTTGCGACCGACTCAGGAAGAGCAAGTTCAGGGGAATAGTTGCACCTTTCCTTGGGCCCCATAATGATGTGGTGCTCCCTGAAGGAGGGAGCTGCATCTTTCGATTAGCTTTGCAAAGGGTGAAAGACCCTCAAGCTCATTTTGGGTGACACAATGATATTTCTTTTTTTTTTCAAGTGTCATTTCAAAGCACAGTTGGAGAAGTTGCCCTTCGCAACCTCCCCTTCTGGTATTTAAGAGGACACGAATCATAGACATGGCTTTCAGCCCCTGCAGAAACTTTCAAATACAGATGACATTCAGAGTAAGATCATGGAGGATAAGCGGAATGTTAATCCTCTTTCTCTTTCATCCTCATACACTACTTGATATTACACCATGTTGTAACCACGCTGTATACATACATACATACTGCATTTGTACTGATAAATAAATAAAGGGAGACTGGTATATATCTATTTCAAGCTATGTAGCTCTCATCAGCTAGCCATACCCTTACTGGGATTCGAAACTGGGTTGTTTTTACATGTTAGGCAGTTGTATTAGCCTCTAAGCCACAAGCTCTCATCCCTTAGCAGCTGAGCCAAAGAAATGATTAAGTGTTATATCAAAGCACCTGGAATGCCCAAATATGGGAGGGAATATGCTGCTGATGAGAGCTAAATAGCTTGAAATAGATCTATACTAGTCTCCTTTTATTTATTTATCAGCACAAATGCAACACAAAATGCAACACAAACGCTTTCTGCCTGGAAGACTCCTAGGGTGGAGCTGAAAGGCAAAAGGGAAGCTGTATGCTCCCTCCCATATTTGGGCATACCAGGAGCTTTGACATAACACATACACACATACACATACACACACACAGAGACACACACACACACACACACATGTACACACCTATGTCTGTCTGTCTGTATATGTATATATGTGTATGTGTATATATTCTATCTATCTATCTATCTATCTATCTATCTATCTATCTATCTATCTATCTATCTATCTATCTATCTATCTATCTATCTATCTATCTATCTATCACAGGTGGTATTCAGCAGATTCTGACCAGTTCTGGAGAACCGGTAGTGGAAATTTTGAGTAGTTTGGGGAACTGGTAAATACTACCTCTGACTGGCCCCGTACCCATCTATTCTCTGCCTCCTGAGTCCTAGCTGTTCCCCATCCCCAGGGAATGGGGATTTTGCAATAACCTTCCCCTGGAGTATGGAGGTAATGGCATTTTTGCAGTATCTTTCCCCTGCCATGCACACCAAGCCACGTCCACCAAGCCACGTCCACAGAACCGATAGTAAAAAAAATGAATATACATATTCCCTAACTTCTGCCTTCTGGGTAGGTTAGACCAGTGGTCCCCAACCTTTTTATCGCCGCGGACCAGTCAGCCTTTGATAATTTTACCGTGGCCCGCTGAGCGCACGCAGGGGTGGGGGGGCGTTGTTCTGCAGCGATCATGGCCCCCAGCCATTAATGTCTAAACTGCTGCAAGATATACTTAAATATTTATAAAATGTGAGGGGGTGTACTCACTTCTGTGATATCTATCCATCCATGTCTGTCTCTGTCTCTGTCTCTCTCTGTGTATGTATGTGTGTATGCGTGTATGTGTATATATCCTCTATCTATCTATTATCTATCTATCTATTTATCTATTTATCCATCCATCCATCCATCCATCCCTCTCTATCTATCAATCACCTATCCACCATCTATCTATCTATTCTAGCTGGCTGGGCAATTTGGGGAGTTGAAGTCCAAAAGTGTTAAAGTTGCTGAGATTGAGAAATGAGGACGAAACAAAAGGGAAGAGAATGAAACAAGGTCGTAGAGAGAGATTGCAAAATGAAAGGGCAACTTCTCTTTTTATTTCCTTCCACCCCCACCACCCCCACCACCCCCACCGTGCCTCTTTGGCAATTGGCTGCCCAGGAGGTGGGGAGGGGAAGATGTTTCACAGACAGCTGCCACCCGCCCATCTCTCTCTCTCTCTCTCTCTCTCCCCCCGCCTCCCCATCTGACCTCGGCTGCTCCATGGCGGAGACCCCAGAAGGCAAGCAAAAAAAAAAAAAGGGCTCAGGAGTGGGGGAAGGAAACAAACCCCATCACGTTCCTATCTGTGAAAGCTCCCCGCTCCCTTCCTGGGCAGCCAATTGCCAGAGAGGCAGTGTGTGTACGTGTGTGTGTGGGGGGGGGGGTTGGCAGCCCGCGGCGCGCCTAGTCCGCTGTGGAACACGCTGCCACCCGCCCAGCGCTCGCTCTCTCGCTCTCTCCCCCCCTCCAATCTCCCGCTTCTGCTTCGACCGGCCAGCAACTTGTCCCCGCTTGCCCGGGGACTGGCCTCTGATTGGCTGGCGGGGAGAAAGCCTCGCCAGGGAAGGAGGTGAGGACTCCGCGGTGACGTCATGGGGACAGCGCCCCCAGGTAGCGGCGAACCGAACGCGCTCCGTCTCCACGGGCTACCAAGGTGGCCGGGCGGGCGGATGGGGTGGGAGTGGGGTTTGGACCGGAGAGGCGGCTCTCGGGTTCGAGTCCCGGGGTTGATCTCAGGCTGCGCGTGTGGGTGAAGAGGCAGCAGCGATCATGGCCCCCGGCCGCTGTGCGGCCCGGTGCCAGGTACTCCACGGCCCGGCACCGGTCCGCGGACCGGGGGTTGGGGACCACTGGGTTAGACTACAAGTCCCATAATACTTCAGTCAGCATGAGAGATGGTCCACCATATTTGCATAGCACGAAAAGGAAGGAGAATATACCATAAGAAACAATCAAGGGCTGAAAGAGAAGACTTGGGATTTGATTGATAAGTAATCCTGTGAGCTGAATTATGGTTTGATGATTGCTGTGGAATCCTACTGAACCAATGGTAGTGTTCCAAAATTGATACATAAGTTGATACATAAAGATTTACCATAAATTAATGTGTTTGTTAAAGTATTTATAAAAATGTGAAATATTATAAACAGATGATTTAAAAGATTTTTCATTTGAAAAATAAATTAAAACTATAAGGGATTCCACATAAATGTGGAGATAATAATTTCTCATATTCAAATTTCACAGACAAATTTGAGGGGGGGGGGAATCCAAACTTTAAATGTTCATTTTAGCACTAGCATAATAACCTTTTTGGAACCTTCTGCTTATTTCTCATCTTGGAACGCCATCCTAAACTAAATTTCCTATATCTCTGTACTTTGCATCCTCCAGCTTAATATGGAAATTGAAACATAGGGAAGGGGTAGAGAGGAAGTGTCCTCTAACAATACCAATAACAATAATTGTGCGCATATACATACAATCCTTCAGAACAAAACTGTCAGGGTGGATAAGCATATCACCCTCTTTAAGTAAAGAAATAGACTGTTGTACCTTGATATTACAAATTTGAGACAGTTGTTCTGGTCAATATTGTGGAGAAATACAGCCACATATCCAATGCAAAGCAGTAGGATCCACAACATCACACATAGTTTATCCAATTATGCCATCCTGCTGGTAGAAGCAAGATCACTCCTTCTGTTCTCTATTTGCTGGTTGCTAAGCAAATCCTGGGCTCATAGAGAGTCTGGAAGAGAGACAATAGATCAAGGCCAATATGTTGTAGGATTGGTTGTGGCCTGTCATTTAAAGCAAGCTTGCCATTGATCTCTAAAGGTCACCAAGTTTACTATTTTCTCCCTCTCTTTCAGAGAAGGATGGAGAGGGGGGAGGAAGACAAAGCAGGGTCTGCAACAGAGAGCTCGCCTAAAGTCCTTCTTGACTCAAAGATGTACAAGAAGAAGAAGAAACAATTTTGAGGATTCTTCATCTATGAAGTATTCTCTTTCTTTTTCTTCCTCACTATTTCTACTAGTGAAGAAATAGTCTGGACAGAGGCTAAGAAAGTCGGTCAGGGGAATGAGAGATGAGGGAGAGATTTAGAAATGGATACAGAAGCAAGAAGAAACAAAACGTGAAACTTGTTGTGCTATAATGGATAGAATGGCAAAAGGATTCCACTTAGACATTCTGTAGTGCTGGATATCTTCAGTATTTCTATGTAGACATGAAATCTGAGATCAAAATTCAGGAATCCCAGGAATGGTTTCTACAAACATGGGATGAATTGCTATTTTTTTTAAAAAAAATATATAGCTGTCCAGCTCACATGTGACTTGGAGCATTGCTTTTGGTTAAATAACAAAACAAACCAATCAACCAATTAAAAAACAAACCGATTAAAATGCACTTGAAACAGTTTAAAAATATAAGAACAAAAAAGTGTGATACAATTATCTTCATATTTCTTCTCTTTGCAAATACAACTATTTATCTTGTGTTTTGCACAAGACATGGGGAAAATGGGAAATGTTTTCTATGAAATGCAGAATGTTGATGCAGCTATGAAACTACTTATGAAATATAAGATTTTAAATATGAAAACAAACAAGGTCCCAAAATAATAATTACCTGTCATTAAGTTCTGGAGCACAAAATGAAAAGATGAGCAGGACATACTGAAACAGTCTAACAATCTCTAAATGGTAATCTATCAAGCTTACTCTGATGGAGAGTACTAGCCAGGTTTGTGTGTGTGTGATATATTATAGCTCATAGAATTCAGTTCTTGCAAGAAATTGAGCTTTGGTAAGGCTTAAAAATAATAAATTTTAGTACTAGAACAATGTAATTTAGAACAGCTTCATTTAATTTATATAACCCCAAATTTCATTTAATGCAATGTTGTCTTTCCTTTCTCAAGAGCATTGGAATGCCAGTTGTGCTTCAGGATGTATTGGAATTTGTTCCTTACTAGGCTAGGTCTGCATGAATGCAAATATCCAATCCAATTGTGAATCTAAAGAATTCCATCCTAAAAACCTGTTCTCTCAAAATGCACCTGTTTGCAGGCATGTCAAACTGATCATATACATCTGCCCAGTTCCATGATTTGGCTTTCCCTGTCTAACACAGGCACCAACAAATGCATTGTAAAGCTATTAGTGAACAGAACAGATGTGTATTTTGAATGTGATATGACCTGGGAAATGAGATGCAAGAACTCACAAAAGAGAAAGCTGATTTTAGGCCATTTTCTTCACAGTGAAATGGTGTGTGATAAACTTCCATCCAAAACTGCAATGGATCGATAAACATCTGAGAATTCATTAAGGAAGACGGAGACAATAGTAGAAAAATGTTGAAAATTTGGAGTGAAAAGTATAGAAGAACAAGCTTTTAAATAATCTTAAATTTTATATGGCCCAAGACTGAATTGAATAGGAAGTTTTAAGTGGGAAACATTTAAAATCCAATCTGGGCAATCTGGAGGCAATATTTTTTGGGTGGCATGGGATGGAGGAGGATGTATTAGTTTAATTTTTTTATTAAACCTATATGTCACTTGATTCCCAGTGAGTCTCAGCAGTTTAGAAATGATTTAAAATATGAAAAATGTAACAATAAAAACAAGAAACAAAAAAAGGTACTGATGACAGAATCAGTGGAAAGCAAAGTGAACAACCTACAGTAGGTTAAAAGAAGGCCTGGATAACCCCACCCTTCAAAACATTAGCAGGCTTGGGGCCGTTTTGATCTCGGAGGCTCCACATTCCATTGGGGAAGGGGCTGTGACAGGGAAGGTCTGCTTCTGATGCCCTGATAGGTGACATTGCTTAATTGAAGGAACCTGGAGCATTCCAACTCTGCTAGTTCTAACCAGCCAGGCAGATGCTATGGGAGACAGGCAGCTCCTCAAATAACCAGGCCTTGTGCTATGCAGGGGATACCAATCAATATCTTCAATTCAGGGGTGGGTTTCTCGCCCCGTTCCAACTGGTTCGGTTGGAACGGGGCCAGCGGCGTCCTCGTGCACGCGGGCGGCGCGCGTGTGCACGCAGGCGGCGCACATATGCGTACTAGCGTCTGTGCAATGCTCCAGCTGCTCCTGGAGGATCGCGCAGGCGCTGTATGCGTCCTGCGCATGCGTGGAAGCGCAGAACTTGTCAAAACCGGGTAAGGAGCGCGGGCAGGCGGCTGGGCCCTTCGCCGTTCCCGAAAGTTCCTTACTTCTGGGTTCGCCGACCAACCGGTTCGCAGGGACCGCCGCGAACCGGTTGAAACCCACCCCTGCTTCAATTGCAGTCTTATGTCAAATATTTATTTTATTTCTTTTAAAAAAAACACACACCCAAATATTTCATCATTTGTCAATCATTAAGACATTGAAGTACAATTTTTTGTGTGTGCCCCTCCCTCCCTCCACCCCCAACCCCCTCCTCCTTCCCCCCCCCCCGACTTCCCAGAACCCGTACACGGTAATGATTTTTAACTAACACAGTCTAAACTTCAATTGCAGTCTTATGTAAAAGTGAATTGCAGTATTTTGAGGAGACCAGAGCATGAACGGCTTTCTTAAGGCTCCATCAATCTAGGAAAGGTGCAACTAGTGGCCGAGATGGAACTCTGCACTATAGACAGTATATATGGTTTTTACATTTAAAACAATGCAGCACCGCGAAGTCGAAGTGACCGTACAATTACATTATATACAAATAATCTCATCCAAAAACTGTTAGCCTACTTAATAAATTATCTATCCTTCTATCCAATCACATTATTTAGAGTTTGTTCCAGTGTTGTCACCTTGTCTTATACCAATAATAGAATCTGTTCCAGACTTCAAAATATTCTGATTCCCCTTTATTTTTTTAGTTCAAGGGCCTATCTGCTTCCGCACAGGCCAAATTTTTTCTAAGTATATATAGCCTGCGTTAGATTTTTTGTGACAGCAAGCTGGGTTGGGGGGGATGCTCTTTGGGAAGTTCTGTCTTTTTATTTTTGCTGAACAAATATGGAGAGCAGGGGCACTATGCCTATTTTGTTTTAGGTTCATTTTCCATTGAAAAAAGGAGCAAATAATCTTCCTAATTTTAACTAAGCTACTGCTGCATTTTGGCACTTTGCTTTTGGAGAATGAGAATTAATGCCTAATTTATCTGCTTAAAGAAAAAGCTTTACAAAAACATACTATTGTTATAATACTGAGTTTCAGAAAGCCTTGCTGATCAACTGCGTAACTTATTTTCGTATCTCTGCTTCAAGGAATAGAAACTGTGAGCTCTACATGTGTTGCTCCCACAATTGATTTCCTTTCTAGGTGAATGGGCCTTCCTCCAGGCTGCTCACTTGTGCACACTTGCCACATCTCATAAACATAATGTCATAATGTATGGATCTGACAATTGTACTTTTGCAATGGTATTTTGCTTAGGTTGAGAATATCAATTTGCATGATTTATGTAATATATGCATCTTTGTATACATCCATATGTATATTTAAATACACACTCATCCATATAAAATTAGTGTGTGTATGTGTATGTGTGTATATATATATATAGGTATAAGTATATCTACAAATATATATATTTGTAGATTTTCATGGGTGTAGGTATGCTGGTCTTGTTGTATTTGGGTCTTTTCCCATATAAAATTGAGATTGTCTTGGCAACGTTTCAACGAGGTCTCACTCACCATCTTCAGGCTGGTATTTTGGGCTTAAAGCATGATTGGAGCTGTCGTCCCTCTACAAACCTTCGGTGGGGGAGTGCCTAACCCTAACTATAAGTTAGAAACAACAATTGACAAATAATAAAAAACCAATAGGGGAAAATAATAGGAAAGATGAGAAATGACACAGTGCTGTGGGAATTAAGTGTTCAGCAGAGTGATGCAGATGTGGTATACAGCCGGTTCTCCCGGTACAGGCGAACCAGTAGTGGTGGCTGTGGGAGGCTCCACCCACCTGACCTGACATAATGTGCGACCTTCTGACCATGCGCAGAAGGAGGTGCGCATGCGCAGAAGGCGGTGTGTGTGCTCACATTTGTCAACCGGTAGGGAAGGTAAGTGAATCTCACTGCTGGATTGATGGCATGGGGGGAAATTATGTCTGGTTATTTGGGCATGCAATTCTCTATAGTGGAGTCTATATGTACAAATGATGTTGAACCAATGAGCAGTCTGGAGTTTGCTGAACATATTTTCTTTGAGAAAGCCAGACCGAAGAATTAATCTGAAAAGGATAAAGTCTCCTCTGAGTTCAACTCAGAGTAGACATTGGCAGTGAAACTACAAATGAACCCATAGGTTTAAAGTCTGTCTAGCAATCTTAGGAGCAGGGGAAAGCCTGAAATTGTGACTCTAGAACAGTTTTCTGGAATTTTGCAGAAGAGAGCAAAGTTGTAAGAGAAACTACAGAGTTTTTTTTTCCTTCTAAAATAATCTTTTTATTCAGCAGCCAGGACCCTATTTTGCTTTGCAGGCAGTCCTCTGCCATGGCTCCTTAAAACTCCGGCTATAGAATTTGTTCATAGCAGTTGAATTCTTTGTTTGGATGAGAGTTATGGTCTCACACATGAAAGAAAGAGATGTATTTGAGAGGTTGGGGGTTGGGGGGAGGAGACTCAGAATGGGTGTGCATCATTGTGAGCACAGGAGCAGCTGGATGTGGCAGGCGTGAAATTAGAGCAAGGACTTTATCATTTCTACAGATGAGGTGATGACTGCATCGAGGAGGAGGAGGAGGAGGCGGCGGCGATGTCCTCTGTAGGCTGCCTTACTCCATCTCCTTCCACGAACACCACAGGAGCAGATGCATTTTAATTTCCTTTTATTGTCAGTGACCCAAATGGATATGGGGTAGTAGGGACCCCTGCCTGTGCCTGCCCAAGGAACAGAACGTTTATCAGCCAGAATCAGTGTTATTGGTGACCGTTCATCACGCTTGCTCAGTGTGTGATAATGGAACTGTGTGCTTCCCTAGGACAGCCTTTGGTTGGCATAAAGACCATGACACTGTTGAATTCATGGCCAACTTGAAGCGCTTTCCCCCTGCTTTTCTTTTCTCCCCCTTTAACTTTCCTTCCTACGGTACCATTGTCTTCGGCTTTGTTGGTGATGATGGTGCCTGCATTCTCTTTACTGCTCGATTTCATTTCAATCTTCTTTTCATGCCACACATTCAGAAAGTTTCTCTTGCTTTTTCTAAAGTGGGTGGTGGAAGGTGGGGGAACCCAATGGTGTAGAGCCTTTGGGCAGAGGGCAGTTTTGTTTTGTTTTTCAACAGGACCTATTTTTAAACGTATACAAAGTTGTACAAACACAAAGACCTACATAATTGGGTATTGGGGGGGTGGGAGTTGTGTGAATATACCAATTGACATGACTTTTGGTTTATTCTCTTGCCCACCCATCCCCATCTGCAGCTGTTGAAATAATAGAAACACACATCTAAGGTTAAACATGCTCCCTTGGAAGTAAGTTCCGCTTATTTTGTTGCTTAAAGGTCTTTGGGATTATAGATTTAAATTTAAAACATTTTCTGTAGTTTTCATGAAGAAAATTTTAAAATAATGTGACCTCTGCCATGAAAAATAAGCCTATCCTTTCTTTCTCTCAAAAGTCATTATTATAAGGGGCTTCAAGATATGGGCAGAAAAATTGAGGACAACTAGATGGCAGCAGTGTTTGAGTTTTGCGTAGCTTCTCCCTCTTTTGTAGTCCAAATCTGATAACACCACTAAAGCTCCCTTCCCAGGTGGGGTGAAAATTCTGGGAATTATAATTCCAATATGTCTGGAGTGCCAGCATGTCCAATGTCAGAACAGATTATTTCAGTAGTGGGATTCAGCCAGTTCACACCTATTCGGGAGAACCGGTTGTTAACTTTCTAAGCAGTCCAGAGAACCGGTTCTTGGAAGAAATCTCCTTTTGTTTTTTTACACTTTACAGGGCTAATCCTGTAAGCAAGGCAGAAAAGAAACATTCTGGTGTTTTTTCTAGCCTAATCTTTATTGCCCTGCTTACAGAAACTGCCTCTCTCATTAACCCTTATTACATTGTCACAGATAAGGTGAAGTGCCCATCGACCTGAGTGACGTTAAGTTGGCCATGCCCACCCAGTCACATGACCACTGAGCCCCGCCTACCCTGCTGGTCATTAGGGCAGAGAACTGGTTGTTAAATTATTTGAATCCCACCCCTGGATTATTTATACTAATTCCATCAGCTATATTATCTCTACTCATTATAGCCTCTTTGTTTCTTCTGGTCTGGAAACAACCTTTTATCTCACAGTCATGTAATATCAGGAAAAATGCTCCCATTTTGAATCCCAGTTAAAAAAATGTGAAAAAGATCAAATGGTTCATATATTTTTCACCCGGGAAAACTGTCTGTCCAACCTAATTTGGAATTTAGAAAAATCATCAGTGCCACATTATCCTCAGTATTCACTAATGTCTGTTTAATGGCTCACATGTTAAAGTTGGCATGTCTGAGAAAAACCAGGACCCTCAACTTATCTCCATTGCTCATTTTTCACCAACATGGCAGAATTATAGTCAGACTGTCATGACACTTCCTCTTATGTGGCTGATTACTATACTATGTTAAGGCTGAAAGTAGATGAAATAAATATATGGAACAGAACTTCAGCCAGATATCAGCAATGACAGTTTCTTTGGCAATGAAAAGAAATAGGAAACTAAATGAGACATACATATAAGCAACAAGGGAGTTCAATAGATGTGGTAGAAGAATTCAGGATGTGAATCACACATCAACAAATCAAGTGGAGCTTCAGTGGTACCAGTGTGACCTCCCTCTTGACTTTATGATTTGTTTGGTTTTCACCATACCCTGTAGACACTCCACAAGTGAGAGGTCCCAGTGTATCCTTTGAATACAACCTTCAGCAAATTCATGGGTGCCAGCCAGATGTGGGAGTGGCCTCATAGTGTGGCCTATATTGGAAACTGGAATAAATTGGGAAATCCAAAGCAAATAGGCAAACATTTGATTTGATATGTCTTGTTTTAGTGCTAGCACTTAGAGATTTATATATTGCTTTATAGTGCTTTACAGTCCTCTCTAAGCAGTTTACAGAGTCAACATATTGCCCCCAACAATCTGGGTCTTCAATTTACCCATTTCAGAAGGATGGAAGGCTGAGTCAACCTTGAGCCTGTGAGAATCGAACTGCTAGCAGTTGGCAGAATTAGTCTGCAATACTGCATTCTAACCACTGTCGGTTCTTTTTCTGTTTTCCAAAAACAAAGAGTCTGCGGTAAGTCTTCGGCACAACTGAACCTATTTCAGTCCTGCCACTTTAAGGTTATGACCAAGTAAAGATTCCCTGGTATGAGTTATTAATTATTCCCCTTCACACATGGTACTGCGTTTTTGCTTTGTTCATCATCATACCTGGTCCTGAGTTCCAAAGAACTCAAAAGCTTGCTCAATAGTTTGTAACTTTAAGACAACTAAAGGAAGATATTGCTCTAGTGTAGCTTTTGGAATTTTACTGATGCATGCCTGGAAGAAAGCTAGTCTTCTCCTAGCCTGTAGTTTGCTGTGTTTGAAAATGAATGATTACATTTTGTTTGCTTATTTACTTTCTGATATAAAGGATCACTCAGAAATCAATCAACTCATGAACAAGGCCTTCCTTGTCTTGAAAACCTTGTAAAGGAAAGAATGGGGCAACAGAACCTTGCACTCAAAAGAAAAAGCATCTCACATACCTGAAGTGGAAAAGGTGTATGATTTTCCTTTGGGCTTCAGCCCACCTTTCTAAACTCACAGTACCTTCCAGCAGACATTCAACAGGTGCAGACCCAACCAGATGATTCGCCTCCAGAAATTCCTCCCTAAGAAATTCCAACTCCATCATTGAGGAGAAGGAATTTATTCATAAAAAAGGTTGTATATGTGCATGTGTGTGCATCAGAGGTGGTTCTCAGCAGGTTCTGACCAGTTCTGGAGAACCGGTAGTGGAAATTTTGAGTAGTTTGGAGAACCAGTAAATACCACCTCTGACTGGCCCCGCCCCTATCTATTCTCTGCCTCCAAGTCCCAGCTGATCGTGAGGGAATGGAGATTTTGCAGTAACCTTCCTCTGGAGTGGGGAGGAAATGGAGATTTTACAGTATCCTTCCCCTGCCACACCCACCAAGCCATGCCATGCCACGCCCACTAAGCCATGCCCACAGAACTGGTAGTAAAAAGTTTTGAATCCCACCACTGGTGTGCATGTGTGAATGACAATTCTTCATGTTTTATAAATTAGGAGGGAAAAAAAGGAAAGAAGACTGGTTTTTGAAGGGCAAGTTGGCACAGGTTAGTTGGAGTTGATAGAACCTAACAGAGTGGTAGACTTCCATTTTTGCTTCTATTCTCATGCTTGACCCATGCAACTATTAAAGCGACACAAGGGGGAATGTTGAAACTCCTCCTCCATCCCCTCCCTCCTCCTCCTCCCCATTGGGACACCATCTGTTGACTGTCAAGCTGCTGCCACCCCTGAGTTGCTCCTGAAAGACAATTGAAGTAAAAAGAAATGCTGGGCGGCAGTCGCCATAGAAGCATTGAAAAGAACATCTTTCTTTCCCTTGCTAATTTAGGGGTCAAAATGTGTGTGTTAGGAAAAGAGGGGGTCAGAGGAGGAGGAGAAGTTAAAGGCCCTGACAGTGTACATCTGATAAATCTCTGACAGGAGTAGGAATGGAAACCAGCTCTCTCTTTGACTCCAGAGATACTCTTGCGCTACCCTATTTCCCTTTCCAGTCACGGGGTACTGCTGCCTGATTGGAGGCAAACAAACCCAGTTCAAGGGACAATATTGTCTCTCTTAGATGCTTTTGATTGGGCTGGGGGACTAGGCTTTGACTGGCACAATGGGCTATGCATAGAGATAGAGTCTATCAAAACAGAGAAAGCTACCTTCTCTTCTTGGGTTCTGAAAGGAAAATAGTGGCTGTGACTTTGTCCTTGTATTTCAGACTGAAAACTTACAGATGTGTATCTCATCAACAGACTCATTTAACTTGGATGTTGTGGTGTGGAAGTTGTTATGCTCCCTAGATACTTCTATGCAAAGCAATATGATTAATAATCATTTGTTCTGGGTTCATTATAACTGTGCTTGAAAGCTTGAAAGATTTCCCAAGTAAATGTTAAATATGTGTGGGCTTGAGATATGTGTATTTCTTGGTACATGTACACAAACAATACATATATGTATTCCTTGGTACGAAAAACACATCATGCAATTGTCTACCCAATTTTAAACCGAGGCAGCACATAAATATTAAATTGGAGCTTATTGTTTTTATCGGTGATGTGGAAATGAGATATGCAAAGCCTGATAACAATGCTACTTGCTCCAGATCTAAGTATCTAGATGAGTCCTTTCAACCTGATACCCTTTAGGTATCTTGTCCCAAATATTATCTCCCTCCTGATATTTTTATGTGCAAGAAGAGCCATCTCTATCGAGTCATTTTGTATGAATATACCTGTGATGGAGAACCTATGGCACATGGAGGGCATGCAAGCCGTGTACTTCCCATTGGCCAGCTAGTCTTTGGGTCTCTGCCACGCATTTGGGTACATGCGCGCATGCGCAGGGGATGGAGGTGGTTGCATGTTCATACGTGGGGGTGAGGTTAGGTACACATGGAGGGGTGGGGTGGGGTAGAGTGTGAGGGGACTGCTAGACCCAAAATGGGTGCAGGGTGTGTGTGCGATTTCGGCACACGAGGAGAAAAAGGTGAGCCATCACTGGAATATACAAATTTTCCAGACATTGAAGCAGATATTTTGTCAATTTAGCTCAATGGTTTTTTTGGCATCTTATCTTTTCTTAATCCTTTTATATGTTGCCCTTCAAGTGGAATATTTTCTCAGTGACACTTTTTTTAAAAAAAGAATAGTTATATTTCTCTAAGGAGCATAAAACTATGTGCTTCTTTTTTCCTTCTGTGCTATATTTTATCATCCCAGTAATCCAATAAGATAGATGATCACCCCCCCCCCTTAAATGAATGGAATTGCATATGCTTTTGGAACTTCTAAAGACACTTAATTTTTGAAGCAATTTAATCCAAATATTAATTCTATTAGAGCTTGATTCACAGTCCAATTTTTCTACTTCATTTCTGTTGTGTGAAATGAATACAACCCACTCAGTTCAATTTCTTTATTTTTGCACCTAGGAGCCTCCTTATGTAGTTTTTTTCCCCAACCTGGTGCCATTCAGATACATTGGATTACAGCAGGCCCTTGTAATTTAACACACCTGAAGAATATTTGGTTGACTACTGCAAATTGTGTAAGCTTTTATTTTCTTTCACCAAAAAGAAAAAGATATCATTTTACCTTCTTTCTTTCTTTCCACATATTTCAGCCAGGGCAACAAAGATCCATTTTCATGCAAATACCTCAAGTATTCAAAGTTCAAAGGACTCTTTGAATTGTGATTATAGTCCCGTCTGCACAGTTTTTTTGGTTCGTTTTCAACAGAAGGGACTTGTCCCTAACCGGTAACACATCATCCATCATTACCATTAACTGTCTGATCTGTTCCATTAAAGTTGTTCATGGAAAAGACATAGCCAATTTTCTTTTTCAAGTTTGTCAGTTCACATGACCAGGATCAGAAAGCTTTCCTACAGCTAGTACAATTGCTATATACTATTGAATTATATTTTCTCAAATGTAGCATGAATATCATGTGCCTTGGTAAACTTGGAATGATTTGTTATATTAATCATACAAATTGGGGTTTATTAATGTAGCATAGATCTATTAATCCATATTTTACAGATATGGCAAATAAAGGATATATGTATTGTTTGGGGTTTGATCCAAAATCTACAGTATATTGATTTAATTATGGTATATACCAGTGAAAACTCAGAGTAGTTTATAGTATCCCATCAAGTTCACCTATAATTATTCCAAGAGCAAGTAGCAACTATTGCCACCTCTTCAGGAGGATCAAAGCTTTAGACCAGAGAAGAAAGGCCATATTAGACAGAATTTGGACGCTTGCATAGTTGTTTTTTTAAAAATATGTGCTGATCTTCTATCATAAATTTCAAGTATGCTTAATCAGAATGATATTGACATCTTCATAGGGCAACGTGGAACATCTAGGCAAGGCACCATTCTATGTCTCTTCCGAGGGGATCATTCTGTCACAAAAAAACAAATGAATGGAGTAGAAAGTTTGGCAACCTTAAGGTGCGAACAATATCCTTGTAAAAACAAATATTGGACTATGAACCAATCCAGAATCCACCCCAGTTTTCATTTTTTAAGGTTGGTTGATATCACAGAGGGATATGAAGCCTATACCTGGTCCTCCCCAAAGTTCTCTCATCCATCAGGTGCAACCTTCCTCCTACAGAAGCCCCCCTTACTAAGCCATCCTCTCCTCCCAGGAGTCAACCTGTATAATCCAAGCCACTTTGGATTGGTCAACTGGCATGATCCTGATGAGGTGGGCACACAAACAGCCTTCTAGGGGTTTGAGCAAAGAAATCAAGCTGCTGGAGTGCTACACACTGGCTGGGGAATTCTGGCAATTGAAGTCCACCCATCTTAGAGTTGGTGAGGGTTGAGAATGAGTGAATAGATAGTGCATACATTATAATGTAACATGGGTTGAACAGTAGTCCTGAAGCAAAGGAGTTCTTGCTTTCTAGAGCAAAACATGGATGGTTGCACTTCTGAAATATTTAAGCATTTTAAAATCTTGTAAACAACAATCAATAGAAAAACCAGTTTTGAAAAAAATCAAAAACTTGAGCGCCAACTACTTCCTGTTAAAAGACTGATTTTAAAAATACATTTATAGGTTGCTTTCTAGATCATTTTTTATCCATTATTGTCTATTAGGACCAGGGATGGGTTCCGGCAGGCACTACTGTCAGTTTGCTTGTGGATGCGCTGTGCGTGCATGCACAGTGCAATAAAAATGGTTCTGCGCTTCTGCAGAAGTGAAAAACAAGATGGCGCTGCCTATGGCACCACCTGGAGAACTGGTTCGGGAGCATGGCAGGCCTGGGTTGCTGCCAGTTCCAAACCAGTAGGAACTCATCACTGATTAGGTCTCTACAAAAAGTAAGGGTTTCTGTATTTTTCAAGTTCTGGTTTGGGTAAAAAATAAATAAACAGTTGCTTTTCACTGATTTGCTAAAATGTCCTGACAAGCCTGATTGGCTTTGTTCAATAAAACATTATTTATTTAACTTAATGTTCATTGATAAGGGTTAAATATGTCAGTGCTTGCATTGATGTTTCATTAGAATTGTGACTGGATATGGAAAGTAAAACTTAAGAGTTTATTTTATATATATATAAAATAAATATATATTATAATATACTGTATGTATGTATGTATGTATGTATGTATGTATGTATACACACACACACACACACACACACACACTTGGCATAGTTCTTCTCAGGTGATTAAGATACATAGGTGTCTAAGAGAGGATGAGGAGAGGAGGTATTAAAAAGTCAAGTTGGCTACAATTATATAGTTGAGGTTGTTATCATGACTTCTTAACCCTCCTCCCCCCATCCCATCCCCATAAATTCACATCTAATTTATCTTTTATCAGCCATTCTCATGATGCCTGTGGATATTAGGCCTGTGGGATATGAGTTGGCTTCATTCTGACAGGGTGCTTCATGCCATGAAGGCAACACCATGTGCCTTATCAAAGCACTTCTTGTCATCTTGCAGCCTCAATCCACATTTGGAATAGCTGGAAGAGTTTTCAGTGCAGAAGCAGCCATGTGTAAATGTCTCTTCTAGCTGTTGGAACAGCCAGAGGAGGTAGCATGAGCAAAAGAATGTGGCTTTGCTTCATTCTTATAAGGGGGCTGCATTGCTTCATCAAGCAACCTTGAAATACGGCTTCCTCAAGAGTTCCTTGAAGTGAGAACCTGTTCAAAGGCCCCCTGTGTAGGAGGCCTCTGATCCCCTTGTTTACCATGTACCAGTGTTTGTACCTCCAGTAACCTTGTGAGCTGAAAAATCAGATGGAGTTCCTACATGGATAGATATTCAGTTTTATGTGCTTTATAGAAGCCTTACTGAAGGACACTTAATATTGCCTAGGGATGATTGATGCAAGACAATAGAAGAAATCATCATAAAACACTTCCTCAAACATTCCATCTTAGAGAGGCAGCAGATAGTGCAAGAGAGATAAATACATTTTAGATATTAATTTGTCACTTTTTTAAAGATGCCACCACCTTTCTAATAATGTATTAAAAAAATGAAATGGAAAAATTTATTTTACGTGTGGTGAAATGAACAAAAGCCATTTCACTGCTTTGTATAAATGTGGCCTGTAATCATATCTTAAGCCCGCTTATTTAGTTATTGAGATGTATGGTTACTGTGAAATGGGGTGAATAAGCTTAACTTCAGGGAAATTGCCTCTCTCCAATATAATCAAATGGAATGTCTAAGGAGGCCCAAAACCTGCTTTCTCAAAATTGGAAGGCTTTCATGGATCTTAGGTGTGTGACCTTTTACGTTTTATTTAAAAACCTGTTCTCATGGCCCCATCGTGTGGTCAGTTTTATGTATTGCCTAGATGTGTGTCGATTTGACAACATTCAGTTTGTGATATGTTTTCATCATTAACTGAAGGTATATTTATACCTTCAAAAATCTATAGTCTCTTATTATTAATGCTTTTTTTAAAAAAGTAAAGGTTTCCCTGTTAGTCATGTTGGAATCTAGGGCACAGTGCTCATCTCCGTTTCTTGGCTGAGGGAGCCATATTCTAGTGAGCTGTCTAGATACTTTCCATCAACATGTCTCCATTGTCAAATTATTTTATATCTTTTTATTTATTTCGTATATTCCCTTTCCCCTTTACCATCTTCAAAGTAGTTCACTTTTTGTAAATCAGGGGTGCACAAGCAATAGTCATGCAATTAATATTGAAACAGAAAATAACCAAGTTCAGCAGGAACTATGAGCCCATGGGAGATTGGGAGACACTCTCCTAAATGTTCATCTGGGAGACAGGTAAATGCCTAGAGCTGGATTTTGGGTATATAAGCCTAAAATACCATTGCTATTTGGTTTCCTTCTTTCAAAGTCTAGCTCTGGCTTCTTAGAGCTTGGCTTCCTAGAGAGATTATTTTTTTAGTGCAAATGTTTGCAAAATGTTTCTTTCCTTTTTTTGTTTTGTTTTGTAGTTTATTAGATCCATAAGCAAAGTGGAGATGGTACATCAGCCATAAGGAAGAAAGAAAGCAAAAGGAAATGTCAGAACATGCAAAAAGGTTAGTATTCAGTACTTTTGCACTTGGAATAACAACTTGACCTTAAGGAAACAACTCAACATTTTAGTAGCTCCAAAAAAGACTTAAATTTGGGCCTGAAAGTTAAGAGTTGCCCTGGTTCCATAAAATTCATGCAACCGTTTGCCTATTATGTGACTAATGTAAGTTTAATGAATTTCCTTGTGTAAGTTGTTAGGTATCAACTTTCAGGTCCATTTATCTGTAGGTTGTGACCGTAGGTATCAACTTACAGAAGTAAATTCATTGAACTTAAATCAATCACAGAATACACAAACTGTTGCATGAATTTTATGGAACCAGGGTAACTTTTTAACTCTCAAAACTTTCAGGTGTTAAGTATCTATTATGTGTTCGCGATATACTTGGATCAGTGATGAAGATTGATAGCATTAGATGCAGGATAACATATTTATAAGTTATGTCTAACTATAACACACTTAAGTGACAGGTTTTGCATTCATTCAGCAGTTGGCTCCTCCTGAATATGGCCAAAGTAGCTCAAATATCCACTATGGTTTGCATTAGGATGATTTATGTAACTATTATCAAACTACAGGTGAGTAGTTCAAAAGCTGTGTCTTAGTAGATGTTGTCAGAAGGTCATGGTGCCTGGGGCACAGACCAACCATTTCATGATTAATTACAAGGTGTGAATGGATCTCCTAAGATGCTGATATGTAACTGAAAGACCTAGCATGGATTTACCCATGCATGGCTGCCACTTGATTACTTGAGAAGTGGTGTCAATGGAATAATTGCTCTCCTGCTGAAATATTTTCTACAATTGAAAAAGATAAATGATAAAATGTGCAGCATTTTCATTTCAGAATGAGTATTTTTTAATGCCCTGTGCTCCCTGGGTCCTGAAGTTCTATCTCATTGTGGTGGTGATGATGGGCAGGATAGTGTCCTGGAGGGAATCTATGCCAAGCATATATACTCCTAATAGGGCCACCCAAGATATAAAGGTCATCCCAGGTACCCAGCTAAAGCAAGAAGGCACTTAGATAGATCAACAACAATATAGAAAGTTGCGGGAAGGGAATGGTTACTTCAATGACAATGGCAAAGGCATTATGTTATATTGCACAGGAGAAGGCAATAGGAAACCACTCTTGTATTTTATAAGGAAAACCACATGGACAGAAACTATAAACTGGTTCAGAGGGTAATGTCAGATGATGACCCCTTCGAGTTAGACGGTGCTCAATCTCGCACAATTCTAATGATAATTATGACACAGATTAAATGCCTTAGAGATATCTAGTTGCTGATTCCTCCATGCAGAAAAAAAGCGCCAAACTGCAAAAATAGGATTCCAGTGTGAATAAGGAATGTAGACAGAGGTGGTATTCAGCCGGTTCGGACTGGTTCGCCCAAACTGGCAGTGGAAATCATGTGTGGGCCTGCCCACCCACCCTGGCTCTATGCTGTCCGATTTAGGCATGTTTTCAAGCTGCACACATGGATGCAAGCCATGCATACGATCAAAGAGCATGGAAGGCCGAGTTCATGTGTTGATGGAGCGAAGCGAGCATGTGTGTGCATGCTGACATTTGCTAACTGGTAGAGAAAGTAAGTGAATACCACTCCTGAATGTAAAAGCATGGAAATACCACAATAGAGCAAAAGATGAACTGACAGCCCATTGACATCATAGGCATCAACAAAATCAAATGGACTGAGATTAGACAGTCAGAAAATGAAATTTGGGAAATCAAAAACAAAGAAGGAACAGTGCAGCCCTAGAAAGAGAAAAATATAGTTAGATTATATGGTCTAGAAAACCAAAATGAAGCAGGAGAATGATTTATCCATTTCTGTCAAACTGATGATTTCTTCACTGCCAACAACTCAAACAACTTCTGCATACATGAACATCATCAAATGGAATACACAGAAATCAAATTGACTACATTATTAGTACAATGAGATGGAAGAACCTCAGTTATTTCAGCAAAATCTTGGCATGGAATGACTGTGGAATAGATCATGAACTACTGATGTACACTTTCCAATTCAAGCTAAGCGAAGAAGAAAGCCAACAATCGTTTTCCATGATACGCCCTAGAGCAGAAATGCACTATTTACTAGGAGAACGTAAGAAATCACATGGAAATCCTGAGCCTCATTGATAGAGAACCAGAGGAATTGAGAAATTAAATTGAAGAAGTTGTTAAGGATGGATATGAAAAGAGATTGCCAAAGGCTAAGCAACAGAAGAAAGCAAACGGGATCTCAGCACACACGTAGTGTGCAAACCATTTTACAATGTTCTTAATTTTATATACCGTACTAAGAAAATAATCATTAAGTTCATCCAAAAAGATTATAATATTGTACATGGAAAAAGAGATGACAAATGTTTAAGATGGCTATAAAAAAGTCCAAGGAACAAGAGACATTATTGTTGATGGGACATTGGATGACTGAGAAAGCCAAAACGAAGTCAGTATATCTTCATTGATTATAGAAAGGTCTTCAGTAGTGTAGTTTATACCTAATTTTGAAATATTATTGGGAAAATTGGAATCCCAGAAGATCTCATTGCCTGGTGACACATCTATATGTAGTTCAGGAACCAATTAAGATAGTATTTGTAGCTCATGGTTGAAATGAGGGGTCCTTGGTGCTCTCTGGACATGGTTGTTTTCTTGCAGATGTTTCATTATCCAAACTAAGTAAGATCAACAGTGCCTTATAGCTCAGGAAGCCACGGTCCATACAGAACATGTTGAAACAAATTGGCTGCAGGCTGTAGCAGTGTAATTAATTATGACATTTATATAATCCAACATAGCTATTCAATAAGAAGACATATGTACATCACTGATAGAAGATAATCAGGCTTTGTGGAATAAGAGATTGAGAGATTGAGATTGAGATTTGTTTTATTTATATGCCACCCTATTCCCAGCGGGACTCAGGGCGGCGAACAACTCAAGGGGGAAAGGGAACACAAAAGTACAAGACAAGCATTTAAAATAGCCAACAGCCACACAGGTCGAGAGGGGAAGGGAGCTCATCAACCCCAGGCCTGCCGACACAGCCAGGTTTTAACGGCTTTTCGGAAGGCCTGGAGAGAGGTGAGGGTCCGAATCTCTGCGGGGAGTTCGTTCCAAAGGGCCGGAGCTGCCACAGAGAAGGCCCTCCCCCGGGTCGTAGCCAGATGGCATTGGCTGGTAGACGGAACCCGGAGGAGGCCTAATCTGTGGGATCTAATGGGTCTTTGGGAGGTAATTGGCAGCAGGCGGTCTCTCAAATAACCCTTAGAATGCTTGTATTTGAGCTACTTAAGTAAGAGTCACAAATACTTCTGGCTACAATTCCTCATCGTAAACAAACTTTATTCTAAGAACAGTTCATGGGTTTTTTTTTCCCCTTTTACTTGGAGCCCTGACAAATCTTCAGCTCTTAGAATATAAACCAGAAGCAAACAATCCGTTGTCCTTCAATGTGACAGATAGAATATTTATCGAACCGTTTAGTGGGAGATATAGACTACTTGACAAATGAATCAATATATTTGCCTGGGTTTCATATCCAGAGCAAAACATGTCGAAGCACTGTCTGGAGGTTCAATTAGAGTTTCCTGCCCTGCTGATATTTTTTCCTGGTTAAATCTCTTTGCTTTTCTAATTGAATGTATGTGTAATACAAGGTTGTCTTTATATTAGAGAAAAATGCTAGTGCTTTGCTGAACACTTAGAATTGGAATACTTTTATTAACTGTCCCCATCCATAGTTCTTGCAAAACAATTGCTTTTCAATGATGGAGAAACTGGAGGTAACATAAGAAAGATCTAGGAAGACTTTTTAACATCTTTAGATACAAACTTTGGGGAAATTATAAATGCATTAGTTATAAAGATGCACTCACTCAGAAGCTGGATATCACAGTATTTGATTTGATTTGATTAGGGTGCACAGTGCTTTGGATACAGAAGCAAAATAATTTGGAAAGTATGGGAGATCTCACATCAGGGGTGGGTTCCTGCCAGTTCTAACCTCTTCTATAGGTTCTAGAGGTTCCCCAAATATGCAGTGCTGTTTAGAACCGGTTCCAGCTCCCTCCCTCCACCCATCTGCACATCATCAAGATGAAGAGCGAGAGGAGGAATTCTGGGAGTTCAAGTCCACAAGTCTTAAAGCTATCAAGTTTGAATACCCCAGGGTTTTTTTTCTAAAGGTTTAGGGGTGCAAGGGTCTTGTAACTTGACCGCTTTAAGACTTGCATGCTTCAAATGCCAGAGTTTCTGAGCCAACATTTTGGTTGCTAAGCAAGAGCATTGTTAAGTGAGTTTCACCACATTTTATAAGTTGGTCACGCCCATCCAGTCACATGGCTGGCAAGCCACTCCCACCTGGTCACATAGCCAGCAAGCCACTCCCACCTGGTCACATGGTCAGCAAGCCACTCCCACAAAGCCGGCCATACCTATAGAAGAGGTTCTAAAAATTTTTGAAACCCACCACTGGCTCACATAGAATCTGTCTGTAACTTCTTAAATCCGTTGTGCCTTTCCATGGAATCACATGGCTACTTTCTGTACTTTCATGGCTGTAGCTGAATTCTGGGAAAAGATGCATTTCATTCAACAAATTACAGACAACAGCCTGATTGTATGCTTCAAAACAGGTTTTTGCTTCTGAATCGACTGTATGCAGCCCAGCCCTATTATTTGAAAGGTATTTTTTAAAAGAAATGTAGGAAGAAATTTCTAGGACTGTGATGGCTAACCTATGGCATGTGTGCCATAAGTGGCACGCAGAGCTGTCTCTATGGGCATGTGCGCCATCACCAGTTGCTCTTTTGGTTTCTGGGGCGCCAGCTGGTCTTTGCATGCGCCGGAGTGCCGGAAACCGAAAGACCAGCTGGTTGGCATGCTCATGTGCACCAGCCAGTTGGTCTTTGGGTTTCTTGTACTGCGGCGTGCGCTAGTGCACATGTGCGTGCACACACACACACACACACACACACACACACACACACACACACGTTCCAGTTTGGGCACTCGGTGAGAAAATGTTCACCATCACTGTTCTAGGACTTTTAATCTTTATTTCAAATTGTACAATCTCTCACTTTACAAATTTCATAATTACAATATGTAAAGTGGGAGATAGAAATCTGGGTACACTATGTTGCTTTCCTGTGTTGCGAATAGTCATGTTGTGACAGCAGCATCAACATTTTTAGAAGGAGTTTGGCACTTGTTTGCATGAAATACCTTGATTAGAAATGGGAGAGAACAGGTGATGAATGTTGTGATGTATATACATTCTTGACGAATGTATCTTTTCTTTTATGTACAGTGAGAGCATATGCACCAAAGACAAATTCCTTGTGTGTCCAAACACACTTGCCCAATAAAAAATTCTATTCTATTCTATTCTATTCTATTCTATTCTATTCTATTCTATTCTATTCTATTCCATTCCATTCCATTCCATTCCATTCCATTCCATTCTGTGTGCAGATCCCTTGCAATCATTTTCACATCATTTGCAACTGATGGCAAGAACATGGAGCGAGAATGATACCACTATTTGCTTTTTCAACTGTTTTCTGCTTTGTTGCTACAGGTAATTCTATGGTTTAGTGTGCCATTCTTGCAAATTGGTTGACTGATTTATTGCCTTCTTGCAAATTGGTTGACTGATTACCAGTGGTGGGTTTCAAATTTTTTTAGAACCTCTTCTGTGGGTGTGGCCTGTTTTGTGGGAGTGGCTCGGTGGCCATGTGACCGGATGGGCATGGCCAACTTGGAAAATGTGGTGAAACTCACTTAAGGACACACTTGCTTAGCAACCACAATTTTGGGCTCAATTGTGGTCATAAGTTCTTTCTTTCTTTCTTTCTTTCCTTCTTTCTTCCTCTTTCCTTCTTTCTCTCTCTCTCTTTCTATCTTTCTCTCTCTTTTTTCTCTCACTTTCCCTCCATTCCTTCCTTCCTTTTTTGTGTGTATCTCTCCCACTTTCTTTCTTTCTCTCTTCCCTCCCTCCCTCCTTCCTTCTTTCTCTCTTTCTCTCTTTCTCTGTCTCTTTCTTTCTTTCCCTCTTTCTCTTTCTTTCTCTCTTTCTTTCTAAATCACTCTAAGGTTTGATGAAAGTTTAGTGTGAAATAAGTCTTTCTCCAAAACTTAAACCAGGATTTCAACAAAAACCTCTAGGTCAACATCAAGCTCAGGTTTTGACTTTTATCCAGAGCCCACCAGCTTCAAAAGTTTGGGACAGACCAGGTTTCTCCAGCTTAGATTTCCCAAATAGTCCTGGCAATCAGGAAACCATGGGTGTGTGCCACCTCTGAACCCTCAGCCACCCTTGATACTACAAGAGGACTTATTGATGCTCAACTATCATAGGCTTTCGGAGAGTGGCCACCACAAGGGATGGAAGGCAAGCAAGGCTAGGAGGCATCAGAAAGGAAGGCTAGGATGAGAGATGTCTATGGAGATTCTTGGTCATCCAGGATGTCCCAAAGATGCTTTTTTTCCAAGAGGCAGCTGGACTTTCTGCTTTTTCTTTGAAGACCTTTCACTTCTCCTCCAAGAACCTTTTTCAGCTCCTCAGAAGCTTCTTCAGAGCTGAAGAAGCTTCCTGGAGGAGAAGCAAAACATCTTCAAAGAAAAACCAGAAAGTCCAGTTGCCTCTTGGAGGAAAAAAAGCAGCTTTGGGAGAAACGGATGAGGGCACCTGGTCCTAGCCTGTGCCCCTTGTGTATGGACATCCATCCCAAGGAAGGACTCAACCTGGCTTCAAAAAGGGCCCATGCTCCACAGCCAGCCAATCTGCAAAAGCGTGGAGGTGGGCAGGAGGGAACGCTCTTGTCCCGTGTTCAAGACCAATCATGTAATGCTTGGACATGCGGGGGAGGGGGGGTAGGTGGATGGGCAAGGGATAAAAGTTGCGGGTATGGCATCCCCCCTCCCCCGCAAAAAGCATCCCCGCCTTTGCATCAGGTGGTTTCTTCAACCCTCGGCTGCGCTGAGCTTTTGCAAAACAAGCCTGCCTCAACTGAAAGCGGGTGTGTGGGCAGCCACCATTGCTACTGTTGTTGCTGAGCTCCTGAAGAGCCATGCTCATGCTGGCAATCTGGAGGGCAGGGGGAAGAAGATTCTCCTCTGCCTTATGACCTCCTCTCCTCCTCCTTTACCCAAAGCGAGACATTGCTAGCGGAGAAAACCCTGTGGTAGCCCAGGGCCAAAATGCCCCATTTTAAAGTTGTGCCCTTTTCTGTGCCAAGCAGGAAGGGAGCGTAAGCAAAGGAGGAGGTGGAGAGCTGGGTGGAGGAAGGGGGAAACCCTAGCAAGGGCTGCCTGCCACCAACTATAAGCCAGTTGATCAGGGTGGTGTGCTGTTACCCCTTGTGCCACACTTTGCAGGCGCTGTAGCCCCATGTGGACCTCTTATGGGGTGTTGGACAACCTGGTTCTGGGAATCCCCCCAAAAAAGACCCACCACCCGTCGCTCTCGTTCTTTCGGCTTTTGGGGGTTTCTTTTAAAAAACACCTCTCCAGATGATTGGATGGGCAGCATCATTCAAGATCATCTGAAGAGGCCTTTTTAAAAAGAAACCCCTGAAAAAGCCGCAAGACCTGGAGAGATCTTTTGCAAAGTGTGGCATGAGTGGGCAGAAGCCCCCGAACCCAGCGGGGAGCCTAAGCAAAGGAGGAGGCGGAGAGCTGGGTGGAGGAAGGGGGAAACTACTGTTACTGCTGGAGCTGCCTTTCCCCACTGGGTTTGGGGACTTCTGCCCCTCGTTCTGCGCATTGCAGCCATCGGAGCAAGATGTCTGTGCAGGGTTCTAGTGGCTGCAGAGTGCGGCATGAGGGGCGGAAGTCCCCAAACCCAGCGGGACAATGCAGCTCCAGCAGTAGCAATAGTTTCCCCCTTCCTCTGCCCAGTTCTCTGCCTCCTCCTTTGCTTAGGCTCCCCACTGGCTCTGAGGCTGCAGGCACCCAGGAACGGGAGGAGGGGAAAATGCTGGCCATCTGCCCCACTCTCAAAGCAACCATGCAAGTTTTCAAGATCCTCTGGAGAGGCTTTTTTTAAAAGAAACCCCCCCAAAAGCCACAAGTTCTGGAGAGATGGGTGGGTAGTCTTTTTTTGGGAGGGGAAGGGAATCCCAGGAACCAGGTTGCCCAGCACCATGAAGAGGTCCATGTGGGGCTCCGGCGGCTGCAAAGTGTGGCACGAGGGGGCAGAAGCTCCTGAACCCAGCAGGGAGCCTAAGCAAAGGAGGCGGAGAGCTGGGTGGAAAAAGGGAGAAACTACTGCTACTGGTGGACTGCAATAGACGTCCAGAAGTGGTGGGGGCTGTCAGGCTGGAAACCCAAGTCCCATTAGCCCCAAAAGCTGCTGCACCAGCAAAGAGCTTACTTACCTCCTTGGCAGGTAGCAATAGAGAGCCAAGGACTCTCTATAGGGCTCTTAGAGGCGTGGTGCGGATGGGGGGGGGGGTGAGTGGACCAACGGTGACCAGATGGGCAGGGCCCGGGGGTGAGCGAGCGAGGAGACATTCCACTGTTAGAACCTGTTCTAAACGGCATGTTAGATTTGTGGAACCTATTCTAGCAAACCGGTTAGAACCGGCAGGAACCCACCCCTGCTGATTACCCCTTTATTGCTAGACTTTCCCTTTATTGTTTGATCTTCCATTACTTTCTTCCAAAATTACATTCCTCTCCATTTTGCTTCTCACCCTTTTCTTTCTTCTATATAGTGAAGGTCATAGTTTAAGGCACAACCTTTTAGGCAACAGGGACTCGTTTCATGGAGAACAGAGGAGTCGTGTTTCTGCATGCTGCATGCATCTCGCGGATGGAGCTTTGCTTGTTTGCATGGCCCAGTTGCTGGCATACTGCAGCCCAGTGCCAGCTCAGTGCCAGACCGGTAGTTGGGGACCCTTGTTTTAAGGGACAGTGGGCTTCCCAGGTGGGAGGAGACAGAAGGGGGAAGGAAGGAAAGAAGTCTGATTTTTTTCACTGATGATCACCCCTAGTGGCTGTGCATTTTTTCCCACAGTCTTAGATATTGACCACATAGTGTTAAGGGCAATGCCAGATTCTGAAGTCATTCAATGAATTTGAATAGAGATTTAAGAGAGAGAAAAAGAAATATTTCACCACAGTGCAATTAATTCATTTGCTGAAATTACTACTACTGTGGTAAATATACTTTTGGTAAGTGCCTTTGAAGGGGCTCTAAGTGTGTAAGGATGATTCAGGACTCAGACCAAGTGAATGCCAAATAATAAAGAGAGTCTTTATATGTCAACGTGAGGGAATTCTTGAAAATAATTTTACTGCTGTGGAAAAAAATACTAGTTTACTTGAATATTTGGTCTGATTCAGGGGCAATTATTCTATCTCTGCCTTAGGAAGGAGGCAATGGTGAACCACTTCCAAAAAATCTTTCCAAGAAAATTCAGGGACTTGTTGTCTGGAGTCGAGACTACGTTGAAGTCCTCCCATCCCTCGCTCGCCCCTCCCCCCCAAAGTTTGCAATCTTCCACATCTCTGTTTCTGAGAAAAGTGAACTTTTCGCAAACCTTACAGGACTCAGAATCTCATATTCAATTTGGCTAATCCTGTTTTTAAAAATCACCCCTTTTAAAAACCCTCCTCCCGTTTTAAAATGACACAGATACAGCAGTGGAAATGCAGAGAAACAGAATTTATTTCCTCCTCATATTCCTCATCTTCTCCCTGACCACTTGCTCCCACCCAGCATATAAGCCATTGTTTGCACAAGGGCATAAGATGGCTGGTTGCTGAGCTGGTGTACGTTGGCCAATGTGTACAGTCTCCGGTTACAAAGGTCAGAAGTGCAGAAAATGCCAAGCCTGAAGGGACATGCTTATATTCATCAGCATGTCTGATGAAACAGCTTCTGCCACTGACACCTGGGGGTTGTGTCAGCTGTGCTGAAAGAGACATGGATCAGAGGCAATCTGAAGTGGGGGGGGGGAAGGAAGGGGCAGGGAGGTGGTGGCAGTGGGAAATTGCCTGAAGGCTGTTGTTCTTAAAAGTGGGTGCAAGGGAGGCTGAGCACGTTGAAGCTTTGTGCTGTTCCATATCACTGTCTGGTGACATATTCCAGGGTCCCAGGTGGATGTAACAGAAGCAGATGAGAAAGGCAGGTCCTCACGTTGCTCGGTTTTATAGCGAACAGCCTTGGGCCAAAACAGGATCCAAATTAAATGGAAAGGGAGTATATTGTCATTAGCAGAAAAGAGCCACAGAGGCCTCTCCTAGGCTGATCTCCTGACTTTCATCAGCATCCAATTATAGACTTCATTTCAGGTAATTTTATTGAGCAAATGATGCAGCTTTAAACGGGCTACACAAATTCTCCCCCACCCTTTAGCATTTACTGAAAGAAACTGCTACCAGTTCCTTACTACTCCAGGAAGTCCTGGTACTCTGAAGGTTTTAGAAATTATCTTCCCTTCAATATGTTTCCAATGATGAGACTATTGTCGTACATTTATTAAACTTTATTCAAGGGCGACAGTCTCCCCTCGTGGTGGCAAAAACCAGCTCGGAGAGTATGATTCAGTGGATTGGGCCTGTGACTGGCATTTGAGCATCAGTAAAATCTTTTCTAAAAATTTACATTTGTGCTCCCCCCCACCCTCCAAACACACACAGGTTATTTCTTTTCCACTGTGAGAAGCAACAAGGGAGTTGAAAAACACTTTCCTCTAGATCAGCTCAAGAGAGAAGAGCGATATAATCATAAGTATTAGGAAGATTCCGGGAATAAGAGGCTATTCCGCATGTGGTATAAGGAAGATTCACAATCTCTTTTCTCATAATCCTTTCTTGAGATGGAGCCAGTCTTGGACTTGGGTCAGAGGGCTGAATAGTACAGTTTGATATTTGGAGGCTGAAGCAAATGGGAAAAGAGGCTTTGGTTTGTTTGGTGTTGATTATTTTTTGCCCTTGTATGGAAATTAAAAAAAATGATTTTTTTTCTGAATGTTTACCTCAGTTTCCTATGTTATGACTTGCTCGAGTCAAAACACCTCAGTGATTGGAAGTGGCTATTTTCATAGCAGCCAGCAAATGAGAGGTAGAAGTATAGTCTTGAGTTAGTGACTATAAACTGTTAAGATCAGGAAAAGTCTCTCAACTAGAATGGTGGACACCACATGGGAAGCCAGGGCTTGGAGCTCTAATTCGGGTGTAAGCTTCACGCAGAATGGAGTTGGTTTTCATAAATGTATTTACTGTTTGTTTATTAAAAGTTTTAGTAAGTTTTACAATTATATACCTTTCCCCTTCCCTCCCTCCCCCCCAATCACACCCCCCCTCCCACCTCCCCCCCCCAACCTCCCAGAACAAATACAGGGTATAAACATTTAGCAATCATACACTAAAGTAAACTAACTAGCTTTAGCATTGTCCCTTCGCTTGTACTTTAACTCCCCTTTTGTAAAGCTAACTTAGATAAGTTATAACATTCCTTGTTCCTTCATTCATAAGCTAACTGAAATTTCTTAATCCCATATTTATTTTGAATATAATCAATCCATCTTCTCCATTACAGCTTGTATTTCTCATCTGAATGGTCCTTGAGGTATGCTGATATTTTAGTCATCTCTGCTAAGTTTGTTACGTTTGTTTCTTGAATAGTAGGCAATTCTTCCTTCTTCCAGTACTGTGCCACCAACAATCTTGTTGAATGTATTTACTGTTATAGGGTATTAATAAGAGAAACTTGAAACATAGTCAAAGATTCCCTGTACTAGTACATCTTATAACATATTAAACCAAGGCAGAGTTATTTTAAGTATATTGTTTTTCTATCCCAGGATGGAATAGTTTTCTGAACCTTCTTCTCTGTAATGTTCCTCACAAGATTTCCAAGGCTAGATTTAGATTCCAACATGGCTCCCTATAGAAAGAATGAAAAAAGAAAGAAAAGAAGGAAAGGAAAGAAAGGAAGAAAGGAAAGAAGAAATAAAGGAAAGAAAGGAAAGAAAGAAAGAAGGAGCCACATAGTAATATAGATAGATTAGCCTAAGATAAAGTAACCACCAACAGAAATGAAATGGAAAGCCTTGTTTTAATTGTCTATTAACATGTTGAAGGAGTATAGATATGATTTAAAGTTCAAAGCATGTATTACAGCTACTATTTCTTCACTTGATCTTTTCTGGCCAACTGTCAGCATAGTCATTTCTACAGGCAATCAGCAGGCATTTTATGTTACGGAAGCAGATGACAAGGCTCCAAATTACAGGGCCCAACTAACAAGAACACATTTGTGGAAGGCCATAATTGGCATGATGATGTTGAGCCATTAAAGGGCTTGGTGACTAATGCCAATTAAAAAAAGAGCAGAAAAAGAGAGAAGGGGAAAGACAAATGCTGGGTCTTTGATCAAAGAATGACTAAAACCTTTACAAAAATCTATTGGCAGGGAGGAAATTACATCGTTTTCCTCCGTTGATATTTTCTATTTGCATCAATATTGTCATTTAGCCTTGGAAAATTCAATCTGCATTTTGCAAAAAAGTTTGCATCAAAAATGGAGGTTAACATTTCTGCGTATCTCTGTTTACACTGTATTGTTCTCTCTCTCTCTCCCTCTCCCCCCCCCTCTCAATTTTAGGACGTGCATATTTTGAAAATATGCCTGCTTGAAGAAACTGACTCATTAAAGTTGCTGTGACTTTTAAACTAATCACTGCTTTTTAAGTCTCAAGCAGAAACTTGAAAAAAGTTGGACTACTTTATAAGGGAGAGAGTCATACTTGCGAGAATTCTTCTGAAGTATTTCTTCTGATTTTTTTTGCTTTGGTTTTTAAATTTGATTTTAATCAAAACTTTTGAAAAGGAAGATTATATACAAATACAAACTAATATCAAGAAAGGAGGAAAAAAGAACAAATTAGGAAATCAAAGACAAAATAAAAAGTGCAAGGAAAGTTAAAAATAGAAAAGATAAAAATAAAATACAAAAAAGGGCTTGCAGTATTTTTCATAACATATTTATATTATAACGTCTCACTCTAAAGCTATATTATAATAATCTTCTTTTTATAAACTATCCTGTCTCCCCATCAATCACAACTTCATTTTTTTCATTTTGCACAAAAAATTCCATATGTTACCAATAAATGCAGATAGAATATGATTTATCCATCTCAGTAAGATCTGATCATTTCATCAACCTTTCCTCCATAACAGGTAGATGAATATTTCCATCTTTATGCATATTACCACAGTGATCATATATTGAAACAAGCTTCCATACTTTTTTCTAACTGAAAATGAAAAAAATTAGGTTCAAACTGTCCCCAGGTAACCAAGCAAGACTAAACCTCAGTTAATTACATAGGACCTGTATAGCTAGAATCCAACCCTAGATAGATTTGGATGATGTTTGGGGTGTTACATGGTTGATAGTAAGAAAACTTTGGGAGCAAATGAACCATCCATAATGAAATCAGCTGTTATCATTTTATTTATCTGCCCACATCTATGGAGGTATAATTTTGCTTTTGTCTTTCATCTGACACAGAGATTTTAGCAACTAGCTGAAGCCATGCTGCTGTAGTTCCTCCTCTTATTTTCTAGAGAGTTTCCCTAAGGATTCGTGGCCACTCCTTTTGCCTATTCCTTAACTACTAAGAAATCAGATACAATCTAAAGAGGGAAGTTATTCACATTTCTTAATGCAACCTTACAAAAAAGGAAGTAGTAAAACAGAGGGTTGGAGAGGACCCAATGGTCCCACCATAACTTGTAAAACATTGAAGCATAGTTCATATAATGTCTCCTGCCTTGAGCAAAGGGTTGAACTAGAAGACCTCCATTCCAACCCTATGATTCTATGTTCATTTTGGTGGTGTGTATTTTATTTCTGTCAATGATTCAGCCCAAAATTTGTACTGAATAAATAGGGATAGGGACTCAATGCGCTTGCTGCAAGCAGGAGTTGCGTCACTGGTGGAGGAATCAGCAGGAAGGCATTTTTGCATTTCCCTGTTCCTGTTTAACAAATATGCCTGCTCAAGTTTTTTTTCATTGAAAGTGATGTTTGCTTAGACTGGATGTGGCAATGTGATAGGAGCCATGATGAGATATGTTAGGCTTTCTTCCACTTTTATATATGATGTGACGTAGGTGCTTGGGCCCACTAGTACTCATTATTTTGTTCATTTATTTGATGTATTTGACTTCATGCAGCCTCTGCCAGCCTGATTTTCTATTGAAATTTATTTTTCATCAAGTATATTACGTTAAGGTTGTGATCTGCAGGCTGTTTTTTATTTCTGAGTTTCTGCTTCTCCTTTAGTTTCATTCCTCAGAAGTTTATCTTATGGATCAAAAATAGACTGAGAAACTTTCACTCCATCTCTACGGTTCTACAGCTATATTTCTCACTTCATGGAGTAGTCAAGGAGGCATAAAGGATCCAAATGATCTTGAATTTCAATATGATTATCATTTCATATAAGCTTATGGAAAAATAAATGGGCAGGTACCAGTGCTGGTGCTCATCTCCATTTCAAAGCCAAAGAGCCAGAGCTGTCTGAAGACGTCTCCGTGATCATGTGGCCAGCATGACTAAATGCCGAAGGTGCACGGAACACTGTTACCTTCCCACCAAAGTGGTCTGTTTTTCTACTTGCATTTTTACGTGCTTTCAAACTGCTAGGTTGGTAGAAGCTGGGACAAGTAGCTGGGAGATCGCTCTATTAAATGGTGCTAGGAAATATGAAAAAGGATACTTGCTGTAGAATTATAAAAAATGTGAATGAGCAAATATATAATAGAGTAGGTGCTGCAGAAACATTTAAAATACTATATAACATGTGTGTGAAGAAAAAAATAGTTGCAAATGTAATTAAAGTACAAGGAAAACTTGAGATTAAAGGATTAAAAGGTTCCAGGCGGCAGGGATTGGCAGTGGTGGTGGCGATCCCTGCCTCCTGGAATGGGCTGAAAACACGACATGCAGAGGCCAAAAATGGTGTGTGTGGAGGCTGAAAATGTGACGTGCAGAGGTGGTGATCAGAGGTGATGGGCTGTGCCGATCCCCACAGCCTGGAACAGCTGATTGGCGGTATTCTGGGAGACCGATCCAACTGCCAATCAGCTGCTGGCGCTGAATCAGGCTGCGATAACATGCTGAAGCTGACCAGGCTGTTTGCTGTTTGCTGCAAGGACACTCGCCAGATGAATACCAATGGATGCTGGTAGACAGAGGCAGATTGTTTTTTTTTGTTTTCCTCCACAAAAACTAATGTGCGTCTTATTGTCCGGAGCATCTTATACTCTAAAAAATATGGTATATACCACTTCACAGTGCATGAAGCCGTCTCTAAGTGGTTTACAGAGTTAGCATAGTGCCCCCAACAATTTGGGTCCTCAATTTACTGACCTCAGAAGGATGAAAGGCTGAGTCAACCTTGAACCTGGTGAGATTTGAACTGCCAAATTGCAATCAGCCGGCAGTCAGCAGAAGTAGCCTGCAGTACTAATCACTGCGCCACCATGGCTCATAGCTCAGGAAAGTTCTTTTGTTTTTGGAAAGTTATGTTTTAAAAGGTAAATTTAAAAATGCCATGATTATCAATTATCAATTTTGAAGTTTCAATGTATTTTTAAAACCAATGCATGTATGCATGTGCATGCGGGCGCGCGCGCGCGCACACACACACACACACACACATGCTGATCTTGTTGTATTCAGGTCTTTTCCCATGTAAGCTTGAGATTGTCTTGGTTTACATCTTACATGGGAAAAGACCCGTATACAACAAGATGCAGTTGATCATGCAAAGTGGCATTCAATGATCCAAAAAGATAGCAATAGCAGATAGACTTATATACCGCTTAATAGGGCTTTCAGCCCTCTCTAAGCGGTTTACAGAGTCAGCATATTGCCCCCAACAACAATCCGGGTCCTCATTTTACCCACCTCGGAAGGATGGAAGGCTGAGTCAACCTTGAGCCGGTGAGATTTGAACAGCCAAACTGCAGAACTGCAGTCAACTGAAGTAGCCTGCAGTGCTGCATTTAACCACTGCGCCACCTCGGCTCTTAAGAGGACCCTGCACCTGTGGGAATATGCTAGGAAGAAGATGATCTAGCAAAGTATGATAATACCTTTTTTTAAAAATGATCCTTTTTTTTTAGGATTTCAATATTTATGGACAAAACGTAACTAATATTTAAAATTCAGTTCTTCACTCACTAACTGTTCTCTCTCATTCCCTTTTTGATGATACCACTATTATATGCTTTTTCTTTAGGGATAGTCATCCGTGAATCACTATGACAGAAATTGGAGAATTTCCTTTATGCATACCTATTTTTTAATTTTCTTTGGAAATCAAAACTGGAGACACTTGTATTGGAACAATTACACTGAACCCATACTAGCATTTTACCTTTCAGTAGGTGCTAAGGTATTATTTCACTGATCATTTCAGAAATAGATCTTTCAAAAGCGACCAACTCTTAATGTTTGTTTTCTATGCATAGGAAGAACACTATATTGAACACATTGTACTTTTATATTGTGAGCCACAAACGGCTGCTTTTGCATCATTATTTTTGCTGCCTTCAAAACTTGCTAGAGTTTCCTTATCAGAATATGTGTTTAGCCATTTGGTCAGTAACTGTTAGGAACATTTGCCTTTATCCAAGTCTATTTATCTTCTTTGGAAATTTCATTAATTCAATACTATGTATATTTTTTTATATTTGTTCGTACAATCAAATCATAAGTTATTCACGAAAGGAAAAATTCAATAACATATAGATTCAAATATCCATGTTTCAGAAAGGGAATGATCTGGCAGACCATCTCTGGGTTGAGTTTCAGGATGTTGCCTCCGGGGATGTGGACAAGGCTATGCGAGCTGTGAGCGCCTCCACCTGTATACTGGACCCGTGTCCCTCCTGGCTGGTTGCCAACAGCAGTGAGGTGACACGAGGCTGGATCCAGGCGGTTGTTACCACCTCTCTTCGGGAGGGGCATCTCCCCACCGCGCTGAAGGCGGCGGTGGTGAGACCCCTCCTGAAGAAACCGTCCTTGGATCCAGCAATTCTTAACAACTACCGTCCAGTCTCCAACCTCCCCTTTGTGGGGAAGGTTGTTGAGAAGGTGGTGGCCTTCCAGCTTCAGCGTACCTTGGAGGAAGCTAACTATCTTGACCCCTTCCAGTCTGGCTTCAGGCCTGGTTACAGCACAGAAACCGCTTTGGTCGCATTGACCGATGATCTCTGGAGAGCCAGAGATGGAGGCCATGCGTCCATCCTGGTTCTCCTTGACCTCTCAGCGGCTTTCGATACCATCGACCATGGTATCCTTCTGCGACGACTGCAGGAGGTGGGGGTGGGCGGCACTGTTTTGCAGTGGTTCTCCTCCTACCTCTCGGACAGGTCGCAGTCGGTGTTGGTGGGGGGGCAGAGATCGTCCCCGAGGCCCCTTACTTGTGGGGTGCCGCAGGGTTCGGTCTTATTCCCCCTACTATTTAACATATACATGAAACCGCTGGGCGAGATCATTCGGAGGCACGGGATAAAATACCATCAGTATGCGGACGATACACAGTTGTATCTGTCCGCCCCGTGCCAACTCAATGAAGCGGTGGAAGTGATGAACCGGGGCCTTGAGGCTGTCAAAGACTGGATGAGAGCTAACAAACTGGTGCTCAACCCGGAAAAGACCGAGTGGCTGTTGTGTTTTCCTCCCAATAATTTGGCTAATGTTCCATCAATCAGGCTGGGGGGACAAAATTTATACCCCTCAGACAGGGTCCGCAACTTGGGAGTCCTCCTGGACCCACAGCTGAGTTTTGACCATCATTTGTCAGCTGTGACCAGGGGGGCATTTGCTCAGGTTCGCCTGATGCGCCAGTTGCGGCCCTACCTGAACCGGGAGGCCCTCACAACAGTCACTCGAGCCCTTGTGATCTCCAGGCTGGAATACTGCAACGTGCTCTACATGGGGCTGCCCTTGAAGAGCATCCGGCGACTTCAGCTAGTCCAGAATGCGGCCGCGCGAGTGATCGTGGGCGCACCACGGTTCGCCCACATAACACCGATCCTCCGTGAGCTGCGCTGGCTACCTGTTGATCTCCGGGTGCACTTCAAGGTCCTACTTACCACTCACAAAGCGCTCCATGGTAGTGGATCTGGCTATTTGAGAGACCGCCTTCTGCCAATTACCTCCCTGCGTCCCATCAGATCGCACAGGGTAGGCCTCCTCCGAATTCCATCCGCCAGTCAGTGCCGACTGGCGACTATGCGGAGGAGAGCCTTCTCAGTTGCAGCTCCGACGCTATGGAACAATCTCCCCGTGGAGATCCGCACCCTCACCACCGCCCAGGCCTTCCGCACGGCCCTTAAGATCTGGCTATCCCGTCAGGCCTGGGGATAAAAATCTTAGTTCATCCCCTCCCGAATGATGAATGAATGTTGTGCTCTATTTTTAATATTATGTATTGTCTTATGTTTTTTTGTCTTTGTACCCCCTTCCCCGTGTTTTGTAAGCCGCCCTGAGTCCCCTCAGGGAAAAGGGCGGCCTATAAATTATAATAAACATTCCAAACATTCCAAACATTATGGATCATATGTTAAGTTCTGCATTTGACCAGGACACTTTGTAAAGGTATGGTTCGAAATAAGCCAGATGATGTTTATGGCCTCATAATCCAGATCCCTCTTTATGTAAGTTGTTACAGGTACAAAGAAGAGCACCTTGGATTGCACTACTGGGTCTGTCATCTTGCCTATTTTGATGAAGCCCCACCGCTGAGATGGCTTGGCATTTAGCCATGTTATGATATAAGAGATAGATGTACAATAAAGGCTAAAAAAATATTAACCCTACCATTCTAGCCATTGTACCTAAAAATGGTTCGCATATGTTTAATCAAATAAAATAAATATTCCATTATATAAAAATATAATATTTTAGGAACCAGGTTTATTAATAAAGGTTTAATTAAGCCATTGCCAAGAGAGAATTAGCTAAGTAACCCAGAGATATTCTGCTGAATTCCTTCATCACAGCAGAGAGAAATTCTGCTGCAATTAGGCCAAAATGAATACTGTATGTCAGCCAGGGCTGTCAAACTCATGGCCCACGGCCTGGATGTGTCACACACTGGCCACACCCACACCTGGTTTATAAAAGAGGAAAAAGTTGTGATATGTCATGTGACAATGCTGTGATGACCTGAGTTTGGCACCTCTGCTGTATATTATCTGCAAAAAGAAAGGCAACATTCCACTGGACACCAGCTGGGAAATAGGAGTGGAATAGAGCTCAATTTTTATCCTATCTGACTGGTGAACACCCAAAGAGGTATTTGCTTGACCCCCGAAGAAGACAGGTTGGTGTACTCTATGGTCCTTTGGTTTTGATCCAAAATTCTTCTTATAGTCTTGTATTGTATTGTATTGTATTTATTTGCCTTGTATGCCGCCCACTCCCGAAGGACTCCGGGTGGCTCACAATAGACAAGGGAAGGGGAAAACTGGACAAAGACAACACTTTAAAAACAAAAACTGCAACATTCACAATTTCCGTGGGGCTGGATGTTTCACAAGCCCCCCGGCCTGCTGGAGCAGCCAGGACTTGGTGGCTTTGCGGAAGGCCGGGAGGGTAGTAAGGGTCCGGATCTCGATGGGGAGATCATTCCAGAGGGCTGGAGCTGCAACAGAGAAGGCTCTCCCCTGGGGGGTCGCCAGCCGGCATTGGCTGGCGGATGGAATCCGGAGGAGACCTAACCTGTGAGATCTAATCAGTCTATGGGAGGTAATCGGCAGGAGGCGGTCTCTCAGGTACCCAGGTCCGATGCCATGTAGGGCTTTATAGGTAGCGACCAGCACCTTGAAGTGGATTCGGAGACTAATGGGTAGCCAGTGCAGCTCGCTGAGGATAGGTGTGACGTGGGTGTACCTGGGTGCACCCACAATCGCTCGCGTGGCTGCGTTCTGGACTAACTGAAGTCTTTGAACACTCTTCAAGGGCAGCCCCATGTAGAGCGTATTACAATAATCCAGTCTTGAGGTCACAAGGGCGTGAGTGACTGTCTGAAGGGCCTCCCGATCCAGGTAGGGTCGCAATTGGTGCACCAGGCGAACCTGGGCAAAGGTTCCCCTGGTCACAGCTGACAAATGGTGTTCTAAAGTCAGCTGGGGATCCAGGAGGACTCCCAAATTGCGAACCCTCTCTGAGGGGCATATAATTTCACCCCCCAGCCTGAGAGATGGAATAATTGGCCAATCTTTGGGAGGGAACATCAGAAGCCACTCGGTCTTGTCTGGATTGAGTGCCAACTTGTTTGCTCCCATCCAGACCCTAACAGCCTCCAGGCACTGGCACATCACTTCTACTGCTTCGCTGAGTTGGCACGGGGCAGACAGATACAACTGTGTGTCGTCTGTGTATTGGTGGTACTTAATCCTGTGCCGGTGTATGATCTCACCCAGTGGCTTCATGTAGATGTTAAATAGGAGGGGGGACAGGACCGAACCCTCTGGCACCCCATAATTGAGGGGCCTAGGGGTCGATCTCTGCCCTCCGACCAACACCGACTGCGACCTGTCCGAGAGGTAGGAGGAGAACCACCAAAGAACGATGCCTCCCACTCCCACCTCACGCAACCGTCGCAGAAGGATACCATGGTCGATGGTATCGAAGGCCACTGAGAGGTCAAGGAGCACAAGGATAGAGGGGTGACCCCTATCCCTGGCCCGCCAGAGATCATCGATCAGCGTGACCAAAGCAGTTTCCATGCTGTAGCCAGGCCTGAAGCCCGACTGAAAGGAGTCTAGGTCTTAAACACCTGATATCAAAAAGTTATACTATTATATCTTATGTATGTTCCAAAAAATATATTCAAATAAAGTTATTATTTAATATTATGATTACATAACAACATTTAGAGAAATATGGAAGATTCTATCATATATCGTTGTTCAGAGAATCCAAATATAATCAACACTGAGGTTTAACCTCATGAGTAACTCAGTTCTCTCTCTCTCTCCTTCTCTCTCTCTCCATCTCTCTCTCTCCCTCTCTCCCTCCCTCTCTCCCTCTCTCCTTCACTCCCTCCCTCTTTCTCTCTCTCTCCCCCCCTCTTTCTCTCTCTGCGCGAGTGTGTGTTTCCTTTTTTCCACTTTCAATTTATATTAGTTTTAGTGATATTTAGGATCTGGCTGAAGTGACATTTGCCATGCTTCTACAAAAAGTATGAAACAATAATATTCTATAAACCCTTTGCTAGCCTCATCTAATCCTCATGCCTTGCTAGTTTTCTCAAGGATTAAAAAAAATCATTTCATGTTTAAGGTAAGTCTATTGTTCTTTTTATAAAAATGATAAAAGCCAATCCTACAGGAATTCAGTTCAGTTTCTCACCTAGACTAGATAAACATTTAAAGATAACATGAAACTCATTGCCTCAAAGTAAGGACATATTTCCTCTATGGAGTTGTGGATATGTTTGCTCTCTGATGCCATTGCTTTTTTCTAAAAAAAATTCATTCTAAGCAAAGAGGATTTTTAGATGATTTTTTTCAAGATCTCTAAATTGTCAAAGATGCTTTTCATAAAATTCAGAGAGTTATTTTGCTCCTGAAAAAGAGTGAAAATTATTCACAAAAGGGCAAAATCCATACAAAAAGCCTGGATACCTGATTCTGGAATTCCAGTGTTTGAAAAATAATACCATATTGTAACATATAATAGCATTATATATGTTACACTATTTTCAAATTAAGGTATGTTTCAAAACTATATTCTCCATTACCATATTTACAATTGTTCCCAAATAATAATTCCATAATTCTCAATCCCGATAAGACTGAGTGGCTTTGGATGCTGCCCCCGAAGGACTGCTTAGACAGTCCATCCTTAACCCTGGGAGGCGGAAATTTATGCCCCTCAGAGAGGGTCCTCAATTTGGGGGTCCTCCTGGATTCTCAGCTGAAACTGGAACATCATCTATCGGTTGTGACCAGGGGGGCCTTTGCCCAAGTACGTCTAGTGCACCAATTGCAGCCCTATTTGGATTGGGAGGCACTTCAAATGGTCACTCACGCCCTTGTCACCTCGAGGCTGGATTATTGCAACGCGCTCTACATGGGGCTACCCTTGAAAAGCATTCGGAGACTGCAGTTAGTCCAGAATGCGGCTGCGCGAGCGATATTGGGTGCACCGAGGTACACCCACATTACACCTGTCCTCCGCAAGCTGCACTGGCTACCAATTGGTCTCCAGACGCAATTCCAAGGTGTTGGTTATCACCTTTAAAGCCCTACATGACTTAGGGCCAGAGTACCTTCAAGACCGCTTACTGCTACATACCTCCCAGCAGCCAGTAAGATCCCACAGATTGAGCCTCCTTCAGATGCCGTCAGCCAGACTGTCGGCTGGCGGGCCCTCAGAGGAGAGCCTTCTCTGTGGCTGCTCCGACTCTTTGGAACCAGCGATCCCCAGAGATCTGGACCATACCCACTCTCATGGCCTTCAGGAAAGCTGTAAAAATTTGGCTGTTCCAGCAGGCCTGGGGCTGTTGACCTCACTGTTGAGGTCCAGCCCGATTAGAATGAATGTATGAGGTGTTTCTCTTTTAAATCGTTCTTTTGTTATGTGTTTCGTTATGTGTTTTTTTTCTCTCTTTTGTAAGCCGCCCGGAGTCCTTCGGGATTGAGCGGCATATAAATGTGGTTAATAATAATAATAATAATAATAATAATAATAATAATAATAATATTGATAAAATGATATTAGAAAATTGTAAGAACAGAAAAACAAACTTGAATATGGTCTGGATTGATTACAAAAAGGCATTTGACTCACTGCCACATACTTGGATCATAAAATGCTTAGAAACAACTGGCATTAGCAAAAATATTACATCCTTTACTGAAAAGGCAATGAAACAATGGAGAACTGAGTTGGCAGTGGGGAATGAGATCTACGGAATGGTTAATATCAAGCGAGGAATTTTCCAGGGTGATTCACTTTCACCTCTTCTCTTCATCATCGCAATGATCCCACTATCAGTAATCTTAAAAAAAATGAAATTAGGCTACCAAACAGCCAAAAAAGCTGAAAAAATTTCGCATTTACTATATATGGATGATTTGAAACTCTATGGAAAGTCAGAAATAGAAATCCAATCATTGACAAATACAATCCGAGTATTCAGCACCGATATTTCAATGCAGTTTGGCATGGAAAAATGTGCCACTGTATCCATAAAAAGAGGCAAAATCACTGCATGTGAGGGAATTGAAATGCCCAATGGCCAACTAATTAAATGCAACGAAAATGAAGCCTACAAATACTTAGGCATTCTGCAGTTGGATAATATCAAGCATGGAGAAGTAAAAACTATTGTCAGGCGAGAGTACACCAACAGAGTTGGGAAAATTTTGAAATCTAAATTGAATGGTGGAAATACAATCAAGGCCATAAATACCTGGGCAATACCAGTTATAAGATACACAGCTGGTATAGTTAACTGGACACAAGCTGATTTGGACATTTTGGACCGAAAAACCAGGAAACTAATGACAATGCACTACAGTTTACATCCACTGGTAACACTGATAGACTATACCTGCCCCGAAAATCAGGTGGCAGAGGATTATTACAAGTGAAGCAAACAGTTGAAGAAGAAAAACATGCACTGGCTGATTATTTAAAAGAAAGTCAAGAACATCTATTAATTGAAGTAAAGAACAAAAAACTACTGAAGGCCCAACAGACGAAACAAGAATACAGAAAAGATGTGATAAAATCAAGAATGGAGAGTTGGCAGAACAAAGCACTGCATGGCCAATTTCTGGAAAAAATAAAAGATAAAGTGGACAGTGAACAAACTTGGTTATGGTTAACAACAGGTACATTAAAGAAAGAAACAGAGTCACTAATCCTGGCTGCGCAAGAACAAGCTATCCGCACAAATGCCATTAAGGCCAAAATAGAAAAATCCTCTGATGATGCCAAATGCAGACTTTGCAAAGAAGCGGATGAAGCTGTTGATCACATACTCAGCTGCTGTAAAAGAATCGCGCAGACTGATTATAAATTGCAGCACAATTCAGTAGCACAAATGATCCATTGGAATTTGTGCAAAATTTATAATATTAAAACAGCAATAAACTGGTGGGAACATCAGCCTGAAAATGTCACCGAAAATCAGATGGTCAAGATCTTGTGGGATTTTCGCATACAGACAAAATACTGGTGCATAATACACAAGACATCACACTGGTTGAGAAAAATACGGTCACAATCATAGATATCACAATACCAGGTGCTAGCAGGGTCGCTGAGAAGGAACATGAAAAAATCGCAAAATACCAGGATTTAATACCAGGGTTGGCTGAGGGACAAAGGAGAAACGGAACATTACCTTAGCTGGAACTTATGGTATATGTGGGCGACAAGGAGAACAGCAGGGACTTAAAATGGGGAAAGTTAAAAGTGAGCATGGGTATTGTAATAGATCCCTGAACTTTGTAATGAGAAGATGTGGCTTAGAGACCTAACAATGAGGAAGGAAAGAAAAAAGTTGGGCTGTGAATGACTGTCACCGCGGGTGGGGGAGGGGAGGGGGGTTGTATGTTTAAAATTGTATTTGTATTTGTATGTTTTACTCTTAAAAAAATGTATAACTAATAAAGATTACTTTAAAAAAAATCGCAAAATACCAGGACTTAAAAATTGAAATTCAACGACTATCGCACAAACCAGCAGTGGTAATTCCAGTGGTAATTGGCACACTGGGTGCTATTCCAAAAGCACTGGAATTACATTTAAAACAGTTAAAAATTGACAAAATCACCATCAGTCAAATGCAAAAAGCCGCACTGCTTGGATCTGCACGCATATTATGAAAATACGTTACAACGTCCTAGGCCCCTGGGTGAGGCCCGGCTAGTAACCAATGCCAAATCCGGTGAAACAACTGGCCGCTGTGATACAATTGTATAATAATAATATCTGAGACACAGCATTAGCATCAGTTGTACTCCAAGCTAAGTCTTTCTCTAAGAATTACATATTTTGATTATTGGAAACTCAAATTCTAAGAAGTGCAAGATTTTAGTGGGAAATCTCTTTTCAAACATGTATTTTCGAATGTAAGAAGGAAGTGCGTGGCAGGGAGGTGGAGGTGTCAGAGCCAGCTTTCCCAGAAATCCTTCTCATCATTAAGAGAATCAATCCTTTATCATAAATCTTTTTTCTCAATGAAGTTAGCCCTCTTTTGCTGTCAAGCATTGGCTCAAGTCTGTCAAGAATATTGCCAGAACAGATTTAACACCGAGTCTTGTCAAAAAATGAAGGCAACTCTGCATATTTCTGAAGACCTTTTACTTTCTAAAATAATGATTTAAATTACTTCAACATTTCACCTACTTCTAAAATGCACCAGACAGATTTCTATGGAGATTCTCAGTCATCCAAGTCATGGTTGTTCCAAAGATGTTTTTTCAAGAGGCAACTGGACTTCCTTGTTTTTCTTTGAAGACATTTCGCTTCTCATCCAAGGAGCTTCTTCAGCTCTGACCGGATGGTAGGGAATGGAAGGATTTATATTCCGTGCAGATAGTTGGTCATTTGCATCCTTTTGCAGAGTCATTGAGGCCACTTGGAGTTTTGTCTGTATTCTCAGGGTCACCCGAGTAGTGCAAATGGACACGGAGCCTTTTTGGAACTACTGAAAGGGTCCCTGTAGTCTGCAATTTTCTGGAAATTCATTCAAACTCCCACACCATTCAAGGGTGTTCATCTCATAGTGATAGCTAAATGCTTACAGAGATTCTCAATCATCCAGGTCATGGTTATTCCAAAGGTGCTTTTCCAAGAACAACTGGACTTCCTTGTGTTGAATGCAAATAAGCAGCTATCTGCATGGAATATAAATCCTTCCATTCCACACCATCTAGCCTGAACTGAAGAAGCTTCTTGGATAAGAAGCAAAACATATTTTAAGAAAAATAAAGAAGTCCAGTTGCCTCTTGAAAAAGCACCTTTGGGACAACCAGGCAGATATTGAAATGAGCCTCTGAAGACCAATTCTTTAAGCTGGGTCCCAAGAACATTTTGGTATATCTGCTAACCACAGTTCCAACTCTAAGATAAATTTGTGCAGGAAAACAATTACCAGCATCTTGGAAATATATTTTTGTGAATCCAAAGCTAATTAAGGTGATAAGAAGACAAATATACTTATTTTCCTCTCTACAGAATAGTCTGTAGTTAGTGGCAACACTTGAAAATAGGAACTTGAGTTAAATCTTTGTACATAAAAACAGGTTATCTACTTATAGGTAAATACATGGAGTCCCACCTTAGGTATGAAAGCCAGCTGAGTGACTTTGGGCTACTCACTCTTTCTCAGCCCAACCCATCTCACAGGATTGTTGTGGTGAGGAAAATAAGAGGAGGAAAGTATGTTGAATATGTTTTCTGCCTTGAGGTATTAGTAAAAAATAATAAAGGTAGGATACAAACAAACAAACAAGCAAACAAGCAAGCAAGCAAGCAAGTAAAGTGTAATATTTATTTAGTATGAATTCCAGGTAGGATATAAATTTGTGATCAAATTCTGTGTGATTGCAGTTTGGAAGGTTCAGATTAGATAGCAACAAGTGTTGAATGCACTCATTTAGGCAAGCATCACCTGACCATGTTGACTTGCTGCACAAAATGCTCTACAGCAGAGGTGGGGAACTATAGCCCTTTTATGATTTGTGGACTTCAACTCCCAGAATCCCCCGAGCCAGTCGTAGAAGGGCCATAGTTTCCCATCTGTGCTCTACGGGAAGTCAAGTGCTGGTGGCTTTATTGGGACAGTGTGAAGAAGTCTTTGAGGTGGGATGGCTTTGGCCACTTGATGCCAAGTGATTGGAGATTAGAGATTTGGCAAGGATCTGCTCAGATAAGTGTCCAAAACCAAAGACAAGAACATAGGAAAGTGTTAAAAGAACTTTCCCTTAGTATCTGTTCCTATCTAAAGAAAAAAGTTAACAAAAAAAGTAATCCTTCTTTAAATATCAAAATCAGCAGCTGAGTCAGTGGGAGCCTGAGACTGGAAATGTCACAGAGGAATTTAGATTCTCGGAGAGATTGCGAGTCTGCAATTATTGTTAAATCACTTGTGTGCACCCTTTTGGCCTTCTTCACCGCAGAACATGGTGGGAGGAGGGAAGAGAAAAATCAAAGGCAAGTGGGGAAAAAAATGGAACGGCGGGTAAAAGAAGTCCCATTGGGAGCTGTCCAAAATATGAAATGGCAATTCCCTTCAGACAAAGGAGAACTGCAACAGCTCCCTCAGGAAAGTATGAAATCTTCAAGGGGAACTGAAGAGGATAAGAATCCCAAGTGCCACAGATGTCCAGGCATGCAGGCTGAGGCGGATGGAAATGGGAATCAAACAAATCTGGATGGAATGATGTTGATGAAGCTGAAATATGAATTATAATGGTGCTGTTTGCATATGGACTGGAAAATAAATCCCTATATTTCAAGAATGAACAATTATACTTCACAATATGTAGTAGTTACTTGTTTCTTAACTTTCAATTAAACCATCTTATCCATCTCACGTAGTATCCCATCCTCTGCTTGCAATGATAAGATGGAAGCACCAGTGGCAAAAGAATGGCTGAAGCAAAAACAGCTATACTAGGAAGACTTCTCCAATAACTTTCTCAAAGGAAGTAAGATCAGACTGCTATGAGTTTGGTACACTGTCTTCAGTTATACAAAATCTCGAGTTCCTGAAATATTTGGGATTTCCTATTTCAAGCTTTCCCAATCTGGGTCCGTGGAGATATTTTTAACACTTTCTTCTATGTAGCTGATAATTTTTCATGGAGGTTAGGACCACGTTAGGGTAGAAAATCTTCAGATGTTTGGTTGACTTCTATATGTTTTCCAGGCAGCATCGATATGAGGGCTTACAGGAACTGCAGTTCATCTACTCAAAATTATATTAGTCTGTATTTTTTTTTAGACTTCTTATCTAGCTACTAATTTAACTATTATAGTTCTCCTTTTTTCTGGAAAAAAAGTTATTCCAAACCATAGCCTAAACAGCTGACAAAAATAAAACTGGCATCAATGACACCATACATCTTTATATCTGGTAACAAACATTACAGCCTGAACACTGAGTGTTTAACAGCTTTTTACATTCTTCTGAGTGAATGTATGCTTATCCTCCATCACCTAAGAAGCAATGAAAATTAGATTCTATTAACATAAATACACTGCTTTTATGAGGGAAATCATGCTATAAACACTGGCATGAAAAATTTGTCTGCTTCTAACTTTATTTGTTTAAACTTGAATCTAAAATTGGGTCTGATTATTTTTGCATTCTGTATACTGTATACATTTATTGAAGATAGTTTTCCCAACCTTGGGACTGTCCCCATTTAACTGGATATTGTGACTGAGAGGGAGAGGATTTATAATCCTCTTTGGATTGCAGAGGAAGATAAATTAGGGTAGTTGATTTATGACCTATCAATAGTTTTCTGTAATATTTATCAAAATGGCAACTCTTCTCCATAATTTTATGTATTTTAGAACTTAGTAACCATGACATTGAAAACAAAAAGATACACCTACCTGTTGAGAAGCCAACTTTAAAAATAAATTACATGCAAGTGGGGACTTCTGAGAAATTTCCCTTCAATGCCCTTTCAGAGGTGAAGAGGCAGCCTCCCAACATCACTAGAACCAATCCCATCATTCCCTTGCGATACTGTTGGCAATAGAAATACATTCCACTCTTCCTTGGAGAGGGGAGTGGTCTTGTGAGATGCATACAAGACAAGAACCTTCAAAATTCTGTTCTTTCCCTCTTGCAGTCATAAGGAATAGGTTATTGAAAAACTCTGTTTACAGGGTGCTGTCAGGCCCCCTTATTATAGATTCCTGGAATATGACAGGCATTCTCCAGATTTATTTCAACTATTGAATCCCTTGTTTCCGTATAGCAAATGTCATTTGAACAGCTTGCAAGAAGGAAGCATACCGAGTTCAGTAAGACCTTTATGGAATGAAGTAATGAATATAGAAGATCAGATAGATGTGTTCTTATTATATTATTAGAAACCAGATGATCACCTATACTGCTTAACACAGCTTTTGCTGTAACCTGGAGAATTTTTTAAAAGAAACCTGGAAACCATAACCTTAAAAAAGGCAAGTTTAGTCTGCTCAGTCAAAAATTAGAAGGCAGCAAAAGCACTTAAAAGAGGAAGTAGGATGGAATAAGAGAAAAGAGGGAATGAACATGCCAACTATAATCACCCATGCTTCCTTGTCACAATACAGCTGTTGATAAGCTTGCTTGATAAATTAGTCTCTAACAAAGTTGGATCATTATTTATTGTCTGACACATTGGTGATTGGTTCAGAAGTGGTCATTTTGTGCATGCCCTGGAGCAGAGAAAATGAATTCAGTATAGAATTTTGCCTAACTGAAAAATGGTGTACTCTGCAAAACAACCTATTTACTTGAATCTTTGAAATATTTGATTTCCAAAAGGTTACATCATCAATACATCATAATATAAGCAATAGGTTGTAAATGTTGGTTGTAATTTGGCTGGGGATGTAAATTTGTCTGTGGCAGTGCATACATTGTAGAGGTTTAAGATTAAGGTTCATCAGTTAATAGAACTCCATGTAAGATCCATTCTCTAGTCCTTCTGGAGACCATATTAGCATCAGAATCCTGAGTAGCCCCAAAATAAATATGTTTGCTATGCTAATGAAAGAACCTTGAACTTCTTAGAGAACAAAAAACATCCTTAGGAGCATCAAACCAAAACCCTGCTGATCTGAAGCAGTCATAAGCTGCCTTGAGAAGAAAGGGTTCCACCACAAATCCGCAAAGCCCTTATCCGCGGAGACATAAGTGCGAAGACTAATTCGCACCGTTCGAAGCGCTAAGGAAAAACGCGACCCTATCGCGATGACATAATTGCAGAGGGCAAATCCGCGCTTTCCCAAGCACTCAGTACCCTAACCCTAACCCTAACCCTAACCCTAAACCTAACCCTAAACCTAACCCTAAACCTAACCCTAAACCTAACCCTAAAACAAACCCCTAAACCTAATCCTAACCCTTACCTTAATTGAAATCGGCTTTCTGCTGCGGCGCCGTTTTAAAGCGCCCTTCTGTTGCTGCGCTGTTGTCGCGGCGGTGATGACGCACGGTGATGACGTCGCGGCTTTAGCGATACGATTTTATCACCACTATTTTGACGGGCGCGGTTTTGTCGTGCCACGGAAGAAAGGAATAGACTTTAAAATAGTGTACAACATGTTGAAGAAACACTGCATATCATGCTAAAAATTGGATGCTGCTCATTCAAAAGGATTTTATGACTTCCCAATCTGATTTGGGATTACAATACAAAGGAAGAGATTTGATCTCTCATTTCTGTTCTGTAGTCCTGAAAACAAGTCATGCACATTTGTGGAGCACATCTGTAAGAAAGAGAGAAACGCTATTGGTGCTAAAGTAAATTTGTTTGTATTCAACTTTTGACACAAGATTTGAGGATACAACAGTAGATTCATAGGACAAAAGCAGAGAAATGATCCTGGAAGTTTCAGTGGAGAAAAGAGAAGCAGTATCTTAAATAGAAATTTTATTATAGAAAGCCTGTAGAGACAGAGGTTGATAGGACAGGAGGACAGAAGGAAGAGCTGCTACTATGAAAACACTATGAGAAAATGGCCACATGAAACATTTTCCCTAGTTCACCCAAAGACAAAGTAAGGAAAGAGTAAGTACATTCACATTTGCAAGATTCTGTTATTGTAGCTGTTACATTAAAAATAATCCTGACCATATAATATTTTATATTTTTGTAAAATGTTTTATATTTTTATTTCTTGTGGTTTTTTATGGAAATGTGATGTGAATGTGCCATACAAATAATAATAATAATAATAATAATAATAATAATAATAACTCCGCCGTTGCCGGTCCCAAGCCCGGATGAGAAAGGAGGAAGGTTGGGAACAGGTTGGCATCTGGTCCCGTAAAAAAACCCCCGCCAACCCATACAATATGGTGAAAAAAACGAATAAGAATTCCATACCGCATCGGTCGTCGCGCGGGTTAACAAGGGCCGCGGCGGATGTTGGGGTCCCTGGACATCCGTCGACAAGTGGGCTACAAGTGGACCAGCCAACAAAACGACAAAAATATAGTGCAGATGAAAACCGTGCCATAATGGCCTGTTACTACAACTCAGAGCCAGAAAAAAGAGGATATTTAAAGCGAATGTATGAATTATGGAAACAACAATATCCAGATTCAAATGTTAGTGAACAACGACTAGCAGATCAAAGGCGATTTATTATACGGAATAAAGTGTTTAGTGAAGTTGAACATGAGGAAATTCAGGCAAATTGCAAAACCCAAAAAACAATATCACAAGCGGAAATAACTGATATTCAAGACACAACTAAAGACACTATAGTAGAACTCCCAGAAGAAGCTCTCAGGGAGGAAATAACATCACCACCACTAGAACCAGTTATCACTGAACCAACTGATGAACTAACTCAAAAACAAAAAGAATTGAAGGATAAGATCATGGAGCATTTTCTGCTTAATGAGGAAAGGCAACGTTTACCATCACTAAAAACTGTGCCTAAGAAAATTTTGGCCCCTATCATGAAAATGGTTAATGCAGTGTTTTCAACAATTGAACCGGGATCCATCTTGGAAACAAACCAGTTAATGTACAGCGCAGCTGTAATAGTCACTAATGAACTAGGCATTAAAATTAAAGTACCTAGTCACACAACAGAAAAAGCATCAAAGCCAAAGTGGAAAATCCGTTTAGAACAAAAAATCAAAAAATTAAGGGCAGATGCTAGTAACTTAAAGAACATGCATGAGCAACGGCTTAAAAACAACAAAATCATAGATCGGCTAATCAGAAGATATAGATTGGATACAAGAAACATCAATGAAGCTGTAGAGATTGTAAAACAGCAGATAACAGCAACAGCTAGAAAAATTGAAAGATATGAGGCACGAATCATCCAATATAAACAAAATCAGCAATTTCGATCAGACCAACGGTGTTTTTATCAAAGTCTTAATGTGAATGGTGACACCAAAAGTGAAAAACCAGAAAAGCAGGCCACAGTTGAATTCTGGAAAGAATTGTGGGAAAATGCAAAGGACTACAACAAGGAAGCAAAGTGGATACATGACTTTGAGAAAAGCATTGGCAACAAACAAATGCAAGTATTAGAAATAACAACTGAGATGATCAAAAATCGAGTTAAAAAGGTAAAGAATTGGACATCACCTGGAAAGGACCAATTACATGGTTTCTGGCTCAAATATCTGACCAGTTTACATGCAATATTGGCCAGGCAACTGAATGAAATTTTACAAAAGGGCCAAATTGATGAATGGTTGACAACTGGAAAAACATACTTGATTCAGAAAGATCCAACCAAAGGAACAACACCTGAAAACTATAGACCAATAACATGCTTACCAACAACCTTCAAATTACTCACAGGCATTATTGCAGATAACATGATGGATTATTTGGAAACAAACAACATCTTGCCAGTAGAGCAAAAAGGCAACAAAAGAAGGAGCAGGGGCACAAAAGATCAGCTTCTAATTGATAAAATGATATTAGAAAATTGTAAGAACAGAAAAACGAACTTGAATATGGTCTGGATTGATTACAAAAAGGCATTTGACTCACTGCCACATAGTTGGATCATAAAATGCTTAGAAACAACTGGCATTAGCAAAAATATTACATCCTTTACTGAAAAGGCAATGAAACAATGGAGAACTGAGTTGGCAGTAGGGAATGAGAGCTACGGAATGGTTAATATCAAGCGAGGAATTTTCCAGGGTGATTCACTTTCACCTCTTCTCTTCATCATCGCAATGATCCCACTATCAGTAATCTTAAAAAAAATGAAATTAGGCTACCAAACAGCCAAAAAAGCTGAAAAAATTTCGCATTTACTATATATGGATGATTTGAAACTCTATGGAAAGTCAGAAATAGAAATCCAATCATTGACAAATACAGTCCGAGTATTCAGCACCGATATTTCAATGCAGTTTGGCATGGAAAAATGCGCCACTGTATCCATAAAAAGGGGCAAAATCACTGCATCTGAGGGAATTGAAATGCCCAATGGCCAACTAATTAAATGCAAAGAAAATGAAGCCTACAAATACTTAGGCATTCTGCAGTTGGATAACATCAAGCATGGAGAAGTAAAAACTATTGTCAGGCGAGAGTACACCAACAGAGTTAGGAAAATTTTGAAATCTAAATTGAATGGTGGAAATACAATCAAAGCCATAAATACCTGGGCAATACCAGTTATAAGATACACAGCTGGCATAGTTAACTGGACACAAGCTGATTTGGACCTTTTGGACCGAAAAACCAGGAAACTAATGACAATGCACTACAGTTTACATCCACGTGGTGATACTGATAGACTATATCTGCCCCGAAAATCAGGTGGCAGAGGATTATTACAAGTGAAGCAAACAGTTGAAGAAGAAAAACATGCACTGGCTGATTATTTAAAAGACACTCAAGAACATCTATTAATCGAAGTAAAGAACAAAAATCTACTGACGGCCCAACAGACAAAACAAGAATACAGAAAAGATGTGATAAAATCAAGAATGGAGAGTTGGCAGAACAAAGCACTGCATGGTCAATTTCTGGAAAAAATAAAAGATAAAGTGGACAGTGAACAAACTTGGTTATGGTTAAAAACAGGTACATTAAAGAAAGAAACAGAGTCACTAATCCTGGCTGCGCAAGAACAAGCTATCCGCACAAATGCCATTAAGGCCAAAATCGAAAAATCCTCTGATGATGCCAAATGCAGACTTTGCAAAGAAGCTGATGAAACTGTTGATCACATACTCAGCTGCTGTAAAAAAATCGCGCAGACTGATTATAAATTGCGGCACAATTCAGTAGCACAAATGATCCATTGGAATTTGTGCAAAAATTATTATATTAAAACAGCAACAAACTGGTGGGAACATCAGCCTGAAAAAGTCACCGAAAATCAGATGGTCAAGATCTTGTGGGATTTCCGTATACAAACCGACAAAATACTGGCGCATAATACACCAGACATCACACTGGTTGAGAAAAATAAGGTCACAATCATAGACATCGCAATACCAGGTGATAGCAGGGTCGCCGAGAAGGAACATGAAAAAATCGCAAGATACCAGGACTTAAAAATCGAAATTCAACGACTATGGCACAAACCAGCAGTGGTAATTCCAGTGGTAATTGGCACACTGGGTGCTATTCCGAAAGCACTGGAATTACATTTAAAACAGTTAAAAATTGACAAAATCACCATCAGTCAAATGCAAAAAGCCGCACTGCTTGGATCTGCACACATATTACGAAAATACATTACGACGTCCTAGGCCCCTGGGTGGGGCCCAACTAGTAACCAATGCCAAATCTGGCAAAACAACTGGCTGCTGTGATACAATTGTATAATTAATAATAATAATATTGGTTTCATAGTTTCGTCTACTATACCTTGTTGGATTGACAAAATCCAAGAAAGTTCAGTTTGAACCCAAGGCTTATAGAGCCTTCTAGCCACTTCTGAATAAGTGCCGATCATGGAAAAATAGCCATCACATCCCAATTAGCAGGATGGGGCAGATGGCTTAACTTTGGAATTGATTGTTTATACAATGCTTGGTTATCCGTTCATTTTGAAAATACATAGTGTTTGTTCCAAATATAGCCAAGAATAGTTCTTCCATCATTACTTTTTTTCTAACTATTGTCCTAATTTCTTGCTGTCCGTGTTTTAAATGCCTGTTTTATACTTAAAAGTTTCTGTATTGACTAAAGACAACTTCTAGTATTTAGCTCCGTTGTTGAGTCATTAATATCCCTTTTTAAATGTTTTGTTTACTTCCTGCCCTTTTTCTGGGCCTTGTCAATTGTAATTGTTACAACACCATTTCCATGTGAAAAGTAAGATATGCTTTCTTTATTTTGGGACTAAATACAGTAACAAAAAAAAATCACTTCCTAATAATCTAACAGAGCCAAAACATTGTCTGCATTTTTTAGAAAAAGAAATGTCAGCCAGCACTTCCCATCAGTGGACATCACATTTTGAGGAAACTAAGAATAGTTTGAGATCAAAAAGTCTTAATAACATCCAATCATGTAACATTTGGTGGGAGGAGACGATGACAACATTCAGTCCTCTTATCAGAATGTTTATATTTTTTCATTCAGTATTGGGTACCTGCCTGAAGTATTATCACAATATATTTACCTTTATAAAAGGCAATTGTGTTTGAGGCAGAAGATTAGTCTTAGTGAAGACATTCTCTATGTCTGTGTAAAAGGTGGTGGCCCATTTTAGGTGAAATTAACAACAAAGGATCTTCAGAAAAAAGGAAAGATCCTTGTAGAAAAGGAGTTATTAGCAGTGGAAAACAGATTGAACAATAATATGGGCAACTTAGTAGTTTTACCCATGGTAATGAAATGTGTAGCGTTTGTATTCTAAGGAGTTCCCAATTTTCATAAATGCATAAAAATTATCGCTTGACATAACAGACTGTATCTGATTTTACTGTATAGTAAAAAAAGTGTCACATTGAGCAATTTGGATTTTAATTAATAAAATATAGAAATCTCAATGAAAAGTTGAAATTTACCATTAAATGCTCTTTTCTATGTTCATATCTGGGTGTAATATATACAGTGATACCTTTTGTAAATTCAGTTTAAAAGTTATTCACTTTTCTATTTTTATATTTGTATAGTTTCATTTAGATATCCAATATATCCTCTTTACCCATATCATTCTTGCAACTTGTCATGTTTAAATCAATAATCTAGTCAATTTCTAGTCAGTATGTTTTGTTCCTTTTCTGCCGTGACATTTGTACACCATCATCTGTGATGTTAAACTTTTAAAATTAATTTCTGAGTCCGTAATTCAGAAATGTTCATAGAAACCATTGTTAAAGTGTTTGACCATTTTGTAGTAAGGCATCAAATTAGAGTATTCTTCTCCTTTAATTGCAATCTTTAGTTTCTTTCGGTCCCTTTAATTGTCCAAAATTCAAAGGCCCATCTTATTATGTTTTCTCCTCCAATAGCTACAGTTTCTCATAGGAAGGACTCTTATAATTAATATTAAATTATTAATTCAAATTATGTTCAAATCCATCTAGACTCTTAGCTTGGTTGTAGATTTCCAAAATCAATACTCTAAATACTCTGTTGCTGTTCATTCCAAACATGTAATATTTTTAATCCTTAAATTCAGATTAAAATTTCTTTTATGAAGTTTTACTTAGTGAATGCAATACACTACAATACAAACTTTCAAAGTTCTAAGGGTTTTTTTAAACGTTTTTTAAAAGCAGTAAAAACTAATTTCAAGGTGATTAAGAAATGAGGCTCCATTTTAGCTTTTTGTCCACAAAAGTTGCATTATGACTGTAAATTTAGAGCTCAATCACTCGATTTATGGCCACTCAACTCATAAGATGACCACAAAACCCTCTGTTCCTGAGGTCTAATCACAAGGAATGGCTTCTCAGTGAGCACATGGGCAAACTAAATCTTAAATAAACTAAATCTTAATTTTCTCCTTTTTTCCAGATAAACTTCACTGGACAGAACTCCACATCCAGCCATCAATCTTAGCTGTAAGGCTGTCCTTCTTTGGCAGGATGTGTAGCTTGGCATGGTCTCACCAGAAGTCCCTAACAGAATTAGTCCTGATTAATGTTGAAGGTATTACTTACTTCCATAAGTCACAGAAGGGCCACTTTACCTTGAAGTGAATGAAACTTTTTGTCTTTCTTTCATTTTGCAATAGCCACAACAAGAGCACTTAGATTTATATACCACTTTAAAATGCTTTACAGCTCTCTCTAAGCAGTTTACAGAGTCAGCATATTGCCCCCAACAATCTGGGTCCTCATTTTACCCACCTCGGAAGGATGGAAGGCCGAGTCAACCTTGAGCCTAGTGAGATTCGATCTGCCAAATTACAGGCAGCCGGCAGTTAGCAGAAGTAGCCTGTAGTACTGTACTCTAAGCCCTGGGCCATCACAGTTCTTTTTGTTCTTGTACTTTTAAACCTCACATAATAAAAGAACTTTGCTCCTTCTTGGTTTCTTTCCCCTATAGGAATTATTGAATTCCTGATTATACAATGTGAGGAATATATATGGTCACCCAGCTCAAGCAGTTGTGATTCTGGGTGGGCTTCAACCAACAAGCAAGGGAAAAATGCAATTAAAAACAACAAGGATTAATTAACAGGAACCCAGAATCCTCCGGTTGGCAACTCCAGTCAATCTGGCCTTAACATTTGAGAAAACTGTGGTTTTAGAATAAAAGGCCAGCAGGATTGGGGCCAATTGTATATTGGAGATCTTTTTCCAAAAGGCAAAGCTTCAGCTCTACCATTAAATTTAATTCCTGCATTTGTAAGTCTCCTCTATCAAATGGGGGAAATGCAACTCCGAGGAACTGTATGATAGGACAGGTGTGAGTAGAATCTTCTTGAAAGCAAAACAATTAAGCAGAGTCTGATTATTCCTGCATTCATTTCAATGGTTTTAAAGCACTTTTTTTTTTAACCAAAGCAGCCTGTTTATTTGCAGGGGAAAAACGTAGACTCTGAAGGGACCTGTTTTTAGAGCCCTCCTTCTGGAGTGGGACTATTCATTTCATTGGGATGACACAAAGAATTGCAAACAGCAATCAGCCGCCGAGTTGCTATATAATGAAAGGGTCTGAAGTTCATGTAACCATGCAGGATTTTAATTCTATTTTTCCTGTTGTCTCTGAAGTCCGAGAAATCTTGCTGCTGGTGGTGATAAGTCACGAAGAATCATTATGGGTTATTAAACTCTATTGCTTTTGCTTTTCTTGATTGGAGCTGTAAAGGGAGAATGGCAGAGTTTTCAGTGAATGCCAAACTGGGCTGTAATTGCCTCAAGTGACAGACTGTAATTATTCAAGATTATAGGAGAGAGAGGGGGGAGGGGGAGGGGGGAGGGAGGGAGGGGGGAGGGAGAAAGGAGAAGCTATATGGAGATTGGGCTTCACGAATAGATCTGTATGAACTTTTCTGTTGGTTGTTTCCTCTTTCCATCATCTGTAAGTAATTGTCCTCCATGCATTTTTTTTTTTTGGCAAATGATATATTAATGTATATCTATGAACAAGAAGGGACAATATTCATATTATACTACCTGACACTCAAAATGGAGAGTACACTTCATCTCTCTACTCCGCGTCAAGCAGCTTTTGGCCAGGAATATTTTGCTGCTTGGACCAAAGCTGTCAATCAGCATTTTTTTCTCTCTCTCCAAAGGCTTTTGTCATCTGCAACAGGCAGTTTCCTCTATTGCACTCGATGGTGAAGGATATACTATCCAATGTATAGCATATTTCACAACCCCTTGCTGAATCACCCAGCACCTAATAGCAAGGCAGCTGTTTCATTACACTAAATGTCAAGCTTTGTCCTTGGGCCAATGGATTAGACCAGTTCTATACAGATGCTGGTACTGGAATGAAAAACAACTTCATAGTTGCATAAGCAGTTCGGACCAGTTCAGGCGAACTGGTAGCTCCAACAATCAGCTGGGAGAAAATTGGTGTGCCTGCCTGCCCGCCCCTGCGTTATACAAACCTATATTGTCACAACTGAGTCATGCGGCAAAGAGGATTGCTGTGCCTCAGCTGTTTTCTTCCCCAGTAGTAATGCGGAAGTCAAGTTTTCTCCAAACTGCGTACATGCATCTGAGCAAAGTGCTCAATCACCGAACCAGTTGTTAAACTGGTAGGATAACACCACTGTGTATCAGGAATAGTCTCTCTTTTCTATGTAAGGTTCTAATAGGATCAGAGTTAACAGTGACTGACAGGGAAAGAGATCTTAGAATAATGGTAAACAGTTCATGAAGGTGTAAAAGCAGTATACAGTACATAAACTGTGTAATAAAAGCCCAACAGCATGTTATGGATAATAAGAAATGGTATCGCAAATAGAGATGCCAGTATTGTAGTGCCCTTATATGTAAATCAATGGTGTGAAGACATCTGCAATATTTAGGTCCACGGCATCTAGAAAGGATATAGGAGATCTAGAGAAGATTCAGAGGAGAGCATTTAAGATGATCACAGGGGTGAAGCAGCTTTGCTGAGAGGAAAGTTGTGGCATTTGCCACTTTTTAGTCTTGAAAGGAGGCAAATGAGACAGGGCACGATTGAAGTGTACCAGTGTGGATAAAGTGGAGAAGAAAAAGCCAGTTCTCCCTTTCCCAGATGCTGGAACCACAGATTCCCCAATGAAACTGGATCTTGGAAGAATTGGGTCTTTTTTTTTTTTTAAAAAAAAAGCAGATTGAGAAAGTAAAAACCATTTTATATTAGAATGCACAGCAAAAAACCAAGGAAATAATCTATGTCTTTGCCATTACATCTGTCTTGCACAGCAGTCCAACACTTGTGGAAAAATCAGTCAGTCAGTTAATCAATCAATCAATCACCAATCAATCAGAATAGAGCTGGAAGGCACCTTGGAGGTCTTCTAGTCCACCCCCTGCTCAAGTAGGAGACACTATACCATGCTAGAACTCCTTAGAACACTATGCTAGAACTCCTTAGAAAAACACCTGCAAAAAGATACGATGGCAGTGCCTGAATTAGACAGACAGTTCTTACTCCATTCTTGGAAAGTAATTATTCACGTTCCAAAAATGTATACAAAACCCATAAGAAAGGATTTGAGTGATGGGCACATTTCACATGGAAGGTTAAGGTTATAATGTCCATACACACCTGGAAGGTATATTTTCCCTTCTTTATATCTCCAAAACAATGCTCAGAAGTCAAAGCAAGCATCCCAAGGATTCATATTGTTGCCCTTGATCATGCCATTTCTTTCATCTCTTTTGGATTTGGGTTTAAGCTCAGTTTGAACTGTTTCTCTCCCATTTGATCGGTTCCACTAAGCCAACCCCCCAGGGCAGTTTTCTTTTTTCTGCTTGTTACAGGAACCACATCACACAAGTTCCTTGATGCATTGTTCTCTGATCATCTTTTCAGATAGAATCTGTTGGGAGAACAAAGTGACATTCATAATTCTCTTTAGATGATATCTATCAACTTGTCTCTCTCTATTATCACATTTGACTACTGTCCCAAATGCTAAGACAGGCATAGATACCCATTAGAATTATGTGCAACTAAAGCAAAGAAATTAGTAGCTACATTGAGAGACTCTAAGGATTGTAAATATCAGCTGGATGTTACCCTAGTGTAGCAATTCTTCCTTCTGGGAACTAAAATGCTGAGGATTATGTAATAGGAAAGATGAGGAGGCCACCTTGGTAGTTCACTTCAATTCATTAAAAATATGCTTACTTCTAAGAAATTGCTACTATTTCCATTACCATTCCAAAGAAGATATAAAACAGCCTCTCTAGCAATTTTATCCAATCTGCTAGTTTTTCCCCCACTTTTTGGAAACAAAATAATTAAGTTTCATTCTACAAAACATCTCCTACCCATTATGAGGCACTGGAAAAGAGGAAGAACAAAGGAAGAAAAGGAAAATTGACAAACCTGGTCAATAGATTCTCACTCAACCAACTGACGAATCAGTGAATCTGAAAAGTTAGCTAAATATTCTATCTCTGATCAGTAAACCATCATCCTACTGCTGGGTAAAAACTAATTGGTTGAATCTTCATGTCAGTCTTTCCTTCATTTAGGTCAGTGTTTCTCAACCTTAGCAACTTTAGGATCTGTGTGGACTTCAACTTCCAGAAGTCCCGAGCCAGGAGTTGAAGGTCACATGTCTTCAAATTGCTAATGTTGGGAAACACTGATCTAGGTTCACTGTCAATTTGTCCACTCTGGATTTGGACTTGACAAACGACTTCTTCTCACTCATTTGCTCTGCCTCTGGCCCTTATTGTTCTCTGAACTGAGATGAGAGAAAAACTAGCACATTGGGCCACAGTGACAGCCATCCATTTTATACCTATTTCACTGCCTAGCAAAAGTAGAAAACATCTGGCTATTGCTGAGGGGCCTTTGTAGGATTTTTTTTCCCGTTTCAAACATCGGGTGGGACTGTTAACCTTCAGAGAAAATCCACTTAGTTCACATTTTAATGTGAGTTTATTTAATTTTCACCTCCCAAAGCTTTGGACAAACTAGTACAAAATTAAGCAGTGGTATCTGCAGCTTTTCAATTTTTTTGCAATATAACCTATCACTTAAGAATACCTAAGAAAATGTGTATATTTGGAATAGGAATAGACACAAAAATACGTGAGGGAAAATAGGTAACAGGCAATTCACTGAGAATGTTCAGCATGCATATGACTAGAGGAAGCTGTAGTAAAAAGCCAGGGTAAATAACTGAGCAAATACTTTGGGTGCCAGGGAATCAACTGTGTGTTTGCAGGAACTGGGTGCCTGTCATCTTTGTGGCAATTACATTTAATGGGACACAAGTGTTTTCTTCCTCTGCATCTCTTCCCTCCTCCTCTTTTCTCTCCCTGAGGCTGAAGGGGAGGGAGGTGGACAGAGGGGGATCAGAGAGGGTCTTTGACGTCAGACATGCCCTATAAAAACCCAGAATAAGAAGGAGAAAACAGTGCTGGAAGCTAAGCGAGTTTATCAGCCAAGATGCCAACCCCAAACGCCTCCAGTTCTTCAGCCAAAGGCTTCCGGCGGGCAGTATCAGAGCTGGACTCTAAACAAGCCGAGGCCATCATGGTAAGCAAAGATGCTCTCAGCCATCCCTAGGATGAGATCTTGATTTACAGAGACAGGCAAATGTAGGGAAGGAAGAGAAACCTAACTTTGTATCATGAGCATCAATCTATTGTGGGAGAATCCCAAAGCTAGGCAGATCGGTCCTTAGAATTGTTGGTGCTAATTATTAGTACCAGAGAATAATGCAGTTGCCCAGAAGAAGCATGCCATTTATAGAAGAAAAAGTGATGAAATAAAAGAAAAATATTATAAAATGGGAAAAATGTGGAATCATATAAAAGCTAGGCTAAAACTAAAATACTAACAAAAGGCTTTCTTTTATTACTGTATGTTTGAATTGCTTTGCATGTCTTATTATTGCCTAGAATAGGAGTTTTACAATATTCTAGTTTAGTAGAAATTTGGTGAGGTTATATGCCTTACTTTATTTCCTTGTTTTTGCATGAGAGAATAGTGATTCGTATCCAATGGCAAATTGCTAATACCTTCTTTGTAACACTGAATCTCAATTCGGTTCTGCATTTTTCCTTGCTGCAGCATCCGAGTTAAGTCTGCAATATAGATAGGCACAGAGGGAAGGTTATAACTCCCCACAAGACTTGATATAACTATATCGGACTGTATTAAAGTTTTATAGATATTGCTAGCTATAACTTCATGCGTGATCATTGCACTTCTAGCACCAAAGGTAAATCTCTCATTTTTAATTTACTTATATTTTTGACTGCCTATCCTCAAGTACATAAGACTCAAGCGCTGCATATATGGGTGTCAACCAGCCTTCTGAGTGTTCTTGGAATATTTATGAAGATGTCATATAAACATTCACCCTAGCAGCTTGAGCATAAAACACTATTGATTACATTTCTCTTGCTTTCTTAGTTGCATTTCCACAGGACATCAGTCCATAGCAAAATATAGTTTGTTCCTATATTGCAGACCCAATGAAAATTGCCCCATCTTCCAAGAAACTGCATTTCATCACAGGAAGGAACCTGTAGTTGTTGCGCACAAAATCTTGCACTGTGCAGCAAATAGGAGTTTTACTGTGAGGATTATTTGTATAGGAGGAAAGAATTAAGGCTTCACCCTTCATGGTCCTGAAATAAAGTACTTATCATGGTTATTCTTTAAAAACAACTATAAAATATAATGGAATTTGGTGATATTACTATTGGGAGGGCAAACTGTTTGTTGAAATAATTCTGATTCTCTTTGGGTTTCATATTTATCTAGATATACACTATTATTGATTTAGAGTAGTAAAGTCACTTCAGAAAAGTTTGCTGATTGGCCAAATGTGTTAAATTCTACAAGTAATCATGCTTTATACAGTTTTCCTTAGACTCATACATTCTCCTACTGTACATTCTTTGCAATTAATTAGTACAAGACCTTAATCAAAATTGTCTATGTAATGTAAATGTAGTACTATGTAATGTAAACTAGAGTAATGTGCCTGAGAAGGAGAGGTTTTTCAATTTTTTCCCCATTAAGAACAAAAAATAGAATTATTGTAATAAACTCATTTTCAAATCCAAGAAAAGGTTTCGTAACAACAAAGATACTTTGGGAAAGCAAAAGGGGAGGCAGGGAGTCAAAACATCTAAAACTAGATTAGCAGAAGCGATCTTAAAACATCTCTTTAGATATCTTTTTAAATATTTTTTTTTACAAGAGAATAATAGGAAATAAATTGTAAGCAACATTTTAGCTACATTTAAATAAAAGATCACAATTTCTCTACTTACTGCCATTTCTTTTTTGATTTCATGCTACTTTTAAATATATATAAAGAAAAATCATAATCAAATATTATTTTATACTTAGGGATGAGGAAGGAGTTAATATCAAGGTGGGAGAATTTATTTCTGGGAAATAAAATATTGGTTGTATTAAACCACAAGTTTAAACAGTTCATGTGAAATTCCAGCAGATGCATTTGTACAACCTAGATTAACCTTGGTCTTGTTTAAGTTTCTTGTGGGATAAAACGTTTTATGAATCTACTGCATTCAGTTAGTTTATGGCTAACTAAGCTGTGTCAATCCACAACACTGATCTAATTCAGTAGCCAGCTAAACATATTTTATAATTGCAATCAGTTAGTTATGTATGTAATTCATTCAAGTTTCAGAAGTCAGAAAGTTTTGGTGTTTTACACAGCTTCTGAATTTTTTTCTTTTTTATGCTGTAAGGAATGCTACTTATCTTTGAAATCTTTTTTTTTTTTGTTATCACCAGCATAAAAAATAGAAAAGCAATTAGCTGCCTCTGACAGAGAACCAGAAATAGAAATCAATAGCCATTCCTTCAAGGAGCTCAGTTGATGAACAAGGGTTATTCCTATGCAAGCCTCACAACAATCTTGTGAAACCAGTAAGGCAAGCGGATTTGATTTTTAAAATCTTTCCATTTTGTGAGCTGACATTGTAGTACACTGTACCTGTTGAACTGATACAGCAGCAAGTTTCATTCAGCTTAAATTCAAGGTGTCTTTCTTTTGGGGGGGGAGAGAAGGGTGTATTTGAGTCAATTCTGAGTGCTGGAGGCTGCCTGAACAAATCCCTCCACTTTTCCTGCTTGCCTGCTTCCTGGGGTTGAGAAAGAGGGAAGAACCCCAGGTCACCCAGCTGGCCTTGTGTCAAAAGTAGTACTAGAGCTCATGGTCTCCCAGTTTCTAGCCCGATGTCTTAACCACTACACCGAACTGGTTTTCTAGCCTTGCAAAATGTTTGCTCATTTTAACTTTGCACTGGTTTTGGCTAAATGCACAGTCCTTACAATTTTGTTTAGGGCAGGAATAAGCAAAGTGCAACCGTCAGTGTTTTAGATCTCAGCTTCTATTAATTTTAGCCAGTGTGGTCAATCATAGACAACCATAGAAAATGTGGTCTAAAACAACATCTGAAAGATTTCTAAATTGCTTTCCTCTGATGTAGGGACCTCAAGGATGGCCCTGGCTTTGTTTTTTTATTTTTATTTTTATTTTTTAAATTTTTTTTTATTAAAGGTCGTAAAAAAGGCAAGGTTTACAAAATACAAAAAAAGAAATAGAACTCATTACATGTTTACAACGCAAATGGCAAAAATTCATACATATATATACATAGTTCATCTCACCTTGCCTATCTACATATCTACCTAAGGTAAGTAAGTAAAGGAAAGGGAAAAGAAAAGAGGGAAGAAAAAAAGAAAAAGAAAAAAAGAAAAAAAAAGAAACAGTATGAAGCTAGATTACTAAATTATTAGATTATTACTGGCTTTGTTTTACTTTCTCTGTTTTACTTTCTCTGTCTGCAGTCAGGAAGCAAATTTTGCAAGATCAGTCAAGTGCCGGGCAAATACCACTCTGCCAACCCAATAGTGATGTTCACTGTTGCTTTTGTGCAAAGAATGGAACTGAATTCTCCTACACAAGAAAAGATATAAAATCCTATCCCATCCTTCAGGAAAGGGCAGGTTCCAGGGTTTATTCGTATGGAAAGCTAGCCAAGTAACTCTTAGATACAAGCAGTCTTGATTCACTGCTTTGTAAAACACAGGTTAATTTTTTTTTTTTTGAGCAGATGCAAGCGGAATTGCTTGAACTCATACTAAAAAAAGGGGAAGCTTAAAGCTACCATATTTATCTTTAATTTCTTTCCCCCCTAATATAAATAGGGAAGTAATGCTATGCAATAAGGTGGAAAGGTCTTTTGGCCCCAGATGGCTGTTGCATGACCTATAATGAAACACCGGCTTGAAATCACGGACTAAAAAAGTACTATTAGGAATAAAACCCACTGCTTTCAGCTTTCATTATCTTCTCTTCCTTATTTAATGTAGCAGGTTGCATTTCAAACAAGATTAACCTACAGTATATCTGATAGGCAGTGTAGTAGGCAATTGCAATTCCCCTCTCTTTTTTTCTTTGCAAATAAAAACAAATGTGATCCCCGATCTTCTTCAATAGAGAAAACACTGTCTATGGAGTCCTGGTGGAAATAAATGAATATATAATAAATATTTAAATAATAATAAAAAATAATAATAAATGAAGTAATTTGTATCTTCTATTCAAATGGAGATAGAGATGAGTGTATCTTATTTCTCAAAGATGAACAAAACAAGTTTTTCCCAGAAACACTCTGCCTACAGCTTGGACTCAAATAACACATCAAGTTAAATAACTGAAGCACTGAAGCAGCATCACCATAAAATCAAACAAAAGTCCACAGTCCCATATAGGAGTTTTGTCTCAACCTAACATTGTTTAAGTAATTTAGGATTGCAATTCCTAGAACAACAGATCATTTGGAGCTAATAGGATTTTGGGAATTTGGAGGGTATACTAGGTTAGGAATGGCAGGCCTTACAAGCTGGGATATTATACAAAAAAAATCAACAGGAGTTTTCACTACATAGATATAATTTAGATTAGACAACATCACCACATTTAAGAGTACATACTTATATATGTCCATTCAAAAGTAAATTTTATAAATACCATGAATTCTTGGTAGGTAGGTATATACTGGTTTCTAAAACTATATTCACATTGTTTCGATATCTGGAAATATACCTGTTTCCTTGAATGCATTCTATGTTAGCTTCAGAAGTTGGCATGAGAGCAATGTGGAGCCTTCTAATTTTATGTTCTCTGTCACATTGACCTTTGGTAACTTCATGCTTTCTAGTTGAGTTGTTCTACAATTATCAACCATAGGTATCAACAATCAAGCCCAGACAGCTTATCCACCAATAGTGAAGGTAGTCGGGGATTTTAGGGGTTAAAATCCATCAAGTGTATACAGCATGAGGTCGGGGAAGAAAATATCACATGATAAGAAAGAGGCAAATCCACATGGGGCTGAGTAATGAACCTCTAAATGACTATTTAATACTATCACTACATATGGAAATTCTTTCAAATGCTTTAGATCTGCCTTTTGATGTTTTTTTCTTCTTCCATTCGATGGTGTCTGAAGTTTTCTTAGCAAGATTTTTCAAAAGTGATTTGCCATTGCCTGATTCTTAATGCTAAGATAGCAGAACCAGCCAAAGGTGATTTTACCTAAGGCAGGATTCACAAACTCTCCAGTTTCTAACCAGGTTGGAAACTGGCTCTCATTTTTATCTCTATCTGCTTTTTAATACATCTCATAGTGACCCAGGCGGCACGATTTCTAATTTATACCTCCAGTTTGCAAATAACATAATATTAGTGGTAAGCTTGGCAAAAGTATTTTGCTAGAAAATTAACTAGCATGGGTTGGATGTGTTTTTGAATAGATAAAGCTGCTATTTATGCATTTATGCTCTCCTTTCTTCTTCTTATTGTTCCCAGATGTGCAAAAATTCTTTCCGGTGTTTTGAAAATAAAGAGAAATGGGGGTGGGAAGCAAACAATTGAGCATGCTTACAGGCAATTATCTCAAAAGCCCACTCTGTCCTCCCCTCCCATAAAACTCCCCAAAAGCAAAGACATAAACACAAAAAAATCCTCAACTTACCAAAGGGAGTATTTTGGGTCATTGTACACCCTAAAATGACCACTACAAACTTCCCTCTTTCAAAAGGCAGCCTTTGGAGTTGCATAGTCCTTTCTTCTAACATTCGGCTCTTTTTCTGCAAGCTGCTTGATGTCAGCAGTGATTATATGCGAGATTAAGGTTTTTGCTCTTTATGCCTCCCTGAACCTGGGCAATGCAGAGATTTACAACTAGGAAGAATGCCTGCTTCGTCAGAAGGGAATTGATGCCCACCTCTCCATTTGGGACAAATTGTTATAAAACCGCTGCCATAAATTTGTTAAAAATTAGCAAAACGATGGAATACATTTTACAAAATAAGAGCTTGTTGCTTTCAACATCAATATCAGCATGCTAAAGAAACTGATAGCCACTGTAGATTTTACCCCCTGAAATAAGTTAGCACTCTGTATATTTCAGTAATGTTTTTAATGCACGGTGTATTATTTATTTATATGCTAAAACATTTGTATTTTGCCAATTCAGTACAGGCTTTTAACAGTTCACATAAATTTACAACAATAATAACAAAACTTAAAAATGTTTGATACCGATATATTAAAGTTGTAATAAAAATTATCCATCCTCCCTCCCCAGCAGCTAACTCAGCAATATTAAAAACTAAAAGGTCTTCAAAACAATTCAGTCTTTACTACCTTACTAAAAAGCATCATAGAGGATGCCATCCAAATAAAAGTGATCTTTTCCACTGTGACGGAGCATATAGTGAAAAACAGTTTTCTGCTCTCCATCCCTCAATATTGTACAGGGGGGAACCTTTAGAATCTCTCATGGGAAGGTGGCATCGCTCAATGCAGTCTTATCATTTTTAGGTGCCACTGTATATTAGATTTTATTAATGATTATATAGTGTTTGAATGATACTTGGAGGCCCATTGGCCTGCATCCAGTACCTGCAACATTAATGTTAGATATTCAGGCAGAACACGGCTGTTGGAATCTGAGTCAATTGCGACTTCTTAGTAGTAACCAAAAGTCACCAAAAGCAGACTTACATAAAATAGCAGTCTGGGATAATGTAAATCTGTTGCCAGGGCTTCCTTCTGGCAACTAGCACATTAACCAAAACTGGACAACCTTGCCAGTATTGACCGCCATTTGTCCATCTTGTAGCAGATGTGTGTCTAGAGCAGTGGTTTCCAACCTTTTTTTGGCTATGACTCACCTAAGCATCTCTAAAATCCTGATGCCCCCCCCCATGACATATAATTCTTACTTTACTCAAAAAGTGAACTCTACTCACGTGGAAGAAGCTTAAAAGGCCATTAACTTGGTTTAAACAAGGTTCAAATTGCCCCCATGAAAAATCATATTGCCCCCCTCTGGGGCAAGGGTTCTCATGTTGGGAACCACTAGTTCAACTTTCTCCTTCAGAGGGAATAGCGCCCTATCTAGAGTGATAACTGGAGTCAATCAAGAATCTGATGAATCCTGATAAACAATATCAGAATTTAAGTTCAGCTTATTCCCTCCCCTCTCCTCTTCAATCCCTTACTGCTTCCAGACCGTGAGTCATGACATCAACAGTCTCTTCTGGCCCATACTTGAATATCAGATGTTGTCATCTCAAGCTCCCTCATATAGATATTAAACAATAGGGATGGGGATATGACTGAGAAGCATTCTTCTCCCCATATCATTGATTGAAACATCATGTCTATAGCAATGAAATTGCTGAAACAAGTGTCCAACTCCTGATCTAGCCTTTTATCCCGGAGGATACCAGAAGGATAATTAAATAGTTACATTGGGGCTAGATAAAGCTGCAGTAGGCTGATTATTCATATATTGTATAGAGATAAGAATCATTTTCCATGGCTGTGTTGAATTTTCTCTTCTTGTGCTCTTTGCCCAGTCTCCACAATTCATAGGTAGACGCCAGAGTCTTATTGAAGATGCCAGAAAGGAGAGAGAAGCTGCTGCAGCTGCTGCATCAGAAGCTGCTGAACTGACTGAGACCATTGTCTTTGATGAGAAGGATGGGATAGCCGTGTTGAATCTTCTGTTCACACTTAAAGGAGGGAAGACTTCACTGCCATCTCGTGCACTTAAAATCTTTGAGGTGAGGAGGCGGGGTTGACTTTTATGCTCAGATGGGGTAGGCAAATGTTTGCAATTAGTCAGGAGACACAATGGTCATATGAAACACTTTGAAGATATAGAAGTTGGCAGGGATAGGGCCAGTGGTGGGTTTCAAATTTTTTTAGAACCTCTTCTGTAGGGGTGGCCTGCTTTGTGGGAGTGGCTTGCCGGCCATGTGACTGGGTGGGAGTGGCTTGCTAGCCATGTGACTGGGTGGGAGTGGCTTGCCAGCCATGTGACCGAGTGGGAGTGGATAACTTGTAAAATGTGGTGAAACTCACTTAACAACACTCTTGCTTAGCAACCAAAATGTTGGCTCAGAAACTCTGGCATTTGAATCACGCAAGTCTTAAAGCTATCAAGTTACAAGACCCTTGCACCCCTAACCCTTTAGTGTTCAAACTTGACAGCTTTAAGACTTGTGGACTTCAAATCCCAGAATTCCTCCACTCTCTCTTCATCTTGATGATGTGCAGATGGGCAGGGGGAGGGAGCTGGAACCGGTTCTAAACGGCACTGTAGATTTGTGGAACCTCTTCTGTAGAAGAGGTTAGAACTGGCAGGAACTCACCCCTGGATAGGGCTATTACTCAATGGACATTTCCCTCACCAGGTGGTTGCAGCTAAAGCAGTAGTGTGTGTGAGAGAGGGGGGGGGGAGCTCTACATGGGGCTGCCCTTGAAGAGTATTCGGCGACTTCAGCTAGTCCAGAATGCGGCCGCGCGAGTGATTGTGGGTGCACCTTGTTTCACCCACATAACACCTATCCTCCACGAGCTGCACTGGCTACCTGTCGATCTCCGGGTGCGCTTCAAGGTGCTACTTGTCACCTACAAAGCCCTTCATGGTAGTGGATCTGGGTACTTGAGAGACCGCCTGCTGCCAATTACCTCCACTCGACCAATTAGATCCCATAGATTAGGCCTCCTCCGAGTTCCATCTGCCGGTCAATGTCGACTGGCAACCACGCAGAGGAGAGCCTTCTCGGTGGCAGCTCTGACCCTATGGAACAATCTCCCCATGGAGATTCGTACCCTCACCACCCTCCAGACCTTCCACACAGCCCTCAAAACCTGGCTATCCCATCAGGCCTGGGGTTAAAGACCGTAACCCACCCGAATTGTATGAATGTTGTGCTTTTAATGATGTACTGTCTTATGTGTTAATCTGTTTGTTTCCCCTCCCTTCGAATTGTAAGCCGCCCTGAGTCCCCCCAGGGAAAAGGGCGGCATATAAATAAACTACTCCAAACTCCAAGAGAGGAAAAGAAAAAGACAAAGAAAGGATACATTGCCCCAGTTTAAGATTCTTAGAGTAACTTTTAAGATAAGAATTGAAATCAGAAAAAAATTAATAAATTGCACATCTTATTTTAAATAGTCAGACTCTCTGGTGAAATTTCTCAACATTTCTTAGATTAGACTTCTGACTGGATGCATTCAGGGATATCAGTGCCTTAGTAGGATTTATTGGATACATTTTTCAATATTTGCTTGCTTTCCTGTTCAACCAGAATTGGGTTTGCAAACAGATTCTTTCTAATATTGGTCAGGTCAAAAGCCAACATTATAGTAACAAAGAACAATAATGCCTGGAGCCCAGAACTTACCATCATCTGTCTCTTTTTAACAGGTTATTCTAAAAGCTAAAATAATTACAAAGCACAGGGTTAAAGGGGAAAATGTTTAAACAAACTGAAAAGAAAATTGAAGTACTAAAATGTGAGCTCAGTATTTTTAAGGCAAACAAAGCTAATCTAGAGATGGAGAGAATTTAGTTATTCTTTCCATAATTCCTATGAAAGCTCAGAAATGTTGCAGAAAGTATATAATAAGGCCCAAAGGTAATTTGTTATGTCTCTTGGTATCCATTTTTTAAAATAAATGAACTGTTTGTGTTTGTATATGTATACACAAAAGTGCGTGAAAATTATTTTACAGTCAGTTGAATAAGATTTACAATAACGCTCCAAAAGAGTGTAAAGATTTGTAAGACTAAAGGACATTTATCTGAAGAGAACTGAGAACTGAGACCTCCAAGAGAGGAAGAGAAGGGAAGGAAGTAGAAAGGAGGAGAGAAAGATGGAAGGGCGAAGGAGAGAAAGAGAGAAGGAGAGAGGGTAGGAAGGGGAAGAGGAAGAGAGGAGGAGGGGACAGGTAAGGGAAGAAGGAAGGGATAGGAGGAAGGAAGGAAGTAGAGAAGGGAAGGAGGGAGAAAAGAAAGGGAGAAGATTGTGGTGTCAAAACAGGCAAGGGATGGTAAACAAAGCAACCTAAATGGAATATTATAATTCTATAAATGGAATGACAAATGTATAAGAACCATGAATGTAAAAAAAGAATAATCATTATGTGAATGTATACCTATAATTGTATACAGAGAACAAAAAATAAAAAATATTTTTTTTTTTAAAAAGAGAGATTTTCAGGAGTGCAAAGCTCTTTTGGGCAATCATGAAGTGGTGTGTAAGGAAAGTAAACACCAATGCACACCAGGCTCCCACAGTGAAAGATTCATTACTCCGATCCCTCCGGCACTGCAGGTAGAAGATATGAAAACAGATGGGTGTAATGACATTTGCCTGTTGATGAAAAAGGCAGTGGGCAGCCTTGTTTCTCTCTGCTGTTTTACATTATATACAACTAAAGCAAGTGTAATGCAATCAGATCTGTCAGATTAATGCTGAGGTATTGATTGTTCTACATCCCACATTCAAACAATGCATCTACAAAACATGGAGCTAAATTGAATTTATTCGTGACATTGCTTTCTCTTCCCTTGGTCTATTTCTGATTAAGTAACAATTCCAGCCTTTCCCCTATTGTATCTCTGAGAAGGAGATAATTTAACTCTTGAAAGTAGTAGAAGCAAAAGCCTTATTAGCATTAGACATGGAAGTATGAGCAGGAATTTTGCACAGATGAGAACATTTGGTATCAATGAAATGTAATATCTATGGCAGAAGCAGGGAGATCTCAGATTTTGATAGAGCTGAATTCATGATGGAGGCTCATGTAAGGAGACATATTCTAAAAAAAATAAGGAATGTTGTGAGACGTACTCAATCCAGAAATTTGCAATCAATAAACAGAAGCAAGTTCATAAATCTTTTCACACAAATCAACCCTGACTTCATCCTAAGTATCTTTTTTCAACAATCTGGTGGTTATTTTGGGATGTGTGAGAGTTGGTCAAGGGACGTTAGAAATCCTTGTCATTATATCCCAAGATCTACCAATAAATCACACTCTGTAGATTTTTCAGGAGTGAAAATGTGGAAAGGAGAAAGCTTGCTTATTTCTTTATCCATTTCACCCAGAGATTAATCTTAGTCTTAATGAAGGGTTTTTTTTAAATGAGAAGATTGTAGAACTGGATGGTGGATTATTTAATCTTTCCTCCTCCTTCCAATGTGCTTCTCCTGGGACATGACAGTTATATGGGAGTTGTGCCAATCAAAGAGTTCAACCCAAAATTTCCAGAAGGAATTTGTCCTAGAAGTCAAAGCATTCTCTTGATAGTTTACATTCAGCACCTTGGCCAGAGCATAGTGCCGGGACTATTCAAAACCTATATGGAAAATAAGACATTCAGCTTTCTTAAAAATATCCAGGCTTCAATTTATCTTGATGTAATGTTGTGATATAATTGAATTAACAGTGTATTAATAAAAGTAGTGTCATTACACTATATGATGCAACAATAAGTACAGTATCATTCATCATCCTGCAGTAGCTTTAGGCATTAAGCTGTGTCACCAGTGTTACAAGAATCATTTCTCTAGCACATCTTTATTCTTATAGTGCAACTAGGATAGCGATGGGCTAAAACTATTGTGTTCATAATGGTGCACTTTCAACTGGACCTTTCTACCCTATATCTTCTAGTTGTTATGAAATAATAGCTTCCACAAATGATGTATCTGTTGACTTGGAACATTCTTCAGAAGTGATCTGACCGAGTGTAAGTACAATATTTCAGACAGTTGACTGGCCAGTATTTATTTATATGTGGGTATAGGGGATCCTTACTGACCAACTATGACTGACAATTCCATTGCCAAGTCATCTAGTTGTAAAGTTAAATATGTGACTGTGTGCAACGTATGATATCAGCTCCAGCTATGGTTGTTAGTGAATCCCATGTGGTCATTCAGTACAATGTCACTTGACCTCAACTTGAAACTTTCTGCTGGCTTCCCCATTGACTTTGTTTGTTGGAAGTCACTGTAAAGCTTGCAAATGGTAATCATGTGATGTGCAATGCTGCAATTGTTGTAAATGTATGCCAGCTGCCAAGAGCCCAAATTGTGATCATGTGACTTCAGGGAAGTTGCAGTGGCAACTTCGAGGATCAATTGTAAATCTTTTTTCTGTGCTATTGTAACTTTGAATAGTCACTGAATGATTGGTTGGTAAGCAAGGACTATCTGAAACACCTTCCTACTATTGTCTATTCCACTGTACAGGAGCTTTATCATTACAGGGGAAAATTCTAATAAAAATACGGTAGTTTTAAAAGATAAATAGCAGCTTACTTAAATTTTTTGTTTTGTTTTTAATCTAACATTTATTCCTTGTCTTATCTGGAAGGCATCTCCTTATTTTTTTCTCAGTTACTCTTTCCTTTCTCTCTACCTCTAAAGACCTTTGAAGCCAAAATTCATCATTTGGAAACAAGGCACTGTAAGAAAGTACAAGAAGGTTCTCCTGACCTGGAATACTTTGTGCGATGCGAACTCCATTGCTCTGCGCTGAGCACATTCATCAGTTCCCTTAAAAGGGTGTCAGAAGATGTAAGGAGCACAAAAGAAGACAAGTGTAAGAAGGACTTTGTAGCTTATTCAATGTATTAGGAGCAGGAGATATTGATAGAGTAGAATCACTGATAAAGGGGGGGGGAGTAAAATGACATTCCAGGTTAGAGTTGTTTTGGAGGACAGAACATTTGAAATCAAATCTCAAGGTCAGTGGTGGCTAACCTTTTCTGGACCAAGTGCCCAAAGAGTGTACATGCACATATAAATGTGCATGCGTGCTAGAGGTGGGTTTCTACCGCTTCTGACCAGTTTGGCCAAGTAGGTAATAACTCAGCCAGCCACACCCCCGAACCAATTCTATTGGTAGAACCATCTTGTTTTTTGCTTCTGTGCATGCGCCTGAAGTGCGTCCCTGAATGAACCAGCAGTAGAAGAAGCCGGAACCCACCCCTGGTACATGTCCTCAAATCCCCAAAATGCAATGCACGTGCATCCCTCACATGTGCATGTGGTCCCCTGCATGCACCTCACCACCTGTGCATGCGCACACAGCCTCCTTGCATGTACCCTGTCCCCCTGCATGTGCAACCCCCTGTATGCGCCCCCCCATGCATGCATGACAGAGACATGACTATCAGCTGGCCAGTGGGAGGGTTGCACACATATGTGGCAGAGCTGAACTGGGGTGATGGCTCACGTGCCCACAGAGAGGGCACTGTGTGTTACCTCTGGCACGCGTGCCATAGGTTTGCCATCACGGCTCTAGGTCTATATTTGCCATTTCCCAAGGGAAAGCAAACTGTGACAAGATTCCTATAATATAGGTGATCAGCAATAAAGCTTTTACTAGGACATATTCATGATGTGGTTCTGGTTTGCTTATGCCTGACAATTTCATAAATCACTTTTCAGGTGCCTTGCATTGCAATCTTCTGATTATTCAGCAAAACCTTTAAGAAATATATGCATCTATTTTCTTCAAAGGGCTATCTAACTTTCCACATCTGTTTCTAGACATGTGGATCTAACTAGTACATCTTGTTATTTTCACTGAGATCCAGAGGACTACATCCCTGATCTCACAGAACTTCTTGAATGAAGGCAACTCCCTGCGTCCCATCAGATCGCATAGAGCGGGCCTCCTCCGTATTCCATCCGCCAGTCAGTGCCGACTGGCGACTACCCGGAGGAGAGCCTTCTCAGTTGCTGCTCCGACGCTATGGAACAATCTCCCCGTGGAGATTCGTACCCTGACCACAGTCCAGGCCTTCCGTACAGCCCTCAAGATCTGGCTAGCCCGTCAGGCCTGGGGATAAACTCTTCTGCCCCTCCCGAATGCTGAGAGAATGTTGTGTTTTTAGTATTTTTCAGTTATTGCACATTTCTTTTTATGTTTTGTCTTCACTCCCCTTCCTTGTTATTGTAAGCCGCCCTGAGTCCCCTCAGGGAAAAGGGCGGCCTATAAATGCTATTAAAATCTAAATCTAAATCTAAAACTCCATTAACTCCCCCCCTCCCCAGATTTAAGGTTGACCTCCTCACTCTTGAGCTTCACTCCTGAAGTTCCCTCAAGACTTGTTATGCCAGCAGGGGACAGGTGAACCCTGTCGTGCGATGGCTGCCTTACTATTAATAACACTCCATCTTTCATTCTCTTTCCCCATTTTAGTTTCTTTTTCTAATTTTAAATTCATTTTAATAATCATTATTGAAAGGTTTTAGTGAGTGATTTATTTACTGTTTTTACTGGAGTGTTGTACTACACCCAGAGTCACTTTCTGTGAAGTGAGTAGCCATAGAAATCTTCTAAATCAATAACTAACATCAAAAACTGCATGGTCATGGCTATGCTGGCTGTGATTATGAGATTTGAAGTCAAATGAATATGGATAAGACTTAGTTGGGAAAGGCTATCCAGTAGTGACCAGAGCTGATGGATTGGAATGATCAAAGCCCCCATCCCCAGTCTGCTTTCTGGTGGGCCGATAACAAATGCCCAAATCAGAGCTTTTGTTTGATCAGTTTTCCCAGTTCTCCTGTGTCTAAGAATGTCTATGCTAATCTTCTATTAGGAGCCGAGGTGGCACAGTGGTTAGGGTGCAGTACTGCAGGCCACTTCAGCTGACTATTATCTGCAGTTCAGCGGTTCTAATCTCACCGGCTCAAGGTTGACTCAGCCTTCCATCCTTCCGAGGTGGGTGAAATGAGGACCCAGACTGTGGGGGCAATATGCTGACTCTGTAAACCGCTTAGAGAGGGCTGAAAGCCCTATGAAGCGGTGTACAAGTCTAACTGCTATTGCTATTGCTATTCAGACTTATTCTGTTGGAATTTCTCCCTATTATTCAATAAAAACTTTGGTCCTTTCACCTAGGGATTTGCCTCTGACTTACATTCCAGTAAAAGAATGATGGTAAAAAAAGATTATAGAATTACACAGTTATTATGTTAAAGGAGATACTGCCAGGAATTAAAAGATAAATCCAGTTCATGGGTTACTGATATTAAATAGAAGCAACTATTTTATGTTTCTGATTTTGATCTTCTTAGATAAAATTCAACATTCCCAACATCACCAACTCCATCATATCAGTTTGTGGGATTTCACTTAACTTCCTCTTTCTTTTTTTGGATTTTAGTTCATTGGTTTCCAAGAAAAATTTCGGAGTTAGATCTATGTCACCATTTAGTTACCAAATTTGACCCTGATTTGGATCTGGATCACCCAGTAAGTAAACATTTTTTCATTATTTCTTTAGGAGGATCGTCTAAACATTCAATTTTATGGGATGAAAAATCGTCATTCTTATTGATCTCGGCAGTTCAAGTGTTAAAGTGATTTAAATTGTAGAAAAATCCCAATTTCACATATGCACTGATGAAATCTGAACTGTTTACCCTGAAGTCATGGCATGTTTATGACAAATATAAAAAGACAAATTCTGTACTAGGGAGCACTAGCAAAGAGATTTAAAATAAAACCACTAATGTTGTAATGTCTTTAGAACAAGTGATTCCTTCATATCACCTTCTTGAACCTTTAATAAGAATTTGGCTTCTTAAATAACACTGTTGGTCTTATTTTTTTTCTCTCCAAGGGATTCTCTGATGAAGTATATCGTGAGCGAAGGAAAATGATTGCAGAAATTGCTTTTCACTATAAGCAGTAAGACTTACCACTTTGTCCACTGTTATCTATGGACTTCTCTAAACTTGTTTTATTTTCACCCTTTCCTGCTTCATCACTTTTTCTCTTTCACACTCATCCATCTTGCTTCCAGTGTTCCATGTTTGCCAGTTGTGTGTAACACTATTTCCTTCAATCAATTCACACATTCAAACTTGGATCAAATTTCTGCAACCTAATTTTAAATTGGAGAGTATTGGTTACTCTCTTCCTAGAGCTGAAAGATACTCAGATTTGTGGCCACCTTTAATTAAAAAGAAGACGGGGGAATTAGCTGATTGTAAAATAAAGCATCAACCTCAAGCAAACCTTGTGTTTTATCAGTGCCCCACTTAAAAAGGTGTGCAGCTTTCAGATCCCAAGCCAGAAAGTTGCTTTGCATCTGGTAGGAGTGTATTCACGATAGCCCTTAGTGGACCTTGGAAAAGCTGCATATTTGTGTAACTATGCAGTGCCAGGAAAATACATGTTTGAGGAATTGTAATAGAGGTTTAGACAGGGATGGAGATGGGGTGGGGTCAAATCAGGGGTGAAATGCTCCCGGTTTGGACTGATTTTCCCCTAACCGGTAGTAAAAAATGCTACCAATTTGCCAGAACCGGTAGTAAAAAAATGCTACCAGTTCGGGCAAGCCGGTAATTCTGATGATCAGCTGTACAACAATCAGCTTTGCCGTGTGATTTATATTCGCTAGAAAGCAGGAAATCACCCCCTCACTGTTCTACTTACCTTTGCAGACTCAGAAAAAACTTCTTAATCCTTCTTTTTCAGTGCTACATGGTAGCACCTGTGGTGTGCATGCACGCAAAGAACGCATTTGGCATGCATTGCACATGAAGCAAACTGGTAGTGAAGCGAACCTGTAGCAGACTTCGGAGTATATCACCCCTGGGTCAAATGTTTTTGAGAGAACACATTTACCAAGAAAGCCATTCCCCCCAAAAGGTGCAGCTTCTTTAATAAACTATTGACAGATACAGCAAGCACACCCATGTTGGCTCTGATGTGGCTTTTTCATTTGGATCTAAATATTGAACAACTTCACTCGGGGCCATTTTTAGAAAAAGATTATGATTGGTAATTGCATCTCAGTGTTGTGTTTTCCTTCTGGTATATGAGTGACTTGGGAGCAGCCATGCACACAATGGCTGCCATGACCTCAAAATTCCCCAAGGTGGCCCCTTTGGCTCAAATAACTGAGGATCTAACAGATCACACTTGATCTACTATATAAATGAGTGCACCTACTTATAGTGACCACATTTTCTTAGAAAAAGTAGAGGACAAATATGAAAAAAAAGGGCTTATCTGAAAGAGATAAAGGGATAATAAAAAAAATATTCCCCTTTACAATGGAAAATTCACCAACAAAACCAGGAAAACAAATACTTAAATAAATCTAAAGGATAGTTTTCTTAAATAAAGGACTGTTATTGATGTCATTTAGTTTAAGGTACTCTATAATCTGTACTCTGTGACAGATTTTGGACATGACTGGGTATGACATAGTTAAATATTGCAGGGTTTGTCTGTACTATTTGCTACACCATTATTTTTAAGTGCCTGTTCCTTGTATTCTTCTAATAGTGGAGACCCAATTCCTCGAGTTGAATACACAGAAGAGGAGATTACTACTTGGTAAGTGTAAAGGAACTTTTTCTAGATCTTTTCTTAGATCCTTTCAGGAAAGTCAAATTGCTTTTTCTAGCAGAGTAGCTGCCCCACCATTTTCATCTCAATTGTTAAGGTATCATTTGACTCATGGTTACTCTAGGACAGAAGAAGATTTTTGCCCATTTATTTGCACTCTATTTTTATTTATGTTTTGTGTTCTGACACCCCCCCCTTCTCCTTCCAGGAACAAATACCGAAACCAACGTAAATGAGAATGTTTTTTAATCAGTCCAGACTCTCGTTGGCTGCAAGCCACATAAACAAAGAGATAAGCACTCTGGCAGCAAGTCCTACAAAACTTGGCAGCAACAGAAACAAACTCTGGCAGCAATCCAGCCTGCCAAGTTTGTTTCTTGTTAGTCCTTAACGTTGACTTCTGCAGAAGGGCGTGGCACAAGCAGTCCCTTTTATAATCAGGAGAGGATCTTAATGAGCATCAGCTGAATGTAATCACCTCCTGTGATTACGCAGTTGTTCTTGACGCCGAGTAGCCCTTCGATGGCGTGCATCCCGGAACAACTCACAGGTGGTTTCTGGATCATTCTCTCTTGTCTCCTTCCCACTGATCCAAGGCTCAGGCATCACCTGGTGACCAACTAGTCTCTCTGCTCCCTGGTCAGAGTCGGAACCCTGTCCAGGGTCCTCTGCATCCTTCAGGGCTGACTCATAAGACCTTCACTGTCGGAGTCTGGTGGCAGCTCCAATGGCTCCTGCCGAGCCACAACAGTTTTGTATGTTTTAAACATCTCATGGCCTTCCACTCTAGTGTAATGGTTAAGGTATCAAGCTAGAAACAAGAGGCCTGTAAATTCCAGTTCCAACTTAGGTACAAAGCCAGCTGAGTGACCTTGGGCCAGTCACTCTCTCAGAGCCCTAAGTAGGTGGAATGGGACAACTTGCTACCGCTAACTCACCATGGGCAACTTGGCGTAGGATAACTTGTTATGGCTAACTCATTGCAAGACAACTTGTTGTGTGACAATTTAACAATTTAATTATTTAAAATAAATATAAATTAATTAAATTTTTGCATTCACATTTCATTCCGATCTCCTTTTGCATCCTTTCTTTAATGATTCTATTCCATCATTTCTTTGATATTAGTGTAACTCTTGTCCTGCAGTGTGTTGTCCTGTGATGAGTTGGCCATGGCAAGTTGGCCTTGATGAGTTGGCCATGGCAAATTGTCATAGACCCTAGGAATGAGGCAATAGCAAACCACTTCTGAAAACTGCAGGGACATTTCTGGGCAGTCTGTAAATGTCGAGATGGATTCAAAGACAAAATGATAAAATAAAAACATAAAATAAAACAAAAACAAAAAATAAAATAATGTTTCAATCAACAATCCTAAACTGATTGTCAGAATTCTAAGGTAACTATCTTTTCCATGCGAATACTCTGGAAAAATATCTTTGATATCTTTTCTTTTAAAGGAGGGAAGTGTATAGTACTCTGAAGAGTCTTTATCCCACTCATGCTTGCAAAGAACACCTGGATGCCTTTCATTTACTGGAGAGGTACAGTGGTTATAGTGAAAACAACATCCCTCAGCTGGAGGATGTCTCTTGCTTCCTGAAAGGTAAGTTTGTGGTCATTTTTACAGGACTGTACATTTTTATGGTGTTAACCTTGCTTGAAACTTTGCACCTCTGTGGTTTAATAAATTCCTCGCCCAATTTCAGCAGTACTTCTGGGACCTTTAGGGGAGACTCTAGTTGAAGAGATGTTCAACTAGATTCCAAAGACGAGTGACCATGTTTAAAACTCAGACGTACTGCCCCCTGAACCACAGAGATGGTGACTAGAGAACAACATTGCAATACTACCCTGGGAATTTTCTTTCTTTCTTTCTTTCTTTCTTTCTTTCTTTCTTTCTTTCTTTCTGTCTGTCTGTCTCTATCTATCTATCTATCTATCTATCTATCTATCTATCTATCTATCTATATCTCTATCTGTATCTCTATTTATATCATATCTCTCTCTATCATATCTCTCTCTCTCTCACTCTCCCTCACTCTCTCCCTCACCCTCTCCCACTCCCTCTCCCTCTCTCCCTCCCTCCCTCCCTCTCTTCCTCCCTCCCTCCCTATCCTCCCTCCCTATCCTTTATCCTGGACAAAATCTACGAGACAATTTAAAACAGTGTTCTTCAATTTCCAATTCTGTATATTCACTTGTTATGCAAAATAAACATTCCATTTAAGTTTTGCTCTCAGAAGAAAATCCTCTATAATATTTAGGTCACATCTCCTCAGCCAGGTAAAGAAAACAGCTTGCCAAAGTTCGGCAAAATTCACTGTTCATAAAACAGCAAAAGATATTTATGGTTTCTGCAAGAGGAATTCAAAAGGAATCCTCCAAAATGCTCTGTAAAGATGCTCAGTAGAGGGGAACATCCATAAGACTATTGTTCATCCAAAGAAAAAAGGATGCTTCAGGAGCTTTGCTCACTTTTTGCTCATTTTGAGAAGAACGAATCTGTTCCGCTTCTTCTGGACTAATGTGTATATCCAAAGTATTATCCATTGGGATTTTGCATTTTTGAAGATTTTTGTACTGTAGATTTTGCTCAAAAAATCCTACCAAAATGTGTAATTAAACTGCATTTTAGGAGGAAATGTAGAAATTTAAACAATAAACATTAGGATCTATAACACTATAATCTTTAATATATTTGTGGTGACCCAAATCACATTTTCTAATAATAATATTTTCTAATAATACTATGGATCTGGAATGAATAGACTTCCAAAAGAATATGTACAATTTTTTTAAAAAAAGATTAGAAAAAGACCAGTTGTATAACTTCACAAAATTCAGCACTGGATGTACTTGAACAGCTACAATATAACACTTTAGTAGTCCAGTACTAAAGGCTGTTCATGCTTTGAAAATAATTAAGATAAAATGTTTCCATTATCATTGGCCTGATTATTTTCAAGCTTCCTGGAAAACCTGCATGTCCCTCCTACCAAAAAAAGTTGTGGCTACCAAAAAATGTTTTAAAGAATCAAAACATTAAGATTAATGAGACCTTTAAAGCAGCTGCAATTTTCTTTTCACAAGATCCAGAGCATTTCTCCCAAATCATGTTTGAAGCAAATACAGCCTTAGTTTAATAAGACCCAATTAAGCTCTTAATGTTCATCCTTTCTTAAATGATACAACTGAATGTAAGAGATGGTTTGGATTGTTTCAGAGAGAACTGGGTTCCAACTCCGACCAGTAGCTGGCCTTCTCTCAGCTCGGGATTTCTTAGCCAGTTTAGCCTTCAGGGTGTTTCAATGCACACAGTACATCCGGCATGCTTCTTCTCCCATGCACTCTCCAGAGCCGTGAGTACTACCTCATAGAATTGGCTTCTTAAGTTCTTGGATTGCTTTTTTCAAAGAGATTGCAAACAGTGAGTGTTTTTCTTTCCAAAGGGACTGCTGCCATGAACTTCTGGGACACGTACCAATGTTGGCTGATAAGACATTTGCACAGTTCTCTCAGGTGAGCCAAAGGTGGACCACCTTGCGATGAAGGTACGATCTCTATTTTGCCACTAGAGCAGTCATTGGCCATGCTGACTGGAATGATGGCCATTGAAAAATAACTCAACCAGAAGGTGTTCCCAGATTAAAGTAGCAGCCTTTTATAAAATGACATTTGACACATTTGCCAAAATAGATAAGGAACGTGATAATGTTATCCATTCAGTCATGTCTGACTCTTGGCAATTTGATGGCCCACGTCTCTCCATATCTTCAGATCTTGCACTACTCCCTTGAGTTGTTCTATGCACTGACTGGTGTCAGCTTTGAGAGTGTCCAGCCACCGTGTTCTTTGGCAGCCTGGTTTCCTTTTACCCCAAACTATCCAAACAGAATTGCTTTCTCTAGTGAATTCCCCCATGTGACATGGCCAAAGGAAGTGGCATGCAGTTTCGTGATTTTTGTCTTCACATAAGCATTGTCAAAGGTGGATTTTCAAATGTGTTTCCCTCCCCCCCACACACTGAGATATGTGGGATTTTATTTTCTACTATTAACTAGTGGGTTAAGACTGGGTGAACTTTAATGCACTTTGTACCTTTCACTTCTCATACTGAAAGACTGCTAAAAAAAATGCCCATCAACTCCTTTTCAGTGACAGCACCCTTGAGAAAAGATTGTTCATTTAGATGTCTACCCAAATGGATTTTGCCGCCTCTTATCTCCTGTGGCAAAAGTGGAAAATCCATAGGTCACATCTTAAAATGACCAAATATTATGATTTCCAAGTTTTCCCCTATTGTATTTTTAGCATTATAGTCAGGGGTGGGTTCCAGCAGAGACTACTGCCAATTTGCTCAGGGATGCACTTTGTGTGTGAGAGCACTTCCTGCGCATGCTTGATGCATGCTGCGCCTTCATGTGCATGCTGTGTGTGTGCTTGATATGAGTTGCATGCGCATGTGCAATACAACTAAAGTTGCTCTGCGCATGTGCATAAGCAAGAACCAAGATGGCTGTACCACTGGGAGAACCAGTTCAGGGGCGGTTTCAGCAACCCAGGCTGCCAAGGTACTACCATTTCGGCTGAACTGGTAGGAACCCACCACTAATTATAGCCACTTAGGTGGTTTAAAAGTAGCTAATTTTCAATTGATTTCAGCCAAAAGGAAACTGACGCTGGCGGTACTGTGGTTAGAATGCAGTATTGCAAGCTAACTTTGCCCACAGTCAGTAGTTTGATCATGTCAGGACTTAAGGTTGACTCAGCCTTCCATCCTTCCAAGGTTGATAAAATGAGGACCCAATTTTTGGGGGGCAATATGTTGACATTGTAAAGTGCCCAGAAGGTGCTGTAAAATCCTGTGAGTTAGTACATAAGTGCTATTGCTAAAAGGGAAATGTTTTTCAGAATTTAAAAGATGGGGAGTGGATAAAAGGTAATTAGAAATCAGCTAATCCTACCCCCTCACAACTACTGTGCCAAATAATGGTGCATCATCAATCTCTAAAATAATGATTTGGGGCCTGGATAAGATTGAAAATGGAGATGGGTGTAGTTTCTATTTCCATTTCTACTAAACTCCTCCTTGCCTTCCCTCCTAAGAATGCTAATAGTCACTATCATTGTAGGTACGATCATTATAACACATAATGGCCTCCTAGAATTTCTGGAAACTCAGAAGGTAGAATTGTGGCCCAACCCTTTAAATGTTGCCTTAAATGGGATGTCTTTCCCCTTCATGTTTAATCAAAATCTCGTTTCTTATCATTTCTCCCTATTTGTTCTTGTTTAGCAATTGAGAATGAACCTCTTCTATGTGCTGCAGGGTTTCCCTTCATTGGGTGGGCTCCAATTCGTTTTTTTTTTAAAAGAATAATTAAAGCCATATGTATGCATCGGAGCACACCAAACAGAATCGTAGCATTCCAAAGAGATTCTTAAATGTCAAAATAGAGATAACAATTATAAGAATTATAAAAAAATAAATAAAGTTTGATGTATACTGGAGTCTCTCCTTGAGGGAGGTGGGCGGTCTAGAAACATGAACTATAAAGAAATATGTAGTAGAATATCTTGAAATACTTATGAAATAATTTCAAGATTGCAAGGAGGCAATAAACTATACAATCCTATCTGCATTCAGTATAAAACGATTTATAGACTTCCCATGAGTTAATATCAATAGATCATGGGGCTTTTACAAATATGGTTGAAATAAGAACTCATCAATTAGGCTATAGCATATCCAGATATTTCCTGACAAGCCAGGGTCATAATTTCCTAGCCAGTGTTCAGGAAGATTACCACCTTATAATTAGAAGCATTTGCTCATCATTTGGGAATGATGTTGGAAAGTTGTAATATACTGAATATCCATAAAATCTACCAAATCCTATTGTATGATCCATAACAATTGAGCTGTGCCCACAAAACATATAATGGTCATGGGGGGGGGGGGAACCACATAATATTTACTGTACATGATTATTTTTCTTTTGCTCCTAGGACATTGGACTTGCATCTTTGGGTGCGACTGACGAGGAGATTGAAAAACTTTCAACAGTAAGTCCTTAATTCTGGGATACACAGATAGAGCAGTAATTGCCTCTGTCAAATTCTGTTCTACATATGTATCTTGATTGTAAATGTTGATATGAAATGCCAATTTTGGTTATGCTAATCAGAATTTCTAGGAATTGAAGCCAATGTAGCTGGCAGGGATAGAGCTGGGATAGAACAATCTGTTATAGGTTTTCAATACAAGCAGTAGCAGACACCAGGAAATAATATTATTAGTAGATATTCCAGCATAAATATGACAAAGAGAAAATGAATGCTGATTTCTAAGAACAAAGAAAAATGCATTTTTCTTCCAGAAGAGCTTCTAATTGCCATCCCAAATGCAATGCAAAAAAGGAACAGATGCAACAAAAATTTATCTCTCTAATACGGAAAAGAAAATGCTAACCATCATTGTTTTTCTTTTCCATCCCACTTTTCTCTGCAGCTTTATTGGTTCACAGTGGAGTTTGGGCTCTGCAAGCAAAATGGGATCATTAAAGCCTATGGAGCTGGCCTCCTATCTTCCTATGGAGAGCTCATAGTAAGTGTCCCCCACCCCACCCCAATCTATCTCCATTCAGCTACCCGTAAACTGAAGAGTGCAGCAGCTGCTTCTGAGCCTGGGTGATCCTGTTTGGTTGATCAACTTATTCTTGCTGCAGTAATCGACTTATGGGGTTCTCCTGCTTTCTCCCCCCCCCCTTTCCTTGATTTAGCACTCTTTGTCCGATGAACCGGAACTAAGGGACTTTGACCCCGATGTTACGGCCATGCAACCCTATCAAGATCAGACCTATCAGCCTGTTTATTTTGTATCGGAGAGTTTCAATGATGCCAAAGCTAAACTCAGGTAAGGGTCATGGAAGAGATGGGCATGCACAGGAGGTGGGTTGCTACTGATTCAGACCGGTTTGGCTGAATAGGTAGTAATTCGGCCTGCCACGCCACGGCGCCCTAGCATCTTATTTTATTTTTCTTCTGCACATGCGCAGAAGCATTTTTAGTATTTTGCACAAATGCATAGCACTCATGAAGTGCGCACGTATGTGCAGTGCATCCCTGAGCGAACTGGCAGTAACAGCAGCCGGAACCCACTCCTGAGCATGTGTGCATGTGTGAAGCTTCACTCCTGCAAGCGGCAGGCAAGCATGTGTGTGCAAAGTTCCATTTGCACCAACGGAGCTTTGCGTGCTAATGCCCTCTGCTTGTGTGAGTGAAGCTTCATGCACATGGGTGTGCGCTGCCCCCACTTAAGCATAAGTGCCTGACACTCTCATGAGTAGAACTTCATGCATGAGTGAAAGGACCTCCTCTCACGCGCAAAGCTCCATTCGCGTGAGTGAAGGACACTAGTGCATGAAGCTCCGCCAAATGGAGCTGTGCATGCAGGTGTGCGCCTCCCACTCACATGTCCCCCACAAGCCAGAATGGTTGGGGACCACTGATCTAGTTAACCACTGCATTTTTAACAGACCCCATTCTGATATCTCTATTAACCAGGGTTTCATTCCCCAAAATACTGCACTGTTCTCAAAAAATTCAGTGAAACTCGCTTTTCAGTAGGTTGCTGTTATAAATTATACAGTACATTGACACTCATTAAACATCCAAAGAAGTTTATGTTAGGGAAGAAAGTTATATTCCATATATTTTCATTCCACCAATATTTTTAAAGAGGAAGATAAGAAGTGTACATCCGGGATCTCCAACCTTAGCCACTTGAAGACTAATGGACTTCAAATCCTAGCAAAGCTGGCTGAGGAATTCTGGGAGTTGAAGTCCACAAGTCTTCAAGTGGCCAAGGTTGGAGACCCCTGGACTGTACATGAGTGAAATATATGTGCAGGAAAGAACTCCAAATGTCTGTAGTAGCACATACTACCACGTAAAACGTTGTATGGTCCTACAGCTTCTGTCTTAATTTTAACTTGTGAAGGGACACTAAATTGAAGCCAGACCTTTCTCATAATTTCTTCTGAAGAGAATATTTGCGCACAGTATCCCAAGATAAATCTAAATATTAGTATGAACTATTGATCAAAAGGCAGTAGTAACACAACAGAAGGGATTAATATTTGCCGGATTGTTACTTTTGAGACAAGTTAATATTATTTCCCAAAGCCACTAGATGGTGCCATAACATAAATAATCTGGAATTATTGGGTCCTATAGAGATTCCTTCATTACTACATTAGGTTCTGTGGGCTACAACTTCAACAGTTATAGCTTCATCAGATGAAGAAGGAAAAGAGCATACAACAGGGCTGTCAAACTGGCGGCCGGTGGGCTGGATGTGTTATGTGCAGGCCATTCCCACCCCAGCTCTGCAAAGAGAAAAAACATTACAAAATGTCACATGACGGCAACGTGATGCTGCAAATTTGACACCCGTGGCATACAATATCATTTCAACTAAAATGTTTGGTTTTTTTTTTTACAATATGAATGATTGTAACTGTGTGTGTGCAATTAGCAGATAAATTTTCTAGTTCATTCTGGTGATTTAATATTTACCTTGTGTGTGATATAAAACACTGGGCTTGGTGAGCCTCTAGTTTACAGCCTTTTTGCCATTACAATTAGTTTCATAATCTTCATCAATTCAATGGCTTCCATTCTTGGTCACAAAGTGGCCAGCTATTTTCAACTGTAGCTTTTGGCTCCATGGAAATACATTGCCGATATATCATTTATGATATTGGCTGACCTTCAGCAAGCAAGTCGCCTGTTGCATGTTTAATTTACCTAAGCACAATGTGCATTTTTGTTTTTTGTGTGTGTTTTTTTAAAAACCCTGTGATATAATCAAAAGACATGAAAAGAAATAAAAATGTAGTGAATTTTATTCAAACAAAAGTGGAAAATTTATTTCTATTTTATATACAGCATGGTAGAGATGCTAGCTTCCTTAGAATGAATTTATATTTAGGCAAAGGGCAGGGATGAGTTTAGACTAAAAATATGTAGGGTTCAACTAAATTGAATGTAGTTGAACCTTATATGTTTAGTGATTCTTGACAATATTAACCCTTTGATCCCAGATTAATTCCAATAATCCTAGAGAACATCAAATAGAGCTGCCATATTCCTAGACAACCATGTCATTGTCCAAGGTCCAGGCTAATGAGAGCTGGTTTACACACAGTATGCCTTTAATTGCTTCCTTATCTCTTAACATTTTCAGGAGCCCACTACATTCCCATCTTTGATGTTTGTCCTCTTCTTTTCAGGGTCTACGCAGCACATATCAAGCGACCTTTTTCTGTGAAATATGATCCTTACACCTATAGTATTGAGCTCTTGGACCACCCACAGAAGATCTGCCACTCCCTGGCAAATGTGCGCGATGAGCTCCACTCATTAATTGATGCGCTCAATATTATCAGCTAACACAAGATTTGGACGAGCCTTCCCCCCTGCCCCCCCAAGCCAATGTCTTTTTTCTGTACCTGCAAACTTGGTTTCCTGCCATGGCTACTATTTACTGCACTGTTTGGGCCAACAACGTCACTATGATTTCTTTTAGGGTTTTGTGTTGCTATCTCATGCTACAACACCTACGGTGTGAATTGTGCCCCACATGCTATGGTATGCAGAGCAGACATTTTAGTGACAAGCTTGGTTGAAGAAAGGAAAGTAAATGAAGGCTTAGGAGCTTAATCCTGAATCCCTTGGGTATTTTTTTTAATTATTAATAGCGAGGGATCTGGATTGGACAGATGCTATAAGAAATAATTGCACAGCACACTGTAAATCCCTTTTTAAAGAAAAAGCAATGTGTTCCCAAAACATTAATTGTTCCCCCAAATTATATTTTTTAAAATTATTTAAAATGTGAGAGATAAGCACAGAAGAGACCAAATAGTTTCTTACCCTGCCAGGTTCAAGGCAGTTTAACTCCACTTTCTGAAACTCAGTTCTGCTCAATTCCCCCCTTGGAAATGAAAAGAACAAAACACCCAAATCAAAAGAGACAGAGAGAAGTTTTCATTTTTGTAGCTCTGAGGAAGGCTTCCATTAAAGAACTTGGACAATGTACTAGTTTATTATATTCTTGTTTTTCCTAACCCCCCCCCCCCTTCGTAATTTTGCAACATCTTCTATGACTTTGTTTTTCCCAGAAAGACCAAACATTCCATTAGTAATTCTCTGTTATGACCAGAATTCTCTCAGCCCTTTTGCTTAAATGGTTTCAGACAGGTACAAGCCTCAGGGGTCTGCCCCACACTAAGATTGTACTGGTAACAGGAGCTCTGAAGAATTCCAAGGGATGACTCAGAACAAGGCCCAATGAACTTTCCTCATCTGACTGGAACATCTTTCTCATCATCTCTAATCTTTCCATCTGGGAAAAATTCTTCCAGAATGAGCAAAGTTTTGACTAATGCACATTGGCTACAGTTGTTGGTAGGCTTGTTTTGTGGCCCCCATGAAGCTCGGTGGAACCTCAGCTTCTCAAATCCAAATGAGGTCCAACACCTCTCAATAAACTGAGTTGACCCCCATCAGAATCACATCTGCAACGCTGCTAATGCGACCATGTCACAGCAGCACTTTTAACTCTGCAGCCCATCCTACAGTGTCCCTAGATAGGGACTACTTGGCAAATAGGGAGCGTGGATTAGAGTCAAGTTCAGGTTCAGGTCTGTTCCCATTAGTGCCACTTACGGTAAGGAGGAGCCCCTTGGGAAGCCTATATGAAATAAGCGATTTCTTCTAAAGGCAGAATAATCCACAGAGTTGAGAATGAAGTCTTCTGAACTCTTAGACCTTTGGCAGCAGCTGTCTGTCCACAAGCCTAGAGTGCTGTGTTGGGTAGAATGAATAGCAGGAAATGGCTAATGGATAATAATTCTCCATGTTAAAAGTGCTGATCTTGCTCGTCTGATTTCTTTTCCTCCTCTGAGGATGAAGGTAAGTGATGAAATGTGTGGCATGATATCTTGGCACAAGGTCTTTGACTTATGTACTTGCAGCAGGGCTTTGGATCGAGATGTCACGTTGCACGTTTTGTCATTTGTGTGTGTGTGTGTGTGTCAATATGGCTTGCATTAGACACTTCTGTCTAAAAACTAGCACTTGATTGCTAGAATGGTTGAAAAGGTCCTGGTTCTGACCTCAGCAGGCCTACCTAAAGTGAGAGAAAAACCAAAGAGCACCACAGTGGTGTTAGGACTAACCTATTCAGCCTGTACTCTCCCTGTTCTGCTTAATGCTTAGGCTGTTGACTTCAGGCCTAGCCTAATTTTAGGGTGTGTCTGCTTCTTCCCCTTGCTCCTTGTACCCTTCGCCTGAACAACAAAAAGTTTGAGTTTGAGTTTGAGTTTCATTTTATTTATATGCCACCCTATTCCCGGCGGGACTCAGGGCGGCGCACAAACCCAAGGAGGGGAAGGGAAAAACACGAAAACTACAAAAGTACAGGGCATTTAAAAACAACCAAAAGAATCTGAACAATTCAAACATTTGACCACACTTTATTGAAACCGTAACTTGATTGTCAATACTGTGGCATGGCCAGGCAGTTTCCAGTCTCAGGCCTGAATGGGCACCTCAGCATTTCAGTATGATATTGTCCCAGTACTTTATAAGCTTTCTGTCACCCTACACCAGTGATGGTGAACCTTTTGGGCACCGAATGCCCAAAGTGCATGCGTGCGTGCATCCAAACTGCATATGTGCCTTGTACCTGCATGCGCAACCCACACCCTGTGCATGTGCCCATGCCTCGTGCATGCGTGGCAGAGACCCAAAACAGAACTGGGGCAACGTCGCACATGTCCACAGAAAGGGCTTTGCGTGCCACATCTGGCATGCGTGCCATAGGTTTGCAACCACTGTCCTATATAGACTTTAATAGTGCTGAAAGGTACTGATCACATTCTGCTAAGAAATGCCCATGTATGTCTTAGCACTTTTAAGACACAAAACTTTTCATTCTAAGACACTTCCTGTTCTAAAGTTCTGTCTATTAGAGTGGATGAAAAAAAAGAAGCTGGGTCACTTGAGAAACTAAAAAAGACATTATATTTTGTTGAAAAAGAAAGAAAGTTTAACCATGTAGCTTGTAGGATTTTTGTTTTCATTTTGCAGGCAAGAAAATTTATAAAAAAATATCCATTCAACACGAACAGGGAATCATTTATAGTAACTTTGTTAGGAATGGATACACTTAGCTTAAAGAAATTCTCAGTGGCTAACTATTGAAGCCTTCTTTAACTGCAATGGACTTGGATGTATTGTGGTACTCGCAAGATAGTTCAGGTCTCATAAACATTCTATGGCATTTACAGCACCATAATGGTTGAATGCATGCTATGATTTCACCAAATCTCAGAATGTTTTTTTGTTTTGTTTTGCTTATGATAATAGATAACTCAAAAGGACAATGAAGAGAGGCTTCCTTTTTTGTCTTGCTTGGAAATATTTCATGGTACTTTTGTGTGTGTTCACCATACAGCTTGAAAGAACAGGTGCCAATATTATTGCTGCTATCGCTGCTTCTATGTGAAGTGGATCTGTTTCTCTTGCTCCATAAAGAATATATTTGTTTCTCATGCAGCTGCTGCTGATTTGCTATGAATAAAATCATATTTCTGGCCTTGCAGTTTTTATTTGTCTTTCTGAACTCACCTGCCATGGCTGTCTTATTTTGAATGCGCTGTTTCTGTCACAATTTTATACTTAGAGAAGCACCAAAATGACAAAGTATCTCATGAAACTAAGCAGTTTATTATTTCATAAATCACAGTAGCTATAATTCAATTTTTCTTGAACAGTAGTCATGAATGAATTACTTTTTTCAACCATCCAGTGTTGAAAGGGGACTTTGGACCTATACTTTCAGATGGACTGTGCAGATTGCAGTAGACTGCATTCATCATATAGTTCACTCAGCTCTGTATCCAATACGATCCATAAAAAGTTTTATTTGCTGTGCAAACTTTCCGAGAACTTAAATTACATTCAATTCAAAGATGAAGCCTCTTTGCTTCCACTAGATGTTAGTTTCTATATGTCCAAAACTGCCTTCTGAGAGTCCCACCAATTCTTCTGTTCTGAATACCCAAATATTAAACACAACTGTGATATTGCACACTAATTTATCTTCCAACGAAACATATGTTGATCAATGACCTATAAAATGTACATGATACATAGAATATTCTATGGTAGTCATAAACATTCCCCACATCACTATTATGAAACTAACAATGTTCTGTTTTCTGCATATTCATAACAGCAACAACAGTACATTTTTATGGATTGTTTTATTGACTAGTGTCTATTTCCTCAATACACTCCAACAGTAACTCATAGTGCAATTACTTGTATTCTCACTATTATCACAGTTGGATGAATCATCAGTTGTATTCCTTTCTCAGCAGTAGGGCTAAATTGTAAAATAGAATCCTACAAATGGTATTGATCTATAGTTGCTGTTTCATGGGAAAGAGCCAAAAGTCTGAATGGTCTTGTTGCACTTTGATTCATGCTTCATTTTTTTTCTGTTCTAAAAGATGTTCCAGGGCTTGTGGATTCAGAGAGAAGCAGAAGCTAGTTGTGCAAGGTCAAATTCATTCTCAGTGTGGTTGGGGGAAAAGTTAATATAACCTGGGGAGCTTCAAAACTGAACAACTAACTACATAACCCAAATTCCATCCATTAATATTAGCAGTGATACAGAAACATGGATTAATGAAGAGAGAGAGAGAGAGAGAAAGAGAGAGAGAGAGAGAGAGAGAGAGAGAGATGCTGCAGCTGATTACTAGTCATCCCTATCAACCTGTAACAAGAATATCCCACAAGTTAAATAACACAGAGGTGAGAGTAAGTGAAAAAAAAAGTTTAATATCTTTGTTCTGCTCTATGCAGATTGCTATGGATGTTTCTATTTCTTTTGGCCTGTAAATAACCTCAGCCTTCAGCAGTTGAAAGCTATTGGTCTTTCCTGACTCTTTTCAGTAGAAGGTGCTGAACTAGTTCCCAAGATCTATTATGAAAAATAAAATCTGCTTCAGTTGCCCCACTATGTGGAGGTTACATGATAAGTCCATGATGGCGAACCTATGGCACGCATGCCCAAAGTGGCATGCAGAGCTATGTCACCTGGCACATGCAGCATTGCCCACTCATCTTCTGGGTTTCTGGCACGCATGCATGCACAACTGGCCATCATGTGTTTGGCAGTGCCGGAAACTGGAAGAGCTGGTGTTCTGTTTTACAGTGTGAGCATGCACACTGGTCAGCTGATCATCAAATGTGCATATGTACCAGTAACTGGAAAACTAGCTGGCTGACATGCATGGGCATGCCAGAAACTGGAAATTCATTTTCCGGCACACGCATGCCCCCTGGGCAGCTCCTCTTCCGGGTTGCAGCCCAGAAAAGCGCTTGTGCCATCACTGTGACAGGCCTTGTAGAAAGTCATAATCCAATCTCCTTGCAAGTGCCCCCATATTCTTGAATTTCTGTTTCTTCTCAACAGTGGCTTTCTTAATTATGCGAAGCTCCATAATACAGTCCAAAACTTATGCCACCAATCAAATTGCTCCACCTTGTATTTGAAGTGGTTTTGGGTGATGTGAGTCTTTTTACTTCTCAAGCATATCATGCCAAGATCCAACCTGATCAGAAGATTCAAACAGCTCCTCTTGCCCAAGGATTAATTCCCACAGTTTCATGAATCACTAAAGAAAGTTTTAGAAACTGACTGATGAGATGTTCTCCTCCTGAACCACTGCAATTATCACCTTGCTTATAGCACCATAGCATTCTTGAAATGTGTGCAGATTTTCCCCACACCAAACTCTAATAAACATACTCTGAATCATGCTGTTAATACAAAAGCTCAAATGTTCTTTAAAGCTCTCAGAATTTCCTCAAAATTCAAAACCTTCAATATCTCAGAGGCCTGAAATTAATCTCAATTTCAAAAGAAAAAATTCCCAAAGTATAATCTTTGCCATGAATGTCTGGATTGTCCACTGTTCTTGGGAAGGGGAAAATATAGATCAGTGGTAGTTAACCTTTTTATATCTACTGCCCACTTTTGTATCTCTGTTAGTAACATTTTCTAACCACCCACCGGTTCTACAGTAATGGTGATTTATAAAATAGGGAAGTCAATTAAATTTTAAAAAGAAAAATACTTCAATATCGGACAAAACCCCTACTGCCCACCATGAAAGCTGGAACACCCATCTTTGGATCCAGCCATCTTAAATAACTATCATCCAGTCTCCAACCTCCCCTTCATGGGGAAGGTTGTCGAGAAAGTGGTGGCCTCTCAGCTCCAGCGGTCCTTGGATGAAACCGATTATCTAGACTCCTTTCAGTCTGGATTCAGGCCTGGCTACAGCACGGAAACTGCTTTGGTCGCACTGACCGATGATCTCTGGAGACCCAGGGACGGGGGTCATGCCTCCATCCTAGTGCTCCTTGACCTCTCAGTGGCCTTCGATACCATCAACCATGGTATCCTTCTGCGACGTTTGCGTGAGGTGGGGATGGGAGGCACCGTCCTTTGGTGGTTCTCCTCTTACCTCTCGGAAAGGTCGCAGTCGGTGTTGGTTGGAGGGCAGAGATCGACCCCTAGGCCCCTGAAGTATGGGGTGCCACAGAGTTCGGTCCTGTCCCCCCTCCTGTTTAACATCTACATGAAGCCACTTGGTGAAATCATTCGACGGCACGGGATAAAATATCACCAGTATGCGGACGATACACAGTTGTATCTGTCCGCCCCGTGCCAACTCAGTGAAGCAGTTGACGTGATGTGTCAGTGCCTGGAGGCTGTTAGGGTCTGGATGGGGTTAACAAGCTTGCACTCAATCCGGACAAGACCGAGTGGCTGGTGTGTTTCCCTCCCAACAATTGGCCAAGTATTCCATCTCTCAGGCTGGGGGGTCAAACTGTACGCCCCTTAGACAGAGTTCACAAGTTGGGAGTCCTCCTGGACCCACAGCTGACTTTAGAACACCATTTGTCAGCTGTGACCAGGGGGGCATTTGCCCAGGTCCGCCTAGTGCACCAGTTGCGTCCCTACCTGAACCGGGAGGCCCTCGCAACAGTCACTCATGCCCTTGTGACCTCAAGACTGGACTACTGCAATGCACACTACATGGGGCAGCCCTTGAAGAGTATTCGGAGACTTCAACTCGTCCAGAATGCAGCCACGCAAGCGATTGTGGGTGCACCCCAGTACACCCACGTTACACCTATCCTCCGCGAGCTGCACTGGCTGCCTATTGCAATAGCAATAGCAATAGCAATAGCAGTAGACTTATATACCACTTCATAGGGCTTTCAGCCCTCTCTAAGCGGTTTACAGAGAGTCAGCATATTGCCCCCAACAATCTGGGTCCTCATTTTACCCACCTCGGAAGGATGGAAGGCTGAGTCAACCCTGAGCCGGTGAGATTTGAACCGCTGAACTGCTGATCTAGCAGTAGCCTGCAGTGCTGCATTTAACCACTGTGCCACCTTGGCTCCTATTGGTCTTCGGATACGCTTCAAGGTGCTAGTCGTCACTTATAAAGCCCTTCATGATATTGGACCTGGGTACTTGAGAGACCGCCTGCTGCCAATTACCTCCAACAGACCTATTAGATCCCACAGACTAGGCCTCCTCCGAATTCCATCTACCGGCCAATGCCGATTGGCTACCACCCGGAAGAGGGCCTTCTCTGTGGCTGCTCTAGCCCTCTGGAACGAGCTCCCCATGGAGATTCGGACCCTCACCACCCTTCAAGCTTTCCGCAAAGCCCTTAAAACCTGGCTGTTCCGACAGGCCTGGGGCTGACAAGTTTCTGTCTCCGCTCAAATTGTGTGGTTGTTGATTGTTTTTAAATTGTTGTTGTTGTTTGTCTGTTGTTTTCCTCCTGTTTGTATCCCCCCCCTTACTTTGGTTTGTGAGCCGCCCTGAGTCCCTCTGGGAATAGGGCGGCATAGAAATGCAATAAATCAAATCAAATCACATCACTAGTGGGCAGTAGGGACCAGGTTGACTACCACTGATATAGATATTCCATCTCTCTCAGGATTGTCTTCAAATGGGAACAATCTCAATCGGAGACAACAGTACTATACAAAAATTGCACCGGCTTGTTTAATCAAACTGAGAGTACAATTGTCATTTTAATATATTTTCTAGTCCTAATGTGACTAATTAGAGATTCACACTGCTGATCAACACAATTTTCTCAACTGATGTAAATAAAAAGCTTGTCTAAATTACTAAACAGTTACTAAAGTTGTGTTGTGGCACTCTGATTCCCAAAAAATCTAAAGATTTCCCAGTATGAAGAAATAGCAGAAGAAATAATAGGTGAAAAGAAGAAAATAAAGTGGCAACTGTGGAATGGAAAATCTTTTATATTCTACACACAACCTTTAGACATTTAGAGTTTGTGTTTGTCTCCTATGGGAATCTGACCAACTTTTTTTCCAGTTTTGTCATGTAATATTGTTACAATGTAGAATACAGGTCTACTTCTTTAGCAGTTCTCAATCTTAGAAGTGCACTTCCTGACCTTTGGTAACGTCATATCATTCATATTTTGATCAGCTCCTAATCTTTGTCACATCATTATTTTAGGTCACCATAGCATGCTATGGAATTTCCATGCACCTGTTGGCATGGGATGGATGTACTTCATTAGTATTTAACTATATCATTCATCAAGATCACTAGAACAAGTTATTTGCTGAGCACGCCTGCAAAAAGGTCACATTCTTTTTAAACATGATTAATTTTTGATTCAGGTAGCTTTCCATTATCTGGAGGAACACCTTCCCCATATTGTTTCTATCCACTCAGTACATTCCGGCAGAGTTGGTGAGCTTCAGGTCCCTTCTGTTAAACAGGGTCATCTTATGGACCTCTGTCTAGGTTCTCAACTTCTGAAACAGCATTCCCCAGAGAGATGAATGGCACTCTCTCTCCTGGGGTTCTGAAAAACAGTTAAAACCTACTTTGATCCCAGATCTAATGTGCTTCATGTGTATGCATGTCTGTCATAGTTTGTTTTAATGCTTTTGTTCCAGGATGTTTTGGTTGTGTGTACGTTTATTATTTTAACTGATCTAATTTAGTATTACATTTTGTAAGCTGCCCAGAGTCCACTGAAAAGTCTGGCTACACTAAATCCAATATAATAAGAAGAAAGCAAAAATAGTAATAATAATGGGCATCTTGGATGCAATCCCAAAACATCTCAAGCATCATTTCAACACCAACCCCATTGACAAAATCAGCATCAGTCAATTGCAAAACATATTATATCCTGCCATGACACCTGTAATACAATCAAACAGCTTCTGGCTATCCCAGATCCTTGGGAAGGGCTTGATAGGTGGATTAAAAATGCCAAATCCAATCTAAACATCTGGCTGACTGTGTGATCAACCATAAACATGGTTATGTTTGTTGGCTCACTCCCCATCTCAACACAACTGCTGGTATAAAAGGGCCCTAAGGCCTTATATCTCTAAGGAAAAAAAGTCACAAGCTTCTAAAGGAAATATGACTAGGAAGATCAGCTCTTAGAGATAGAGTTCAGTGATTTTCTGAGCAAAAGTTTATTTTCATGAATTCATTAACTATATGTTGCACAAATGACTCCTGCTAAATAATAAGAGCCAGGGATTCACTAAATAGTAACAATACTAATGATAAAGATAATTGTAACAATGAACCTTACCATCAGGCACTAAAAGTTTTTCATCTGCCTAAGTCCCTTGTCTTCCCTCCCTCTTGGCATTTTACCCCAGTTCCTGTGAACTGTTTGTGAACAGAAGATCTTAGCATTTACAGATATTTACAAAAGTTATAAAGTTCAGGCTGCTTTCATAAGTCTCCTGGAAGTGCCTATCAGGCATATAGAGAATGAGCAGCAAAATGTACACCCTGTACATGCTGACATCATCAGCTCCTAGGGTGTGTCACCTGGGATGAGTAAGGAAAGGCAGAACAGGTGGGAAGTCAAGGTGCTGTGAATCTGGTGCCTGCCCACATGCAAAGGTTTGTACAGATCTGGATCAGGTTGGGTGCAGTTGAAATCTGAACCAGTTCAACTTTCCCACCCCATTTTCAGTGGCTATTTTAAAGGGATGTTAGAAGAAGCAGTCATTGTCATCACAGATCTCTGCTATATCAACCTGTTGGGCAGCAATTCTGTGTACACATCTTTGAGAAAAAGGACAATACTAAGGATTCATCACTAATGTCATTTGCTAGTGCTGATAAGTGTTGTTACCAAGAAGTACAGAAAAAAATATTAAGAGACAAGATGTGCCAATTATTAAGCAAATTAGGAAAGTACTATTTGCCAAACATTTGTCTTCTAATTTTGCCTTCAGGGAAAGCAGATTCTGTTTGTCTATCTCATTCTTAGAGCATTTGAGAATTTCTTCTCGTGGCATTTTTGAGTACCAAGAGCCGTGGAGGTGTAGTGATTAGAAAGCAGTACTACAGGCTACTTCTGCTGCCTGCCGGCTGCCTGCAATTTTGCAATTTGAATCTCACCAGGCTCAAGGTTGACTCAGCCTTCCATCCTTCTGAGATGGGTAAAATGAGAACCCAAATTGTTGGGGGCAATATTCTGACTCTGTAAAATGCTTAGAGAGGGCTGTAAAGCACTGTGAAGCGGTATATACGTAAGTCTAAGTGCTATTGTTATTTCACTGTAAGATGGTACAGCATGCTGGCAATTTGCGCTGGGTACTTCGGTGCATAGTTTTTGCAACACTCTGCACATGGTACCACCCTGTGTGACCTCATGCTATAAACTATGTTCATCAATTGGATTTTCATCTCAAATCACAGTTGAAGCAATTTCCTTTTCAGAACATTGAAACTCTAGAGATCTTTTGGTTGACTGGGCTCTGACTGATAGGGACTCTTATGTCACTTTATTCCTTCATTCCAAAATTGTGTTGGCTCAGCCATCAGAGGATCCCAAGTATTATTTCACCTGCATTTGAACAGCAGCCACAGGATAGGGCCTTAGCTGCTTCACAACTCTTTTCTGTAGCAACTCAACATGAAAGTATAATGTGGAGTGAGAGGGATGAGGCACTGATTCAACACCATTTTTGTATACTCCAATTGACCAGGCCAGTGATTGAATCACAACTGGTTCTGGCTTTGTTAGCATTCAAGATGGCAATTGTAAAGATAGCTGTGGACAAACCTGAACTTCTTCTAAAGAATTGGGGAGTAAAATTGAGCACAGCAAAGATTTATCATCATTCAGCCATATCCTTGGAAGTTTGTGATTTACAATCTGAAACTTTTCTATGACAGAAATTCTCTTATTTTATTTTCCCTTGAAGATGTTACTATGGCATGAGAGGCCAGTAAAAATGATACTAAAGGACATTTAATTGATTACCTCAGAACTAACTAAAAACAAACAGAAAATCTGGTAGAATATTAGTCTCTACTCTATCAGGATTTCATGGACATTTTTTCCCCCTAGCTTCCCAATTATAACAACTTCTAATGTCATCCAGCCATTACTTAGCTGATGTGAAACAAGTCCCCATTACTTTAATGTCAGCACAACAGTGATTGGACAGCTGATAGAGATGCTAATATTACTAGTGGGGATCCTGCTTATGTTAGAGCATATACGTCTTAACAGTTAATAGCATCAACCAGCCAGGGTCATAAGGAACTAATGAGATAGATGTTGTACCACTACTACAATGTCCAGATGATTCTATCAATCACTATTGTGAACATCATGAACATGCTGCCCAAATACAAGCCTAATTTTGACGACTGATGTTCCTCTTCCTGTTCTGATGTGGAATTTGTTGGATTCTCTCCGATTTTTCTCCACTCCCCAAGCCAGAGGTGGGTTCCTACCAGTTCGCACCAGTTTGGTAGAACCGGTTCGTCAAATCTACCAAACCGGTTAGAAGAGGCTCCACCAGAAAGCAGGCCACACCTACAGAAGAGGTTCCAAAATTTTTTGAAACCCACCACTGACTGACACACACACACACACATACAGACACACAGATTCACACAGAGAGAGAAAGAGAAAGAGAAAGAAAGGAAGAAAGAAAAAAAGAAAAAAGAAAGAAAAAGTGAGAGAGAGATGAAAGAAAAAAAGGAAAAAGGGAGAAAGAGACGAGAGAGAGAGAGAGAGAGAGAGAGGGAAAACACATGGCCGGCAAGCCACTCCCACCAGGTCACATGGCTGGCAAGCCACTCCCACAAAGGAGGCCACAACCACAGAGTAGGTTCAGAAAAAATTTGAAACCCACCACTGCCCCAAGCCAAGCATAATCTGTCAGTTTGAAAACAACCACCATTCAACCTCCCTAAGATGCAGTGGGATGAGTTCATGTAAGTGGGTGTTTGTTCCTGTATGGTTAGCTACTTGTCATACTACCTGGCTTACCGTTGTGCTCTGTACCTATGACTACTCAGGCTATTTCAAAACAGAGGTCTCGAACTCTTCTATAAGAGCATTCACTCTGTGTCCCAAAATGACCTCACTGACATGACATAGGTGTGGAAGAAGAGTACAGGATGAAACAGACATGAAAGCAACAAGAAAGCTCTACGATGCTTCAAAAGTGTAATTGTGCTCAGTGAGTGATTATAGCTGCACTACCATGAAATAGTGTCAAAGCAATGCATCTAACCCATCTAAGCAGTAAAAATGGTTTAAAAGTATGGTTAAATCCCCTTGTTTCCAGAGGAGGCAAATAATTTATAATTCATTGGTGACAGGACCAGCAAGGTACATCTGACAAAATATGACTCTTTCTTGACTTAATTCAATCTTCAGTGCTACACTGATCTGTGTTTAAACCTACTTTTAAACATAGGTTTGATGTTTTTTTTTCAAAAGATGACTAAATATGTGTGTCTGGCATGTCCACAGAATGCTTGAAAAAAGCTGAAGAAACCACCAGTAAGGCATTACAGGGGTTTGTTGGGGGCAATATGCTGACTCTGTAAATCACTTAGAGAGGGCTGTAAAGCACTGTGAAGCAGTATATAGGTCTAAGTGCTATTGCTATTATGTACTCTGTGAAAATCAGGCACCTGCTTTTTCCCCACAATTTAAGCCTCCAAAGAAAGAATGCCAGAGGAGAAAGGTGTATCTATAAAACCCCAAAGATGCCAATAAAATCTCTTCCAAGATCATCTCAGTAACCACATTGCTAGCAAAGCACATTAGATCATAATCCATGACCAAAACTATCAGAAGAAACAGATACATGGCTTTTACTTGCTTTAGATGAGCGAGGGGATCAGACTAAGGCAATAGCATAATAATATTGCTGGGATTAGGGAGAACATAATGATGAATCTTTCGTAACATGTAGGAAAATGGTCAAATGAAGGGTGAATAGTTCAAAACAGGTTGTGAAAATATAAAAACCAGGAAGATTGGTGGCCCTTGTTTTCCAAAATGTTTACATTACATTTCATTTAGAACTATTAATGTACCACAAAACATATTTAGGCTTCACTAATATTTGTAAAGGATGTGTAATAAGTAATATTTGTAATAGTAATAATGTGTAATATTTGTAATAATGTGTAATAAGCATGCACTAAGCTTAGTACCGAAAGAGGGGCAGGAAACTAGAATGAGAAAACAGGCATTGATGGATCACAAGCATACAAATATACTTTAGGATGCAAGCAGATATTAGTTATCAAAATGTCAAAAAGTATGGCTGCCTTAATATGTGTTCCAAATATTTCAGTCCAATTGTAGCTTTGGTCAAGTGGGGAAAAGCCACCCAAAGGAAGGGTGCTCCCATCTTTTACATAAAATACACATGGGCAGTGCATGGACACATGCTTTTATGAATACACAAGAATAGACCTAAACCCAAACCAAGTTTATCTTTGAAAATAAATAACACGAATTCACATGATTATTATTTTTTGATTGGGGGAACTGGAGGAGTTGAATGAATGTCGTACTTTATCTTTTCTTTAAACGGGCCAGCTGTTAAATCAGTTTCTCTAGGTGCAAGAAGTAGACGTGTCAAGTTTGTTAGGAAATTGCTATTTTTATAAGAGATCAAGAAAACAGGAAAGATTAAGCACACACACTTAGACACATATGTGAAGAGATTTTGCAGCCTGCTCATATTGTTTAAAAGGGGATTAGAGAGCTCAGATGGAGAGGCTTGAGTTTAAGAGACTGCAGAGTCAATGCTGGAAGTAATAAACATCTGCATGTGTTACAATAGGTTCAGCAGAATGCCTCTGAGGGATATTTTGAAACCTGCATACAATTAAGTGACCCAACAGCAGAGCCCAGTAGAGATCATGTTTAACTTTTGCAGAACAAACCCCTAATGCTGCAGGGTTATTCAGGGCCTCCTAAAGGTTGAATGTGCATCAATAAGAGAGAATTTCACACTGGGGAGAGAGAGAGAGAAAACGACATGTGTGCTTCAATGGACTTATCCACCAGTGTTCTGTTCCTCTCCCTCTTTGGAGGAAGATTTCCAAACATATGAGCAGCAGAGCACTTCTAGAAATCTTGAAGTGCCACAAACTTACCTTCTTGATTACAGAGGTGCCAATTTAGCCACTTCTCAGCCTTGGGAAAGAGAGGGCATCTCCACAGAAAGACATGGTACCTGTTCAGGTTCATCCTCAGAAATGTAAAATTTCATACTTTTGGCAAGCCTCTTTTTTATTTTCTCATTCCTCAAGATTTTCCTGCAAATGGGACAAAATGGGCCCCTTTTTTTTACAATGCCAGAGTTTTTCTGTACTGATAATAGCACTTAAAGTTATATACCACTTTACAGTGCTTTACAGCCCTCCCTAAGCGGTTTACAGAGTCAGCGGTTTACAGAGGTGGGTCCTCATTTTACCCACCTCGGAAGGATGGAAGGCTTGAGCCTGGGGAATTCGGTCTGCCAAATTGCAGGCAGCCGACAGTTAGCAGAAGTAGCCTGGAGTACTGCACTCTAAACCACTGAGCCACCATGGTTCATAAGCAATATATCCCCTCTCCAAACCCTGTGTTCTAATAAGTCACTTTTTTATCTTTGGAAATTTTTAAATGCAGTAAAGGAATGGTAATAAGACAGGTTGGATGTTTCTTTTTTTCCTGCATTGCAGGAACATAGACATTTACTCCTTTTTTTTACACTCAATGGGGGTGAAAGAATTTTTTGTTAAAATGGAACCTACAATGGCTCAAGAGATGGGCTATTGACCAAACTCCATTCTTCATATTTTCCAACTGGTCAGCCAGAAGAAGCACTGATTGGATTAGGTGTCTTTTTGGTCAACTGAAATAACCACAAGCCAGTTACAATTTATTTATCGTATTTATGGAGAATGTGAACATGGCCATAGTAGACAGAGGTACACTCAGCTTGCGGCTGGTGGAATGTTTGCCCACAAATCAGAAGTTGTGAGTAATGTATACATGTAAGATCTTTCTAATGAGCAGAAGCACGCCAAAGAAATACATGGTGGTCAGCAGCTGAGTTTGGAATGTGGAGGAGTTCATTGAGAAATCAGAGACAGGCTCAGGATGAGTCAGGCGTTACAATGCAAGTCCTGTATTGGATATATTTGGGTCTGATGTTGGAATGCAAGTATGAAAGAGTGGTATTTGTTATGATGTCACTAGTGTGTCATCACATTTTCATCATTGTGACTAACCACCTATGAAATCAGGCATGAATATTTTCTGTTCTTGGTATAAGATATTTTTCCTATATCCCTATTGATTGGTCTTGCCCATTCTATATCTGTTACTATATAGCGGGGGTTTCCAATCTTGGCAACTTTGCTGGCTGAGGAACTCTGGGAGCTGAAGTCCACAAGTCTTACATTTGCCAAGGTTGTAGACCCCTGCTATATAGGGCACGTAGTACTGGATTTAGAACTTTAATCTACTGAACATAGGCAGTTTTATTCCAGGAAGGATATCTATCACCATTACCCATCAAATCTGGGCTGCAAAAAAAATCCAGGCAATCAATACATGGTAATAATGGATTGAAGTTTTCTCTATTGCTCTGCAGTCAACTACTTGTCCTGATTTAATGGAGATTTTAATCATTCGGGCTTGTTCACTTTGATTCTGCTTCCATTTTTCATTCAGATTGGTTAAGTTGTCCCAAAGGTGCTTCCCCCCACAAAAAAAAGACAACTGGACTTTGTCTTTTCCTCTTCTTGGATGAGAAACAAAACATCTTCAAGAAAAAAGCAAAGTTTAGTTGCCTTTTGGAAAAAAAAACACCTTTGGGACAACCATGACCTGGATGACTGAGAATCTCCATAGATTGTTAAATTTTTCCAGTTTTCCATGCACTATTGAATCAGGCTCATGTCTCTTTCAGAACTCACATTAAGTGGGTTAAACAACATCTCTCATCATCCCTAGTTAGCTGATGAACCCCTCAGCTTTCTTTGATCCTCGGTTGATAAACCTGTTCCACACCCTGGAACTAAATCCAGCAATTGTACAGAAGAATTAAAATTTTAGATACATTTTCAATCTTAAGCGTGCTTGCTTAGATGGAAGGGATTGAAATCCCTCTCACATCAGAGTAAAGTTCATTAGGGAAGAGAAGTAAGTCAGGCCGTAATCAAAACATTGCTTAGATGTTGGGGGGAGTTCTGATATATTTCAACAGCAGCTGAAAAACCTGAGGCAAGCGAATTCAAGGTTACCTTCCAGATTCTCTCCTCTACATGCTTATCAGTGTTTAGAAACGTGAAGTTGCTTGCTGATGCTTTGGAGTTTTGTATTTTGTATCCTTATTGGTAATATCTCTACCCAAGAGAGAGGCAGGTGAATTATTCAGGAAGAGTAGCAGCCCAAGCAAAATAACATGAAAGGGAGAAAGCAAAGAAGGGACAAAGTATTTTTCCAAACTGGCAGTCACTGTCTCACTCATGAAAACATCCTAACCACAAAAATCTCCGCATTTTTTTGCATGTGCAAGCTAAAATAAAAATATCAGTTAACATGTGCCCTGTATGCTTTGAGCAAGAACACAAGACCAGTGATGGTAGGAAGAGGCAAAGAAGGAAATGTTAACAATGCACTCGCTCTCCGGGATTGTGAAATACTCTAACCTCCAACGCACCACAATCTCCAGTAAGCCATGCAAGCCAAAGGCTTTATGTGTCCTGTAGTAACTTTTTAAAGTGATTCTAACAGTGCTCTTTCTTGCAGCTCCCTCTGAAGGAAGGGCGAACTGACAGGCCATTCCACTCTTTTACTGCAGTGGTAAGTAGTGCATCAGTGGTCCCCTGGTGAGGATAGACAGGTCCCCTCTTGCCACATTTTAAATTCTACCTATAGGCAGCAGAGGTGGGTTCCTACCGGTTCGGACTGGTTCGGCCGAGTAGGTAGCAACTCGGCCTGCCACGCCCCCGAACCGGCGCCACCATCTTGTTTTTTGCTTCTGCTCATCTGTAGAAGCCATTTTTTTCAGTACTGGGGATGCGTATATAGCGCACATCAAGTGTGCGTGTGCATATGGCGCCTCCCTGAGAGAACCGTCAGTGGAAACAGCCGGAATCCACCCCGAGAGACAGGAGTTTTAGATTGAATTCTGAAACTGGGAGGTCTAGTGCTATGAAGTGATTTGCACCAATCTAAGATTGGTAGAAGGAGTTTATAACGCATGGCACATGCAGGACTGGCTCAAGAGTTTTTGCTGTCTGAGGCAGTTTGCACTTTCTTCTATTTCATACATAGACAGGTAGTCTTCGACTTACAACAGTTCATTTACTGACCATTCAAAGTTACACCGACACTGCAAAAATTGACATGACCATTTTTCACACTGATGACCATTGCAGCATCCCTGTGGGTCATGGAATTTACATTCAAATGCTTGACAACTGGTTCATATTTATGATGGTTGCAGTGTCCTGGGGTCGTGTGATCTTCTTTTGAGAACTTCTGACAAGCAGAGTCAATGGGGAAGCCAGATTCACTTAACAACCGTGTTACTAATTTAACAACTGCAGTGATTCAATGTGGCAAAACTCAGTTAACAATTTTTTTCACTTAGCAACATAATTTCTGGGCTCAATTGTGGTCATAAGTCGAGGATTACTTGTATCAACACATACACACACGCATAGATATGTAGAGTGATTAAATTACATGGAGATGAAGCATAGGAAAGGAAGAACATAAGTTTAATTTCTATATTGATTGCTTTCACCAACAAATGCAAACCACAATTATTAATTAAAAAACCCAATTATGCAACAATTTTAATGAGAGAGAACAAAATGCTGGGTTTTTTTTTGGCACAAAGGCACTTGAAACTAGTGTTGGGATTCTGTTCATATATCTGTGGCCAATAACAGAGAGATACTATTTAACATCTGCATGGTTTGTGGGGGAAATATAATCTAGGGTTTACAATCAACTATCTTCAATAAATTGCTACCTCAGTTCTGTCTTTCCATCAAAATCTCTCTCCCTCCTTTACTCTCTATCCCCACTCTCTGTCGTCTATCTGTCGAGCCATCCATCCATCCATCCATCCATCCATCCATCCATCCATCCATCCATCCATCCATCCCTCTAGTTTACTTTATTGTCATTGCATCTTGTACAATGAAATTAAATGCAATCTTCGGTGTACAATGACAGTTCAGTTTATGGTTGTTAATGAATCATGTGCAGTCATTAAACACAACATCAGGTGGTGGCTGGTTTCCTCATTGACTTGACTTATTGGAAGTTGACAGTGAAGATCACAAGTGGTGATGATGCGCCTGTGGAAGCTGTGATCAATCAATCTATCATCTGTCTGTCTGTCTGTCTGTCTATCTATCTAAACTTCATGGCATATATACTCTTTCGATATTTCATTCAATGAAAAGCAGCAGGGCCAGAATATTGGATATTGGGCTCATGTTATCGCTACTTCCTCTGTCCTAGCATTTTTTCCACTTCGAGGGCCTGTTCCAGGTGCTGGTGACAAATATGTTACTTTGGGACTAGATGATCTGCAAACTGTTCCTTCATTAACTTGCCCTCCACTTTGAGTCATGAATGGAAAAATTACTCAGCCTTCCACCTGCATAGGTGATATAGTGATGATAACAGAATATATTCTCAGTAGAATGGGTACCAAGCTGAGGAATTCAGATAGACAAGAGGATGTTTTGCCAGGGTTTTAACTTGAGATGATGTTGCTTCTCATTACAATACCTGTAATATTGCAACTTTCTTTTAATTCAAATTGGACTCCTGCCTTTTTGAATATATGAGGATTCCTATTGGAAAAAAATATATCCAGTTATTGTTCCTTTTGTTTGAATCCACATGCAGTCTCTTTATCTCTCTGAAAGTAATTTCCTAAATTTTATGTAGATCATATCAGGTCAAATTCAAGTGGGGTTTATACCCTTTGCTAATGACATATGCTAGAATGTCATTACCTAAATCATACTTTTTGCACCAGAACACACAGCACAACACAACATAAAGCTCATCTACTGAAGTGCTGCTGAAGTCTGTTTCTGAAGTTCTTCTCTAACAGGTGTAAGATTTTTCTTCTCCCAGAAACAAGGCCTTATCACTGGCAATTCTTCATCCTGGAAGTTTCTTTCAACAGGGGTCTATCACATTCACTGTTTATTTCCCTTAGACTGGCAGTCAATAACTTTATTACCAAACATTTAAATATGTATCTTTATTCTTTCTAAAATAAAGCTTTCTGATTAATCCAGGGAGAGTTCTGTTGTTTTCATAATATTTATTTTTATTTTGCCCTACACAGCTTTAGAAATTATAAAAATACTTCAGTAAAATAACAGGAACTTCCTGTATGGGGAAAAAACATTTCTGACTTCCGTAATTTGAATCTAGCATAAGCAGGAAAATTTGAGTATGTTAAGAATTCTGGAGAAAAGGAATAGTTTATTGCTAAAATCAGCAAAGACATTTTGATTCATAGGTTTAAATTGTGATGTCTAACAATCCCATCTAGCCCATTCCCATCCTGTTCTATGTTGACTATTCTTTCTTAACCCATGGGATTTAAAATGTAGAAATTTTCAAATTTAGCTTCTTTGGCAGCCCACACATTCTGAGGAAAGCAGAACCTTCTGCAGAAATTTGTGTGCCAGCCTTCTACTGAATTACAAGTGAGTAGGGCAGGTTTCAGAATGACTACAGAAACCTACGAGAAACATTCAGAGATGAAATTAGATCATTTTAGATTCCAGACATAAGAGACTGCTTCCTCCAATTCCCTTGAAATACAGGGAGCCAGTTCTGTTGCATCTGAACTTTTCTGTTCTTTATTTTTTGAAGGAACTCTTCACCTTCTGCCTCTGAGTTATGCTTTGAAGGTAACACTGAATGACTATAACCAAAGTTGTTAATAGATTAGGAATATAATTTAAGCAATCACGCTTTCATCATATGCATTATTGCATTACATCAGCAATATCATCGTGCTGAAGTTTATCTTTAGAAAAAATAGGACTGCACTATTCTCATCTCCTATACAAAATAGCTAATAACTTATCTTATTGGAAAGGTAGACAATTAGGGAAACGTGAGATAATAGATTAAAAACAGGAGAGGCAAAACATCCATCAATGTCACAGAAAATGGAGGAGAGACATCTTCTGGTCAAACAGGACAAGTGCAGCAAGTCTTTTGTAACCATAACAGTTCCTTGGGAAGATCTGCTTCACCTTTCAATCTGGCAATTGAATGCAGCAACAGATAGACAGAAATCCAGTGGTGGGATTCAGCCAGTTCGCACCTATTCGGGAGAACCGGTTGGCAACTTTCTAAGTAGTTCGGAGAACCGGTTATTGGAAGAAATCTCCTTTTGTTTTTTTCTACTTTACAGGGCTAATCCTGTAGGGAAGGCAGGAAGGAAACATTCTGGTGTTGTTTCTAGCCTAATCTTTATTGACCTGCTTACAGAAACTGCCTCTCCGGTTAATCCTTACATTGTAACAGCTAAGGTGAAGCGACCATCAGCCTGAGTGACCTTGAGTTGGCCACGCCCACCCAGTCACATGAACCACTGAGCCCCACCTACCTGGATAGTCATTAGGGCAGAGAACCGGTTGTTAAATTATTTGAATCCCACCACTGCAGAAATCCATAGTAATTCCACACACTCAGGCCCCAGCAGGCATCACATCTTTTAAGAACATGAATAGAAAAATATTAGGTAAAGCCATCATCACAATTAGATATTATTATAGAAAGTAAAATTTGAATATATGGCACAGATTATTTCCTAATGGAAAACTGTGGGATGCAAATAACTAGAATTGGGTGGGGGGGAGATGATTTTTCTATGGGATAGTAATAAGATTAAGATAGACCTCTGGAGATGTGTCAAAATTATCTACTACTTTATTACAATTGTTACACCAAAATCATTCTTACCTTTCAGAAAAAAGACAATTTTCCGCTCTATTATAAGATATAAAATAACACTTACATGATGCAATTTCAATATAGTTGGATTAAAAAAAAATCAATTGTTGTTTGAGGCCAGGAATTAGTTGGTGCATACTAAAGTACACTTTAAAATGCAACTCCTAAGATTTGTTTTCAATTAATTAAGCTGTGTTATTACTTTTTTGTGAAAAAAAAATATTTTATCCAAACGTAAAAGAAATGACATTTTCCCATTACGCATTGACAAATTGTTTTTTAAAAATAATTTATACCTGATAGTTTCTGGACATACATATAAAAAATTGATAGTTTCTTAGATTTGTAGGTCAGGATTTTAGTTAGAATGGTTGGCGTGGCCAAGGGATTGGATACTGAAGAACTGCTATAGAATAAGAATGGACAAATCTTTTTTTGTGGCTGGGACTCACAGAACTTTTCAGGGAGGGTTTCCTGCAAACCAGAGGGATCATCTTTGTGAGACAATGCCATCACTCTCAGTGGGGACACCTGACCTTTAAGAAACTTTAAGCTTCACAAAGGTTGTGGGTTAGGCAGTAAAGGATAAAGGGGGTGCATTAAAACTCACAGATATCCATTTAAATGCCTCTCACCTCCCCCTGCCCCAAAGAAACCTAAATAGTTTCACTCTTGAATTTCAGCAGTTCAATCTGGGAGCATCAAAATGGGAACTAGCAGATCCATGATGTGCGAGCATTCCCGTGTGACAAAATCTAGGTTAGCTGGGCCAATAAATGGGTGTCATGTATATAAGATATAAGGTGGTTTGCATTTTCACGACTGACTTCTGCAGAGTGACAAAATGGTATATTTTTCGCCTCCTCCCCCCCACATTAATTGTTTAGAGAGAGACTGAAGATTATATACTAAGGATTGTTTTTGTCCTATAAACTCTTCCTGGCAGATTGACAGAAACAGTGGACAATCCTAATGAGTTTACCGAAATGAGTGCATGAGTTTTTTTTTTTTTTTTAAGGTATAAGAAGGGAGGAAAAAGGGTATTGGTCTAAAGGGTATGAGATTGGGGAAAGATACTTTTGGCATGGTTTTGGCTCTAGGGCTGTTTTTTTTAAAAAAAATCTGAACTTTGAGCTTTCAGGAATCAAGTGTGCTGGAGCTCGATAAGGTTTGAAAAATCTTGGCCCTGGGAGACAGGAGGAATGGTCAGAAACAGGATACAGATTCTGCTACCACTATTATGGATTTCTATTTATCCTCAAAGCATTTATGGCAACTGATCAAGTAAAGCACAACATTATTTTTGGCTGAAGTCTCCAGGACTATTTTAGCATATGTGTGGACTTAGGCAAAGACCACAAATCTGTAGTCAGCCTGTTAGCAACAGACAGAAAGGAGAAGTGTGATCCATAGAATCGGGAGGAGATGTCTTATATCAGATATGAACATATAAAACTTCAGCCTTCCACCGTCTTTGAGTCTTTGAAACTCTCTGAGCTTGCTTGTTTTCTTGCAAAGGTTTCATTACCCTAACTAGGCAACATCATCAATGCACTGATGATTTGTAATACATTATTGTGGGGCGGGGGGGGGGGGGGAAGACCATCACTCGATGGGTGACGTGTAGTTTGCTAGCCAGATGACAAGTAACATTAAGGGGCTCAACTCTCTCCCTTGATGGTTCTTTATCTGAATACCTGACTTCAGCTGGACACCCTTTCCAAGAGCAGATGCCCATAAGCAAAGAATTGTACAACTGGCCACACGGGCAGCCTGCTATATCGTCAGAGAAAAACAGACCAAACAGCAGATTTGCAGCCAAGAGCTATTTAGACAAAAGTATTGACTTTAGCCATATGGCATTAGTTAAAACTTGGATTTAATTAAGCTTATTTTATAACATAGGCATTAGTGCACATACATTTTTGCTTTGTCATTAAGTGCTGGACCAATTGGAAGTGATTTAAGGTTCAGGAAGTTTGTCATCTACCTCTCATACATTTAATCCCTATTGATGCTCATTCAAAGGCCCATATACGGTAATGATTTTTTCCTCCTTAATTTATGTAATTTTCGAGCTGAACCCGATTCCTGATTGCACATGTAACTATAAAGCTAAACATACCTAGCTTCTGTAACCACCCCTCATGGGCCTTCTGTCACCATTCCTTACCATTAGGTAGCTCCCCTCTAAATTGCAGATCCCCTTTAAAGTGAGGTGCTCCAAACTTGACACAACACAGCAGTATTGTAGAATAGTTACTTCCCATTATTTGGATGCAGTGCTTCCACTAAGGCAGTCAAGATTGCATTGGCCTTTAAAATTGCTGTACCACATGACTTGCTCATGTTCAGATGGTGGCCCAGCAGTACTTTTCTATCAACTTCATGTACCCGGCTACCAAGCCATCTTTCCTTAATCCAGAAAGATCTCTGCAAATGAGGGATTGTATAACATGGGTAGCTTGCTGTATTATCTGAGATAATCAGATTGAACAACAGATTAGGAGCCAATAGCTATGTGGGCAAAACATATTTTGCCTACCCAAATTCAAGAGCTGAACATTATGCTGTTGAATTTAACTGATCTTACAGTCAAACCTGTTGAAATCATTTTAAGTTGTGATTTTTGTCTTCTATGTATTAGCCTACCCATAACTTGATGTCTTCAAATTTAACAAATATCCCTTCAAATCTACCACTTAGGTTTTTATATTACTGCTGAATAATTTTGAATTATTTTATATTGCTGTTGAATAATGTTGGGCTAAGAATGGAACCATGGAGGGCTCCTTTTATCATTCCCCTCCAAAACAATGTAGACCCATTTAGAGGCACATTTTGGGTGTGGTACTTCAAAAGATTGCAAATCGACTGGATTGGAGCATTATCTTGTTTCTCTCTTTTCTATATGATTATATTATCATGAGAAACATTGTGAAATGTTTTCCTGAGATCAATATCACATGAAGGCTACCTTGGCCTACCATCAGTAGAGATAACTCTAATCTGACATGATATATTCTTGAGAAATCGGTATCCTGGACTCTGATAGTGGTAGCCGATTTTTTTCTAAATGTTCATAAACATGGTTAACATTTATCATCTCAAATCAATAGTTAAAGCTTACTTTAGATTTTGAAAGAAAGGGAATACTTTTTAGTTCCTGGTATTTTTTCTTTTCCATTCCATTCTTAACTTCTTTTTTTAAGAGTTAAGATAAAAGTGTTCAGTACAAAGAACTGGAAGAAAAAGGATTGCATAGAGATTTAGAAATCCTGTCAGATTTGAATATATTTTGCAAAATAAAATCATCACAAGTTCTACTTTGATTTGAGATAAATCAAGTTCAGATATTCTTTTATAGAATAGAATAAAATTCTTTATTGGCCAAGTGTGATTGGACATACAAGGAATTTGTCTTTGGTGCATATGCTCTCAGTGTACATAAAGAAAAATAAAATAGAATACATTCATCAAGAATCATAAGATACAACACTTAGTGATAATCATAGGTTACTAATAAGCAATCAAATTATACTAGGAAACAACTAAAACAATATAAAATTTAAAGATACAAGCAACATGGTTATAGTCATAAGTGGGAAGAGATAGGTACTAGGAAAGAAGAGAAGAATAATAGTAATACAGTCTTAGTAGGTAATATGACAGCGTTGTGGGAATTAGTTGTTTAGCAGAGTGATGGCATTCGGGGAAAAACTATCCTTGTGTCTAATTTTTCTGGCATGCAATGCCCTGTAGAGTTGTTTTGAGGGTAGAAGTTCAAACAATTTATGTCCAGGATGTGAGGGGTCTGTAGTTATTTTCACAGCCTTCTTTTTGACTTGTGCAGTGTACACTTATAATGAAAGTATTTAGTTTTTAGCAAGACCATTTACAATATTTGGATAATAATATGCATATGTACTCTTGAAAGCCTTTACAATCTCTGAGAAATATATGCCTTTCATTGGAATTCTTTGTAGGACATAGATTTCTTTTATGTCAATTTCAAATAGTCATCAAGAATTGCCCATAAAACCATTTGATTAAGGAAACAGTGTAAAGATTTAGTTGTATGGTTATGATTTTTTTTACACTTAGTAGCTTATTATATGTTCAATTAAAGTTGCATTAAGAGCATAAGTATTTTTAATGTTGAATATTATTATTTTTAGAGTTTTTAAAGTTCTGATATTATTTAATTAAATTTAGAGAAACTGTGATATTGTTTTATTGTCTGTGTACTAGAAAAACATGTTGTCAACTTTGCTTTATATTTGTTCCATGTAATTTTGGATCATTTTAAAACCTTAATCTTTTATTCTCCTTTTATCATTGCATGTTATTTTGTATTTTAATATTTTTTCTGAAATTTAATAAAATATATAGAGGGGGGAAAAGATTAAAACTAATCTATAATTTTACCTCACTTCATTAAAATTATATGAAACAAATTGTTTATAAAGAGTTTTGACTGAGTAAACATGATTTTCTTAATGAGATGCCTTCATTTTTGCTGAACATACGTAGTTGTTTAAAACATTTATATTTTCTCCTTAAAATATTCTCTCTCTTACTCTGGGTTTATTTCTATTTTGAACTCTGATTTTGTTTTTTGTTTTAACTTTTTTGCCTTCTAATTTGATCAGTTTTTTTAAAAAAAGAAACAAATTAAACACATTGAAAATAGTGATAGATTTTAACACCCCCACCCCGTGTCTGTGTCTGTGTCTGTGTGTGTGTGTGTGCGCGTGCCTTTGAGTCAATGTTGACTTCAGGTAATTGTCTGGGCATGTCCCTGCAGTTTTCTTGTCAAGGTTTTGGACTGCCATTATTTCCTCTCGTAGAGTGGAGAAAATGTCTGGCTCAGAGTCATCCAGTTGGCTTTGTGTCTAAGGCTTAACTCAGTCTCCTGATTTCTAGTCTTATGCCTTAACCACTGCACCACATCTGGGGCACTTGTTTTGTCAAAAATAAGTTCTTCAAAAAAACCAAGGAAGGCTATTTACTATTTTTAAGGGACACGGTAGCTCAGTGGCTAAGACGCTGAACTTGTCGATCAGAAGGTCAGCAGTTCAAAGGTTTGAATCCCTAGTACACAATATGGAGTGACCTCCTGTTACTTGTCCCAGCTTCTGCCAACCTAGCAGTTCGGAAGCATGTAAAAATGCAAGTAGAAAAATAGGAACCATCTTTGGTGGGAAGGTAACAGCATTCTGTGTGCCTTTGGCATTTAGTCATGCCGGTCACATGACCATGGAGACATCTTCAGATAGCACTTTGGCTTTGAAACGAAGATGAGCACTGCCCTCTAGAATCGGGAATGAGCAGCACATATGTGCAAATGGAACCTTTACCTTTTATCTGATATTATTATCATCATCCTTTCCCTGTTGGTTCAGTTGAAAGCTGGTGTAGTGCAGTGGTTAAGGTACTGGATTAGGAATGGGGAGATCCAGGTTTTATTTCTCTCTCCGGCATAGAATCCACTGCATTGTAGTTGTTTTCTCCCAATCCTAGTCAATACAATACAATAGCAGAGTTGAAAGGGACCTTGGAGGTCTTCTAGCCCAACCCCCTGCTTAAGCAGGAAACCCTATACTGTTTCAGAGAAATAGCTATCCAACATCTTCTTAAAGACTTCCAGTGTTGGGGCATTCACAACTTCTGGAGGCAAGCTGTTCCATGATTGATTGCTCTAACTGTCAGGAAATTTCTCCTCAGTTCTAAGTTGCTTCTCTCCTCAATTAGTTTCCACCCATTGCTTCTTGTTCTACACTCAGGTCCCTTGGAGAATAGTTTGACTCCCTCTTCTTTATGGCAACCCCTGAGATATTGGAACACTGCTATCATGTCTCCCCTAGTCCTTCTTTTCATTAAACTAGACATACCCAGTTCCTGCAACCGTTCTTAATATATTTTAGTCTCCAGTCCCCTAATCATCTTTGTTGCTCTTCTCTGCACTCTTTCTAGAGTCTCCACATCTTTTCTACATCGTGGCGACCAAAACTGAATGCAGTATTCCAAGTGTGGCCTTACCAAGGCATTATAAAGTGGTATTAACATTTCACGTGATCTTGATTCTATCCCTCTGTTTATGCAACCTAGAACTGTGTTGGCTTTTTTGGCAGCTGCTGCACACTGCTGGCTCATATTTAAATGGTTGTCTACTAGGACTCCAGGATCCCTCTCAGTTACTACTATTGAGCAAGGTACCACCTATACTGTACCTGTGCATTTCGTTTTTCTTGCCTAGAACTTTACTCTTTTCACCATTGAATTTCATTTTATTAGAATAGTGCCCAATGTTCAAGTTTGTCAAGATCCTTCTGTATCTTTAGCCTATCTTCTGGAGTGTTGGCTATTCCTGCCAGCTTGGTGTCATCTGCAAATTTGATAAGTTCCCCATTTATTCCCTCATCCAAATCATTGATGAAGATGTTGAAGAGTACTGGGCCTAAAACAGAGCCTTGGGGTACTCCACTGCGTACTTCCCTCCATGTAGATACAGTTCCATTGAGGACTACATGTTGAGTGTGGTTGGTCAGCTAGTTACGAATCCATCTGGTGGTGATGCTGTCTAATCCACATTCTTCTACTTTATCTAGTAGTAGGTTATGGTCTACCTTATCATATGCCTTACTGAAGTCCAAGTAAACTATGACGGCATTCCTCTGGTCCACTAATTTTGTCACCTTGTCAAAGAATGCAATAAGATTAGTCTGGAATGATCTGTTTTTGACAAACCTATGTTAGCTTTTGGCTAATACTTTGCAGCATAAGCTTCTGTGACAAATTGCTGATAAACAGACCTCCTTGTCACATCATGCATTGATAAGCTTTGCTGTAAGAACTAGATGAGCACAGTACAAAAACAAGTGGATCCTTCAGTGGACAAACACAAAGGAGACTGATTGATGGGCAAATTCACAGAACTGTGAAATCACTCATGTTTCAGGAGAGTTGACTAAAAAGAATATTTTAAAAAAACCTGTAATAATAATTAACTTAAAAGTCAGTTACATAATGTATTTGCTAAGCTAATGAAATGGATTGCTGCCCAATTTATTTCCTTCCTTATTTTTTCACTGCTCATCAGACAGGAAACTGCCTCATTTGCACTAAAATACAAGCTGGGCACTCTCAACTTTTTATCCTGAGGATTCAGGGGCACCCAAAATCACACATCTTCCTTCAGATCGGACAGGTCTGAATCTTTATCAGGGATCCTTGCAGAATAGAAAGCCTTTAAAAAAATCCACCAGGAGCAAGAGCAGTAGGAGACACTGAGACAGTTAAATGAATGGCATTTATTCTAAAACAGGCCAATTAAATAGAAATAAAAAGGTCTGGAGCCTTGGAAAGAGATGCATACACACCTATAAAAGCTGATTGTGTGGTCATCTAATGGAAAGCTTTCTTGCCTTACTGTGATAGGTCCACCAATAAAAACTGAACGAGGAAGGGAGAACCTGAATGGAGTACATGTAAGAGATAAGAAAGAACGGAGATCTAGGAAAGATGACATGAGCAGTATGGTTCCTAAACAATGTGGTTTTTTTTTTCCAGACGTCCCTGGGAGCCATCAGCGTTCTGCAGGAACAGCATTTCGGCATCCGTGGCCAAGGACGACAAAACACAATCATATCTGCCACTGAGCCAATCAAGTCTTCAACATCAGTGAGATTCACCTAGGTTCATGCAAGGGTTCATGGTGATCTACAAGGCCTATTTGTAAATAGCCCAAGGAGGAAGAAAAATGCCAACAAAACTATTGTTACAGCACACCAAGCCAAGTGAGAAAAAACTGCATTTAAGGGATTCTGGATTGTTTTCTCATTGCTGGTTATAGTGTCAGTCTTAGTTAAGTGGTCTTAGTTCAGCCCTCTAGTTTTACTTTTCAAGAAGTAATATACACCTAAATAATAACTCATTTCTAGACTTTGTAGGAAGTTAGCACCCAGCTCTCTCGTAGGAAAATGAGATATTTTAGGAATTATTAAAAGGACAGAATATTTCCCCTAAAAGGGAGGCAGAAACTTAGACCCCCACCTTTGTCAATGGGCTATTAAGGCTTGAGCCATCTATTCTACATAACAAAGATATATCTCCTTCAGGCAGAGCCATAGTAGGAATTGCCCAAAGCCCTCTACCCATCTCACCACATGGCAGCTGGGAAGATTACATCATCCAGCAAGGCTCAACCAAGCCTGGGATTCAGGGCAGCCTACAGAGTTGCCCCTGCATGGCCCCATAGGAGTCTGACAACCAATCAGAATACAAGCTCAAATTCAAAAGCCAAGAGAGGGCATAAAAACCAGAGCACTCTCAGCATCTCTTCCTTTCACCCCCACCCAGGACCTCAAACCACGTGGTCCTGTTTATCATCAATAAACCTTCTTGCTAAGCAACTTCCATGAATCCAGTGTCTTTTTCCCCACTTGGAACTGAACCCAGATGGACATTTCTTCCAACAACTTGTTAGTAGAATTCCTTCCCACCAGACAGCTCTGAATGATTTTATGTCATTCAAAGACTTCTTCTATGGTATTTTGAAACTATCTTAATTTCAAGCAGTATCAACTTTTGGAAAACAGGGATTGAGTTCCCAAACTATATAATTTTTTGAAGTACTTTCCAGGTCTTTGCTATTAACTGAGTCCTTGTTTTGGACAGCCTGTGATGAAAGGGTGAGAAATGCTGGATTATTTAATTTGTTCCTAATGCATTTCAAGATTCAGAGACAGAATAAAGCGAATTGGTGCTTTCTGAGCTTGCTCATTTTCTTGCAGTCACTAGTCTGACTAGCACTGATTATGTGAGCTAATTAGGGTAATGAAATGTCTGCAAGAAAACAAGCAAGCTCAGAGAGCACCAAGGGCCCCTCATTTTAATCCTGAATTACAAATATTTTCCTTTATTGGTACAGAGTAAAGCATTCAAAAAACTGAAAACCAAGTGCCCACATTACTATTGCGTGTCTGGAAGTACTGTAGAATTTGTGAATGAAGATGTGGCTTGCTGGGCTTTCAGAGGATTAAGAAAAATTTAACTTTGTTTCCACAGCAGGCCTGACTTCTGCAAAAATGTGAATTCCAAAGGAATCTGAGCTCTGCCCCCTTGCTGCATAAGTCCCCCCCCCCCCATTCAACCCTCCTGGGAGTATATGAGGATACTAATGGCCTGTCAAATCTAGTAAGATTCTTGGGCAAAGGTCTTTCCCATTCACTTAAACGGTTTTTTGGAGATACAATGATAAAACTGTTGGCAAAGTTGGTGCACTGTCCCTGAGTGATGAGCCATCTCCCCAAGCAAACATGTGAATGTGTACAATAGTATATCTGTTTTATAAACTAACCGGTGAAATATGTAGATAAAATGACCCGGTCAAGCTGACTTCCTTCAGCTTTCTCAGATGACCTTTGCATGAGAGCTAAAGGCCATGCTTTTGCCAAACAAGGTTTTGGTTATCAGCCACTACTAAGAAGTGTGATCCAGCATTTGGAGACTATTTTGAATTAATAAGAGTAAATGGAGCAATCTCATCAGCATCCCCTCCTCCCACAGCCTGATGCATTTTAAACATTTAAGGATTTCATGCAAATGTTAAACCTGAACTTACATGCTCTCTAGAAGAGATAAGAACCAGTAAACTCTTTAAGTAATTTGCAATGGTCCCCGATTTCCATAATAGCAACTTGTACTTGGGTTAAGTACTTCAAATTATCCCCTGAAAATAAAGAAGCAAGAAGAAAAGATTACCATCCATGGATTGTTGAGTGAATGAACTGTGAGGTTTTTTTGAGCTGAAACCAAACCAATTGTTAAGTTCAGAATTTGTTCATGCCAAGTGGGCCTATGTTGTCTGCTTTGTAGTTGATCCCAGATGTGGATGTTCAAACTTTTGTTTAAATAAATAAGAAAGCACAGAAAGATGCTTAAAGGCTAAAAGGGTCATTATTTGCCAGCAGCTAACTTATAGCACGGAAAACAAATTCTGTGATGGGGATGCAATCTTCTATTTTTTCTGGTAGTAGAAATGTGCTCCTTCTACTTTTTAAGGCAGTCCACATTTCAAACAGCTACTTTAGTTTAAGTCTTAACAGCTTGCTGAGCAGATATGAATAACAGGATTGGAAAGAACAGTGGAGGTCTTATAGTCCAACCTCCTGCTCAAGCAGGAGACCCTATACGATTTCAGACAAATGTCTATCCAGCCTTTTCTTAAAAGCCCTCAGTGGTGTATCACCCACCACTTCTGGAGGCAAGCTGTTTAATTGTTCTCACTGTTAGGAAATTTCTCCTCAGTTCTAGGTTGCTTCTCTCCTTGATTTAGTTTCCATTCATTGCTTCTTGTTTTGCTTTCTGATGCTTTGGAAAAAAGGCTGACTACCTATTCTTTGTGGCAACCCCTCAAATATTGGAACACTGCTATCATGTCACCCCGGTCCATCTCTTCACTGCAGTTCTGCAGTTCGGCTGTTCAAATCTCACTGGCTCAGGGTTGACTCAGCCTTCCATCCTTCCGAGGTGGGTAAAATGAGGACCCGGATTGTTGTTGGGGGCAATATGCTGACTCTGTAAACCGCTTAGAGAGGGCTGAAAGCCCTATGAAGCGGTATATAAGTCTAACTGCTATTGCTATCGCTATTCACTAGACTAGACCATTTCTGCCACCGTTCTCTGCATGTTTTAGTTTACATCCCCGTAATAATATTTGTTGCTTTTCTCTGCACTCTTTCCAGAGTCTCAACACCTTTTTTATATTGTAGTGATCAAAACTGAATGCAGTATTCCAATTAAGTGATCTTATTAAATGTTTAGTCCAATGCTTCAGAAAGCCTAACTAGCTGATAGATTTAAACCAGGGTCTCAGGACACCTGGCTGTTTCTTTTTGTTACTTATAAATGCTAGCTGTTTTCAATTAGTCGTAACATCCAAAAAAGGCTTAGGTCTCCTAAGTTAGAAGGTAGCCCTTTTTTGAAGTAGAAAAGTAAGAGAAGGTACCATAGATCCAGTTTCGATATTGATTTGTATTTGTATTCATTAGTTTGTCAAACACGTACCATATAGCAGGTATAAATATAAACATGGATATAAATGAAAGAAACGAATATAAATAGATGGGGATAATTTAGAGATTTATTAATATTTGTAGGCCGCCCTTTTCCCTGAGGGGACTCAGGGCGGCTCACATAAAATAGGGGAAGGGGAGATACAGACATTAAGATAAGACATATAATAAAATAATAAACAACATACATTCATCATTCGGGAGGGGAATTATCCTTGTCCCCAGGCCTGACGGGCGAGCCAGTTCTTCAAGGCTGTGCGGAAGGCCTGGACGGTGGCGAGGGTGCGAATCTCTACGGGGAGCTCGTTCCAAAGGGTCGGGGCTACTACTGAGAAGGCCCTCCTCCTTGTAGTTGCCAGCCGACACTGGCTGGCCGATGGTATACGGAGGAGGCCTAATCTATGTGATCTTATTGGTCGCAGGGATGTAATTGGCAGAAGGCGGTCTCTCAAGTATCCAGATCCACTGCCATGTAGGGCTTTATGGGTGACTAATAGCACCTTGAAGCGCATCCGGAGATCGACAGGTAGCCAGCGCAGCTCGCGGAGGATAGGTGTTATGCGGGTGAACCGAGGTGCACCCACAATCACTCGCGCGGCCGCATTCTGTACTAGCTGAAGTCGCCGGATGCTCTTCAAGGGCAGCCCCATGTAGAGCACGTTGCAGTATTCCAGCCTAGAGGTCACAAGGGCCCGGGTGACTGTTGTGAGAGCCTCCCGATTCAGGTAGGGTCGCAACTGGCGCACCAGGCGAACCTGGGCGAATGCCCCCCTGGTCACAGCCATTAAATGGTGGTCAAACGATAGCTGTGAGTCCAGGAGGACTCCCAAGTTGCGAACCCTCTCTGAGGGGTGTATTAGGACGGGGACATAATAGGACGGGGACATTAGGCATGCTGGTGCGCCTATGCTCGCCCACTTTACAGACCTCCTAGGAATGGGGTGAGGTCCAGGGTAGACAGTTTGAGGTTGAAGCTGTGAGGGTTTGAGGCTGTAACAATGGAGTCGGGTAGAGCATTCCAGGCGTTGACCACTCTGTTGCTGAAGTCATATTTTCTGCAATCGAGTTTGGAGAGGTTGACCTTGAGTTTGTATCTATTGTTTGCCCGTGTATTATTGAGGCTGAAGCTGAAGAAGTCGTTGATAGATAAGACATTGTAGCAGGCAATTTTGTGTACTGTGCTTAGATCATACTGCAGGCGGCGCAGTTCCAGATTGTCCAAACCCAACATTTCAAGTCTGGTGGCATAGGGAATTCTATTGTGAGTAGAGGAGTGGAGTACTTTTCTTGTGAAGTACATGTGGAGCCGCTCAATCGTATTAATGTCCGATGTACAGTGTAGATTCCAGGCAGATGAACTGTAATCAAGAATTGGTCTGGCAAAGGTTTTGAATGCCCTAGTTAGCAATAGAATGTTACCGGAGAAGAAGCTTTGCAAAATTAGGTTAACAACTCTCAATGCCTTTTTGGCATTAAGTCCTTAGATCGTTTGTACAAAATGTAGTAAAGCAGAAAAGGAGAAAAGCAGAAGCTTCTTGGGTCTCCAACATACTCTTGGGTAGAAATGGAACTTGATCTTTCTTTTACAATTAAGGCTTAAGCAAGTGCATCTACTCTGGATCATAATCTTTTTCCTGTGTCTGTGCCAAACTATTAACATTGCCATTATTCCTCTCACTTCCTTCCTGTTGTCTCAGAATCTTTTATGCAGAGCACAATTTAGGGTTGTTTTGATATAATGCCTTTTTATATTACAGGTGCCATCGGAAGTAGCATAGCAACAGGATGAGCAAAAGGAGCAGCCATTATATCCTTAGCAAGTCTACTTCCCATCAAGTCTGTGATATTAGGAGAGCTTTTTCAATGCCAAAATCTATTAAAGTACTCCATCAGACATCCTGTAGTTGCTGCAAATGAATTAAAATGCAGAAGGGTCTGTAGGACTATCCAGGAAAGGAATTAGATGTAGCTGATTTAAAATCCTTGCCATTATTTATGATGTCAGGATGTTTGCTGGAAAACAAGTTCTGTGAACAATATTTTGGGCAGAATTCACTGCAAGGGTTCACTTTTGAGTTTCAAAGTAAGGGGAGGTGATTATCGATTACCCATCTTGTTTCAAAGGTCTTAGCAATGATCATTTACCGAAATCTTCTGGGGAGCACAAAAAAACCATAATTAATATTCATTGTATTTATTTATTAAATGTACATGTCATCCATCACACTATTGAGTGTGACTTATCATTCTTTAAGGTTGAGGCTGACACCTCCAAAAGATATTAGGGCTATATTCATTTTACAGGTTTAACAAATGAATATTCTTTAAAGTTGTCCTTTTAAAATACCGGAAGCCCTTGATTCCATTACTGAAATACAACTAATAGAGCTAATTTCCTCATAAATAATTTATAATCTAATTTCTACCAACCTTCAATCATCCTTGTACTGACAGAGAAACAACAAAGGCAGACCAGCAATGGATGAATGTTGCTAGAGATGATGTAAGCACAAGCTAGACAAAGGCCAGGGAAGTTTTAGTACTCAGGAACTGAACTGTGTTGTGTGAATACTGAGAGAATATCTGATTCCATCTGAAAGTAATTGAGGATGACTAAAGGAAAAGAAGATAAGGATCCCTACAAAATTGGCACAATCCAATTTATCTTTACTGATGTGTGTTTGGAGTATTTAAGTTTTAATTTGATTAGAATTACCATTACCTCACACACAGTAGAGAAGCTAGCAAACAAATGATTGACATCAGTGCTCATCCCACAATCTCAGGACCTGTATTAGAAGTGCAAGATTTTTTCCCTTCTTAAAATTCTTTATCTTTACACCAGACTTAGTCTGGTCAGTTTCTAAAAAAACCCTTCTCTAAAATAGAACTTGGGCTATTTTATAGAAAAGTGATCATTAGGAGGCCGAGTTCATTGCCTCTTCGTGGAGGGAAATTGTTCTTGTTAGGCAGAGCTTGATGTCACCAGCAAGCTAATGTGTATTTATTGCCTTCCTTGTCACTTTGGCATTTTCAGCCAAAGCAAAACTAGAAACATAAATGCAATAAGGAATGGAGGGAACATAGGATGGCTATAGGCATCAAAGCTTTGTTCTCTTTGTGCTTCATGTGGAACTGTATGTATCATTGCTTATCATCTAACCCATAATGATAGCTATGAATGAACCAGTAGAGAACCTTGGCTATTAATAGGCCCTGTCCAAAAGAATTTCCACTTACAAGGTAATTTAGGACTCATCTTTCTTTTTGTTATGAATTGCTCTTCTCAAAGACATCCAAGTTAAACTGACTTTGGTCCAATAAAGTAGCACCTAAACCTAACTTGCAACAATGTCCTTCCTTCCATAAAAGCTCTGTAAAACAGTTCAGTCTTAATGCTCCCCCCACAAGGATATTGGGTGAGACACCATATAAAACTATGGAGATAAGCTGTTCCATGAGAGGTCCTTGGTGCTCTCTGAGCTTGGTTGCTTTCTTGCAGGTGTTTCATTACCCTAACTAGGTAACACCATTGATGTTAGTAGTGCGTGGGGTTTACTCACAATTCAATTTATAGTGGCTTGCCCTGTCAGTGTTGGTGGGAGTGCTTGTGACGGTTCTTTGGTTGGGGTGTTTACTGTTACTTCTACCAAAACTTCCTATCAGTGTAGGAACTTATCACCCAGCCCTCTCACAGAAAAATGAAATATCCTAGGAAATATTGAAAAGGCAGAATATATCTCTGGATGTGAAAAGAAAGAAACATGTTTTAAAAGACAGAATATCTCCCTGTAGTTTCCTGCCCATCCCCACTTTGTCAATGGGCCATTAAGAAGGCCAAGCTAGTCCCTTTACATAATAAAGACTTCTCCACTGCAGCTCCAGGGGGATGGGATTAAAGCATGATAATATTGGCCCTTTACTCAACTGAGCACATGGCATTTGGGAGCTCAACCAAACCTGGATTCAAAACGCAGCCCAAAGAGTTGTCCCTGCATGGCCCCATGGGAGTCTGACAACCAATCAGAATACATTTCTTACACAGGAACAGGAAACAGAGAGGTGGGACTGAACAGGTTATAAAAAGCCTAGCCAGCCCCTCCCTCAGCCCTTCTCTTCTTCTCCACCAACATTGAAGCATGTGATCACCTTTTCTGTTCAGGAACTCACGCCATGTGGTCCTATCCACTATTAAAACCACCTTTCCAAGCAGCCTCCATGTCTCCAGTGTCTTTTTCCCCACTTGGAGCCGCACCCAGAAGGACATTTCTTTCATCCTCAGAACATTGGGAACAACAAAAATGTATCCACAAATATGTAGGTAGGACACTGTAGAAAGACATTATAGTAAATGATGAGGGATGGTAGGAATTATAGTTCAGCAATAGCTGGAAGTCTCCCCCCCCCCCCCCCCCAGTTTTAGCACCACTCAAAGGCTGACTCAGTCAATACCACAAAAGTGTCAGAAGTTCTGTGTACAGGCAGCATCACTAGCGTAGTTGGTGGGGCTCTGAATCCTGAATGGTTGACTGCATATTTAGCAAACAACTGAAATGTTTTTCCTAGATGCTGTTGAACTTTGATGGTTGATTGATAAAACTATTTATCAAATATAAGATCCTTGACAAAAGGGGAAGAAAACCAGCATCCTAACAATAACCCTTCAAACAAAATTGAGCCAGAGAAATCAGCACTGTCCATATAGTGAGAAATGCCAGACTCTTGGCAATTCTCGGCAAGCAGTTGTTCTAAACAATTTTGATGCTATGCCCAAGTCACAGGATGGGCATGCATCAACAGTTGCCTTGAGGTTACATTTGTTAAACTTCAAATATGTACACACAATAAAAAAAACTAACTATACAAATATTGAAATTACAAATTATTACTTTTTTTAAAAAAAAGAGCCATTGTTGAATATAGATTTTCTCTTGCTTATGCTTACATAACGGGCTGGTTATCCAAGCTTATCTAGAATGTTTATCCTGAAGAAATAATAATATTTGTCAACCTGGCCAAGATTGGTTGGACTCAGGGCAGTCATTGATCATAGCTTGAACATTAATTTTAATCTCTAAACCAGGAATAACCACCTTGTTTTGAGGCCAGAGACTAAACTTTTTAAAAACCAAGATTTTCTAATCTCCAACAAGGCAGACAATAAGACAGTGATCCCATTGGAGAGTAGAGTTAAGCTTGGTATAGGCTGGGAGTGATGGAATGGCCAGCCAAATAAATTCATGAAGCTTTGGGGAAAGTTAATGATTGATTATTTTTTATTAAACCAGAGTATGATTCTGTCCATTAGCAAATTGCTACCAAATTTCAGAGGTGTAGGAAGTTAAAACCCACCCCTCTCCTAGAAAAATTGAAATATCCTGGGAAATATTGAAAAGGCAGAATATTATATTTCCCTGGATCAGAAATGGAGAAACATGTTTTTAGGCAGGAAGCAGACTCACTTTTAATAGCCCCCACCTTCTAAAGGGCCATTTAAAAAAAAAAAAATCCCCTGGGCCAGTCTATTCTACATAACAAAGAGCTCCCCCTCAGCTCCAGGGTGATGAGATAAAGGCATGATAGTATTAGCCCTTTTAGCCCTTTGCCCATCTCACCACAGGGCACCTGGGAAGAAGCAATGCTCAACCAAGCCATCTTTCCAAGCAGCCTCCATCTTTTTCCCCACTTGGAACTGAACCCATCAGTGTAATATTGGGAGGTCCCAAGGCTTATAGGCAGAGGAAAGGGAGGAGAACAGCTCCAGTAGTTGAACAACTGTAGGGGCACAACTTTTCCACCCTTTCTTTAAATAGTTGAAGAAACTATTCTCAAATACTTTTCTGCAAGAGGACAAGTAATGGGGAATGCATACAACTGCACAGAAGGAATTTCAAGAAGACAAATGGAAAACCAGACACTTCCTCAAAACCAATCATTGCCATGGAAAATACCTATGTTAATTCTTAAATGCTAGTGCCAATTTTAGTGTCAATGAATTGTTAATGTCCTAAAAACAAACTAAACTGGTTTCTAAATTGAGAAGCTTTGAACTTCTTTTCATGAATTCCCATTCTCTTTCCCCACACAAACATAGTTATTATTTCTTTAAGGTAAAAAAGATGAAGTTTCCTTTGAGTTTGACTTTCTAACTGTAGAACTGTTAAACCCACCTCTCTCCTAGAAAAATGAAATATCCTGGGAAATACGGAAAAAGGCAGAATATTATATTTCCCTGAATAAGAAATGGACAAATGTGTTTTTAGGCAGGAAACAGACTCACTCTTAATAGTCCCCATCTTTGTCAATGGGCCATTAAAAGGCCTGAGTCAGTCTATTCTATATAACAAAGATCCCCCTCCTTCCGCTCTAGGGTGATGGGATTAAGGCATGATAGCATTAGCCCTTTACCCATCTCACCACAGGGCACCTGGGAAGAAGCAATGCTCAACCAAACTTGGACTCAAAACACAGCTTACAAAGTTAGCTAAGACCCCCGCCCCTGGGAGCCTGACAACCAATCAGAATACATTTCTTACATAGGAACAGGAAACAGAGCCGTGGGGCTGAACAAAAAGTATAAAAAACTCAAGGAACTCTTAGCAAGCCCTTTTCTCTCTTTTTCCTTCACCCAACATCTGGAAGCATGTGATCTACCTTTTCTGTTCAAGCCATATGATCCTGTCCACCATTGAACCATCTTTCCAAGCAGCCTTCATATTTCCAGTGTCTTTTTCCCCACTTGGAAGCGAACCCAGAAGGACATTTTTTCCAATACTGCAAACATGGAGGCTGCTTGGAAAGATGGTTTTGTTATAACCCAGCAACAACCTGTGTTGCGTTCTAATTGGTTGATCAAGGCACAGCATCTGATTGGCTGGCCTCGTGACAGTTGGGCTTGACAGTTGCTTCGGGCTCGAGTATAAATACACTGACAGTTGAAGGGAAATCTTTGAATCGCTTGTCATCTGGTGCTAATAAACATCTTACTGGCTATCCATGGCTCCTGTGTTATTCCCACATCAGGACACAACAGGTTTAATGGTGGGGAGTATCACAGGGCTTGAGTTCCTGAACAGAAAAGGTGATCACATGCTTCAAGATGTTGGGTGAAGAAGAAGAAAGAGATAAAGATACTGAAAGTCCCTGTTTCTATGCCCTCTCTGGGCTTTGAACCTGAGCTTGCATTCTGATTGGTTGTCACACTCCCATGGGGCCATGCAGGGGCAACTCTGTAGGCTGTGTGTTGAGTCCAAGTTTGGTTGAGCATTGCTTCTTCCCAGGTGCCCGGTGGTGAGATGGGTAAAGAGCTAATGCTACCATGCCTTAATCCCATCACCCTAGAGCGGAAGGAGGGGGATCTTTGTTATGTAGAATAGACTGACTCAGGCCTTTTAATGGCCCATTGACAAAGATGGGGGCTATTAAGAGTGAGCATGTTTCCTGCCTAAAAAACAAGTTTCTCCATTTCTTATCCAGGGAACTATAATAGTCTGCCTTTTCAATATTTCCCAGGATATTTCATTTTTCTAGGAGAAGGGTGGGTGCTAACTTCCTACACTGGAACACTTCTTTCCAAGATTTATTCTTCTCGTCTTGGATATTCTGTTTTATGTGGATGATATGGAGAGAGTGTAGAACACCCTAGGTGGCTGCTTTTCCTATTCCAAAAAGGAACTTTGTTCTTGAAAAGGAAATGATAAAACTGAAAACTGTTTGCTTTTTTTTTTTTAGAAATGCTTAATGTAGCAAATCTGGCCCTTTCGGTTCCTCTGATTACACGGCCTTTGCTGGATTAGTAGTCCTTTATTTTATAAAGGGCAATCAAGTCTGGGGAAGCGATGTCTCACTTTTCTCACTGTTGGTGGGAAACTCTCTGAGCTCATAGGTCATACTCGACATGTAGATGGATGTGGAGCAAAAAAACACGTTTTGGGATTTAAAAAAAAAGATATACACAATAGAGCTGTGGAAGTGGGGCCTGCAAACACTCAGAGAAGCACTAGGCCTCAGCACAGAGACATTGAACACTCTGGCTCTTTGTTGCCATCTAGTGGTTGTATGAATTCTAGAACAGAGAGAGACTTGACACTCGGACCATGTTACATGTAGTCCTCGACTTACAACAGTTCATTTAGTGACCAAAGTTGCAGCATCACTGAAAAAAGTGACATGACCATTTTCACACTTATGGCCGTTGCAGCATCCCCATGTGTTTTACATTCGGATGCTTGACAACTGAAATGTTTGTTGAAATGTTTATTTCATTTGTAGGCCGCCCTATCCCGAGAGACTCAGGGCAGCTAACTGGTTCATATTTATGACAGTCACAGTGTCCCTGGGTGGTGGTGGTGGTCACATGATCCCCTTTTGCCACCTTATGACAAGCAAAGTCAGTGGGGAAGCCATTTTCACTTAACAACCATGTTACTAACTTAACAACTGCAATGATTCACTTAACCACTGTGGCAAGAAAGGTGGTAAAATGGGGCAACACTCTCTTAACAATTTTTTCACTTAGCAACATAACATTTTGGGCTCAATTGTGGTCATAAGTCGAGGACTAGCTATACGGATAATCATAGACTTAAAACCACAATTGGAATCAGAATTTCTGTTACCTAGCATGGCTAAGGTGGCTATGTCAGTAGTCACGCCCAATTTTGGCAACTTTTTTTTTTTGCCATGCCTGTTCAGCAAATCACTATAGCCATTGAGTGAATCATGCAGTCGTTAAGTGAATCTGGCTTCTCTCATTGACTTTGCTTGTCTTGGAAGGTGGCAATTGACTATTGCGTGACCCCCAGGACGTTGCAACCACTGTAAATTACAAGCTGGTTACTACGCACCCCAATTTTGAGCTTCTGACTTTCGGGATCCTGGAATGATTGCAAGTGTGAGGATTGGTTGTCAGTCACTTTGTTCAAGACTGTTGTAACTTCAAATGGTTGTTAAAGGAATGGTTGTAAGTCGAGGACTACCTGTATGCCGTTCTAAGCAACCTGAAAGAATAGTGAATTTTTTTAAAAAAATAGATAAATATAATCATCCTCACTTGGGCAAGCTGCTGGGAGGAATGAATAAGACACTGAAAGTCAAGCTTCTCTTTAATTTTTCTTGTCTTGCAATAAGCAGTATCGCTTCTCTGTTGCCAGCAGGACTCCTGGGTCCTTAGCAGCCAAATTAAAGGCAGAAAATCAATATGAGAAGCTTCAACTTTCTTTTGCTGATAACTGTAGACGGAGAGCTACATCCTTTTCCATCTGCATCCTCCTGTGAACAGCTTTACGGAGATTAAAGTATTCCATTGTGGTCCACCAACTAAGTAATTGCACAGCGTATATCCACCCTGGGTTCTAGGCAAATGCTAAACTGGCATTTTGCTGAGCTTGGTTTCCATTCTACATGTGCTGACTTTTAAATTAAGCCATTTAGAAGGTTGTGCCCCAAAAACTTAAAAGATATGATGCAAAATGAAGTTGGCCTGTTTTCAACCCTGAGACCTTGCTCTTTATTTTAAAGCCAGAAATAGTTATAAAAAAAGAGGGCACTGCACCTTTATTCCTGTTCTGGCTGACTTGCTCATTGATAACGATTTCTTTCTTCCTATTTGTTCTAACAAGTAAGATTTTACCAACTGTGAAGACGGGGCAATAGGGTGCAAAGTCTCCTTTTTAGTTGCTTTAGATATTTCAAACCCCCACCACCTGGGATCTCTAGCTTGGCACCTGACATCTCTTTTTTCTGGAGCTACTTAATACACACTTGCAGATGTTTTGTCCATCCACTTTGGACCAAATTAATTCCTTAAACAAATGGCAGATTTTTGTTAAAAAGAAGAGGATGTTTCTCTAGGATGTTTCACAGGATACACATGTCTACATATTCCTGATTTGGAGGTATCAATGTTTATAACAATGAAAACCCAGACAAGGAAGAAAAGACAGGAAGAATCTTTGCAGTCCTCTAGTCATTGATTCTGGGCTGTTTTTATTGTTTTGTGATCAAGCTTCTGGCCACTTCCCTTCTCCCACTACAGATAGCCCTCAACTTACAACAGTTCATTCAGTGACCATTTGAAGCTACAACGGCACTGAAAAAAGTGATTTGACCATTTTTCAAACTTATGACTGTTTCAGTATCCCCATGGCCATGTGATTTACATTCAGATGCTTGACAACTGGTTCATATTTATGACGGTTGCAGAGTCCTGGGGTCATGTGATGACCTTCTGACCAGCAAAGTCAATGGGGAAGCTGGATTCCCTTAACAACCAGGTTACTAATTTAACAACTGCAGTGATTCACTTAACAACAGTGGTAAGAAAAGTCGTAAAATGGGACAAAACTCAACAAATTTCTCACTTAGCAACCTACATTCTGGGCTCAATTGTGCCGTACTTTGAGAACTGCCTGTACTTTTAAAACGAGTCCAGCTGGAGTGTTAGAAAAGGGCAAACATTCCTTCTTAGCCTATTTTCTGTCCCCAAGGAGGACTTTAGTAGAACCTATTCACCTTTTCACCTCAATTCCCTTGGAGTGTGTGTGCTTGCCCTTTTTATTTCTACCTTTGCTGTTGCCTCTTTTTCTGGCAAAGCTGGCTAAATACTGGTAGCAAGAAACAAACCATAATTCCCTTTTTTCCAATCCTTTCTGAATTCCTTCCTTCCTTCAACTGCTGTTCCCTAATCAACAGTCAAATGATCAGTATTAGGCCTGCCCACTTCCCTGCTTGCCATTTTGCTGGAGGCAACCCCAATCCCAGGATCTCAGGAAGACTAAGATAAGCAAAAGCTTATCAAATCACCAAATCAGCATAATTAGCATTTATTCTGAGCTTTCAACTGATTTGCATTTTACTCTTTAGTTCGAAACTTGATAAATTACTAATTTACTAATCCACCACCACCCTTGCTAAAATAATTTGAATTTGTTGTATTTAGCTTGCTAATTTCCTTGAATATTCTCTGTACTCTCCATTCGAAGGCCCTCTTTCAATTGGAAGAGATTATTGTACAGGATAACTGGGTTTATTTAAGTCAAGAGAATCCACTTTAGACCATTGTTTATTGCTTCCTTGGTGAATATGTATTAGGAGACGGTTCTGTGGAAGTCTGAGCTATGCTCTTGAGCATATCTGGTAACACTCAAGGCTCAGAAACATGTAAATATGCCAGTGTCATAAGAGCCTAATGCCTGCAAATAGTCAAAACAACCTAGAATAGTTCCGTGGGTGTTTTAAATTGGATTAAGAAGAGTTGAGAGGTAGAAAGACTGATCATCTAACAGCACCTCCAATCCCAGGCCTAGCAAAGTCTTACCGGCAGTGAGTTAATGAAATCCATTTGACACATTGTAAGGCGGTCTTGGATACTTTTCATTTATTTTATTTATTAGATTTTAAAATCTTGCCTTTATTATTTTTATAAGTAACTCAAAGCAGAGGACATAGCTAAGAGCCTCTCTTCTTATTTTCCCCAGAACAACATTAAAGAGTGACTGGCCCAAAGTCACCCAGTGTTTTTCATAATTTAGGCAGAACTAGAACTCACAGTCTCCTGGTTTCTAGACCAGCACTTCACCACTGCACCAGACTGGTTCTTTTTGATCAGACTTGCAAGGTCCCTTCCAATCCTATGATTCTATAGTCATTAAAGTGCATATCCTGACTCTTGTTATTTTGTGTTCATCATCCATACTTTGCTTTTCTCCTGATCTCTGGCATGTAATTGTCTCTGTCCCCCTGCCCTGGTGTGCTGTGGCACTTCCATGCATTTTGTATACCTGAGCATTTGGATGGCTTGTATGTACTTTATTCGACTCAGTAGTCATCAAATAGTTTGTTAAGTTGGTTATCCACAATGATCATCGGGAAATTTTATTTGCTGGCAAACCTGAAAAGAATAGGTTATATGGATAGTCCTCGACTTACAACAGTTCGTTTGAAGTTGCGACGTCACTAAAAAAAATGACTTCTGACCATTTCTCACACTTGCGACTGTTTTGATCATGTGATCAATAATTCAGACACTTAGCAACTGACTCATACTTATGATGGTTGCAGTGTCCTGGGGTCATGTGATCACTTTGGGCAACTTTCAGACAAGCAAAGTCAATGGAGAAGCCAGATTCACTTAACAAATCTAGTAAGGAAGGTTGTAAAATGGGGCAAAATTCACTTAGCAAATGTCTCACATAGCCACAGAAATTTTGGACACAATTGTGGTTGTAAGTTGAGGACTATTTATATTCCATTCAAGCATAGATTCTGCTTGGTTTCTATATCGCAAAGGCACCTTTTCAACCATTCTGCACTCTTGCATATGCGTTTTGACTCCCCCATCTTTGATTCCACAGCTTTATTCTTCAACATGTCATAGAATACTTTCTTCGTTTCCCTGTAACATAAGTTGATCTCATTAATCCCAAAACTAAGCAGATATCTTGCTTTCAACACCTACTGAGGGAAAATACATTGTTCTGCCTTTGTTCAATCACTCCCTTGTTTTGAACATGGAGGGTTGCTGTCCTTGCCCGGCCTTTTTCAAATATAAACCAGACATCCCTGGTACTTGAGAATATATTTCCAAATGGATCACCGCCTTATTAATTTTTCTTTCTTCTTATGTGATGGCAACAGTTGTCACAGTTTAAGGTTGTGTAGTATAAAGAAGTCATTTGTTGGATCTGGCATGAATTGCTCACCACTCAGCTTCCCTGGAAGAGTTATGTTATGAGGGGGAAAAAACTCAGTTCTTCATTTTTCATTTTCTCTACATTATTTATAATTTTATTCAGTTCTACCATATTTCTGCCTAATTCTTCTCTGATGAAAAAGATACAGATGTTGTAATTTTCCTTGCTCTGGAGACAAATTCCTTTTGCCTCCAATCAACCTGGACAATATTCTGTTCTATTCCTATTCCTATTCCATAATCACAGGCAAGAAATCCTGACATTAGACTCTCATAAAAGAAAACTGTGTTATAACCTTGAGTGGTCACTACTCATCTACTGAGGTGGCATGATATGCTTCCCACGTGTTTTCTTTCAAGGAAATGTGGCCTTGGTTATTATTTGCTCTAAGTATTTTCTTTCCACATTAACACCTGGCAAGAGTAGCATCTTGTCAACAACTTTGTCCTATCACTAGTTGCCCAGCAGGGATTAGATTAGCTGAATGTGTTAACATGTTTGCTGTTCCTTAATTTTGCCCTTCAGAAACAGCTGGTGGGATGGACAGCTTGGTGGTCATCCCAATCCAAGTATTGCCAATTGCCCAGCATTAGTGTAATTGGACAAGTTTAATAGCTCTATTATCGTTCCTGCTAAAAGGCTCACAAAGACTCAAGGCAGAGATTCAGTGAAGCAAACACAGGTAATGAGACGGAAAGAGCAAGCTGTTGATACTATTTCCCCCCTCATCTTTAAGACTTAATGTGCTTCAACCAGCAAAAAAATAAAAAAAAATTGACCATGTTGATCTGGTAAAATCTTGTGTCTCAGGATTATAAATATGGCAAGGAGATGTGGTGGGAGTTACATATTCCTCTTAGTCTCTCAGCATCCTTGCACTGTCACCTTGGTTTGGTAAGTCTGCTTTGTTTTGCCCTCAAAAGTTTGGAATTCAAATAGGCTGGAATACAGATAGATTCTGTGGCTTTCTGCCTGGAACTGAGCTGAGAATTTTTGTAGTTGGTGAGCATATTCAGAATTCATGGGATCTGGAAAAATAGGTACTTTCCAATGATGCTAGGATAGGGAGTGGAAGAAAGGAAAGAAATTGAAGGAGTGATATCTTTTAATGATAGAGTTTGTAGAACCAATCATAGCACACTGAGGAAAGAATGAGTTTTATACATTGATTTGCTTTGTACTGGCTATTAATTCTGCATCATCCGAGCAGGAACTCTTACAGAACTCCAGCAAAATGAATTTTGGTTTCAGTCTATACTTCACTTCTTCTTAGTCTCTCAACCAATCCATAATTCAAGTCCTTGGCTTAAACCTCTCCTTTGTCATTCGTTTATGGATTGGTGCTTTGTTTGTAACAAAATTAGAAAATTTATAATTGGAAGGGTTTCTTTCTTGCCTTTCACTCCCCACTCTTTTTCAGCCTTCAGATCAAATCTTTATTGGGGTCATAGACTCATCAATGGAGGGTGGGGTATATAGTCCTTAAAAAGAGGAGCAGCCTTACTTCTTAATGTTAAATTTTAGCTTGAATCAAATTCCATTTTTCACCTCAGCTTTTATTAAAAGTGGCTAATGTGAACTTTGTTATGATTGTGTTCTGCTGTTGGATCTCTGAGCACCTCTACATGGGCTTTGTCACTGCTCCTGAACTATCCTAGGGTTGCTTGGATTGGATAATTGAGCTGATGTGCATGAGTTAGTTTTCCAATTTATATTTTAGAATGGTGGAATTGGAATGGTGGAATTGGAATGGTGTGGAATGGAATTGATATCTTGTCCCACCTCCCACTTCCCATCTCTTTATCTCTCTCACTTCCTCCTCACCATAAGTGAGCAAATGCTATCACTTATGCCTTTCAACAGACTTAAACAGATAAGCCACTCTTATCAACTCTCCTTTGTTAAAAATGTTTTGTTTTATTTAAAAGGATTAACAAGGGACTTTGATGAGAAGTACTGGGTGGGGTGCTTCTCCAATGGCTTGTTTTTTTCCACAGTATTAATAAGCCAGGTGGTGTTCTTTGCAACAGAACCTCACTAGACTTGAGACCTGACAGGTAAGCCATTTCTCAGGGTTTTCATTTTTTTCTCCTGCTCTTTCTGTGAAAATATTGGCAATCTTGAAGGGTTTTCAGAGTATTCTTTGTGGTGTGGGATAGTTTATTTATTTTGATGCATGTGGCATGAGTGATATGCTGTATAATATATTGGTAAGTAACCAGTTATTTATCCACTAGAAACTTGGAAGAATTTGTAGTCTTATTTTATATGGAATAAGATCTAAGATTCTGCATACCTCATTCTCAATATTTTGCCCACATTCTTATACTTGTCTTCACATCGCTACAGTTTTAAAAAGTTTAATGTGATTTCTCTCTACCATACTAACTTTCTTATTTCATCCCAGCCTTTGGGAAGAAACTTAGATTAGTGTTACCACATCTACACTGCAAAAAAAAGAGATAGAAAACTCTTAACTCTTTTGTGCCATGTCCTGGTTTATGCAGCCCAGATATGGCAACCATAAATCTTTTTGATTTTTAACTTGCTTTTGTTTCTACCTGGCTCCTTTTACTGTGTACTGCACTTTTTAATATATGCTTTTAATTTAACACTGCTCAGAGTCACTCTGGGAATTAGATGGACGGTATCTAAATTTGACAAACAAATAAATGCGTAAAGTGCACTCAGTACTCTCATAACCTATTTCTCTTTTTTTTAAAAAAGCAACAACTTTATGACAAAAAGCCCCTGCTTTATTTGAAAGTCAACACTTCCTTCTCACTTTCCCCCACAACAAGAGCCCTCTGAGGTAGATAGGATTGAGAGTGTGTGACTGGCCCAAGATCACTTAGCCAGCTTTCATGCCTAAAGGTAAAGGTTCCCCTTGCACATACGTGCTAGTCGTTCCTGACTCTAGGGGGCGGTGCTCATCTCCATTTCAAAATCGAAGAGCCAGCGCTGTCCAAAGACATGTCTGTGGTCATGACTAAATGCCAAAGGCGCACGGAACGCTGTTACCTTCCCACCAAAGGTGGTTCCTATTTTTCTACTTGCATTTTTACCTGCTTTCGAACTGCTAAGTTGGCAGAAGCTGGGCCTGGTAACGGAAGCTCACTCCATTATGTGGCGCTAGGGATTCGAGCTGCTGACCTTTCTGACTGACAAGCTCAGCATCTTAGCCACTGACCCACTGCATCCCACTAGCCATTTCATGCCTAAGGCAGGACAAAAACTCTCCTGTCTATATAGATTCTCAATCATCCAGGTCATGGTTGTCCTGAAGGTGCTTTTTAAAAGGCTACTGGACTTTTTTGTTTTTTGTTTTCTCCTTGAAAATGTTTCACTTCTCAGCTAACAAGCTTTTTCAGTTCTGAAGAACTGAACTGATGGTGAAGTGAACTGTTTTCAAGGAAAATAAATCAAGAAAGTGCAATTTAAGGAACTGTCTAGGCCAGTTCCGTAACCACTTGAAAAATCTCTCTCACCCATGCTTTATCTTCATAAATTCAGATAGTTGGAAGGGGCTACATCCTGCTGAGTCCATGACAGGATTACCCAGTCACTACTTAAATATATTTAGCTCATTAACTCCCTGACGAATTAATTCCTTCCATATCAAACATCTCTTATCTTGGAATTCTCCCAAGATTCCACCACAGGCTGTTTTTCCACATCTTAATCTAAGTTTGTAAACTATTTCATGTACTTCTTTAAGATCATGGCATTGAATTAAAACTATGAAATAAATGTCATAGCAAATAGCATTTTACCACTAAAGCTTGGCCACATCATATAGGGAGAGCATAGCAAAGTTACTTTTCAGTAGAGAAAACTCACCACCATTCAAGCAAACATGCATGAGGGCAAGTACATCAGGCTGTGAATGGGAAGGAAAGGGGGAGTGAAAGAAATGGTTCCCCTTGCAATTGCTAGGATGTTGTTTCCTATGTGCCAGTCTTAGTCTATAACAGGAAGTATCTGGGCAAGTGTCCAGAGACAGCTGCAGCATGGTAAAATATGGAATGATGGTAATCTGGTACCTGTTTTCCTTCTTTTTTCTAAACCTATATTTTTTTTTGTTAGATTCTTCCTTTCCAAAAGTTTCATCTGCATCACCATGGCTCTTTGGATCCGTTCCCTACCTCTCCTGCTGCTGCTGGCTGTTTCAGCTCCTACAGTTAGCCAAGCTGCTCCCAGCGAGCGTCTGTGCGGTTCTCATCTGGTGGAAGCCCTTTTCCTTATATGTGGAGAGCGGGGCTTCTACTATTCCCCCAGGACACGAAGGAACATGGAACAACCACTTGGTAACTTCTTCTTTTTTTTTTGCTAATTTCCTAAAATGCCCTGTCTGTAACATAACCTGGTGAATTCGCTTATAACTCACCACCTGCTAGGTAGATCGTATTAAACTAGCAAGAAAAATAGATAATGATGTTTATATATTGTCAGAGGTTAAATATTTTAGGAAATATTAAAAGGGCAGAATATTTCCTCCTAAAAGGGAGACAGAAATGCACACACCCCCACCTTTGTCAATGGGCCATTAAGGTGTGAGGTAGTATATTCTACATCACAAAGATCTACCTCTTTCAGGCAGAGCCATAATAGGAATCCCAAAGCCCTTTCATTACATCTTCACCCAGCAACAGCTCAATCAAGCTTGGGACTCAAAAGACAACCTACAGAATTGCCCCTCCATGGCCCCATGGGAGCTCTGCTGCAACCCTCCCTACCTTCCATGAAGCCCTGGGAATAATTTAGTGACGTATTGACTCATAGGGTGGCCAAGAACCATCTGGTTCATAAGTGTTTGTGCCTATTTTAATTGGCTTATTTTAATGTCTTTTTCCTTGTAATCCTTTCTGAGTCTTGATTGGTGTAAGCTGTAAAATATGGTAAATAGACAAATGCACATCCTGAATTTGAAGAATATTGGCAAACACTATTCATAGACAACTGAAATCATACAGCAAAATAATTCAGGAGAGGAGGCTATGTTTTAATGTACGGTAAGAAGAAACCTAGCTAAAAGCTTTTTGGTTATATTATTACCATGGTTACTATATCATCATTATTGTTATTAGCTCGTATGTCAATGTTTAACTCCACTCTTTTTTTATTTGTAAATGGTATACCCTAAAAATGCATTGTTTTTTAAAAGTATCTATGAATAACATTTATTTTTAAAAAGTAAATTCCCAAATTAGTTAATGAGTTAAAAAAAACCAGCATTTGGCTCCTTCCTTTCTCTCAGCCTTTCCCCTTTCAGATGTTTTGGGATACAACTCCCCATAAGCATGGTTCGTGATTGTTGACACTGCAGACCAATGCATTTAAATGGGTCTGAAGTTAGGAAATGCTGTTCCCTCTGTTTTACCCTGATTGATTCTTGATTATTCCATTGTTAAATGGAGAATGGAATAGACTGATATCCAAGATGCATATATATCCCCTAAGTGGTGTTTTCCCTTTGTCAGTGAAGCAGCCTCCTTGTTCATGGTCAAGTTATATCAGTGCCAACTTGACAGCAATACTCCTGCTATTTTCGGTAGCCTGGAAATAATATAGTGCTACTATGGCAATAATAATGTAACTTAACCGTTTTCCTAAAAAGTCAGTAGACGGACCAAGAAGCATCTCTGAATCAAAAGTTCCACAAGGAGTTTGCCAAGTGCTGGCAAAACCAATGCATCCTGCTGGGGAAAAAAATATGCTTCATATTTCTCATTTCAAATACATAGAGAAGAATACAGGTTCCTTCTTTTCCACTTGGTTTTTATGCCAACCATCTTGACTCAATACTTGTAGGCAAGGTTTGCAGAGCATGCTGCCTTGAGCTAAAAGGAAAGCAGACTGTTATGTAGTATGTAGGATGAGAAACACTTCCATCGGTGAAGACCCTAGGAACCAGACCATCATACTATATTTTTTATTTGTTTGGAGGTAGCAAGCTGGGATAATAACGAATCTGGGAGTTTATCAGTGACAGTGATGAATATGGGAGTTTATCAACATGAAGCACCTCTTCTTTCAAAAGGAAATACAGCCCTATCCAACCCTGGAGATGTAGTCAGTTTTCCGATCTGTGAAATGCTAATCCGTAGCCCTTCCACCTTGTTAGTATTTAGCTTTGCTTTACTGTTGCTAATTTAATCTCGATTGAAAGTGTGCAATTTGTAACCAGGGTCTAAAACATCCAGTTCAGTTTCAGTTAGCTGACTCAAGAGCACAATAATCTAGTGCCAGGACAATCTGATAGCCATAGCAAGACATAGCAATTAAAAGAAAGTACATTATGAAACAGTTATCATGTAGCAGAATAAGGAAGTCCCTGTAGCATTAACTCTTGTTCACCGGGAAGAAGGATGAAACTGTCAAAAATAATCAATAGCATTCCACCTAAACTCAGCCCCAAAAACAGCTGTGAGTGGGAAAGGCAGAGACATTATCACATCTTTGGGGCTACCAAATTGAAACGGAGAGTCCAAATGAATATACTTTCTGTTGAATACACTTTGAACATCCATCTAATGTTGGTCTCCTCTTATTTGGCAGTGAATGGTCCTTTATCAAATGAGGTGGAAGTACCCTATCAAGAAATTCAGAAAATGAAGAGAGGAATTGTGGAGCAATGCTGTGAAAATACCTGCTCTCTCTATGAACTAGAGAACTATTGTAACTAGAAGAAAAGGAACCGGTCCATGCAGGAATGGAGAAAAAAAAGCACTTTGCTACTGCACCTTTTAAGTCATTAAATAAAAAAAACCCATGAATCTATTTAAACAGTCTTTGCAGTGTTTTCTCTATGTTGCATGCTCTCTTTACCTTTGATTTTTTAAAAATTATTATTTATGGATTCATAGCTTCCTTTCATTGTGGATTTTAAAATTCAGAAGAATGCAGTGGTTGCCCAACTGAGAGGCTGCTTGTTAGCAATAGCAATAGCAGTTAGACTTATATACCACTTCATAGGGCTTTCAGCCCTCTCTAAGCAGTTTACAGAGTCAGCATATTGCCCCCAAAGTCTGGGTCCTCATTTCACCCACCTCGGAAGGATGGAAGGCTGAGTCAACCTTGAGCCGGTGAGATTTGAACCACTGAACTGCAGATAGCAGTCAGCTGAAGTGGCCTGCAGTACTGCACTCTAACCACTGTGCCACCTCAGCTCCAACATAGATATGGAGTACACTCCTGTCTGCAATATCTTTTTTTTTGTCTATTCATTTCAGTTAGTAGATTTGATCTGCACTTTTTATGGGAAATGAAAAAATACTCCTCTCACCTGGATCTCACCTGATCCTCAATGTTCAAGAAGAGGGAAAGGGACGTTTTTATGGGAAGTTATACTTGGTATTTCTTTAAAGTAATAGCAAAGTTGGTATTGCTTTAAAGTAATAGCAAAGTAAAGTTTCATATGCATAATGAAATGTCTTCTGGGTTTAAAACTATTATTTTCAATGTCCAACAACACACACACACACACACAAACACACACAAATCCCAAAGGTGCCACTACTACTCACTGTCCTGGAAGCTAATAGTAATAGGAAACTAGACGGATTAACCATTTGCTTTTTTACATGAAGGAGAACTTGGCTTTATGAATAACTTTCAAACCTTGAGGTAACATTTCCAATGACAATAACTCAGATACATCTGGCCAATCTGCATGCTTAAAGCAATTAGACAAAGACAATACCAACAGCTGTCAGGCAGTTTTAGTTACATTCCTAGCAAATTCCAAGCACACAAATACCACAGGGATGAGCCTGCTATTGATGTTAGGAAAGCAAAGTTTTAAAATTGGTCTGATGATGATCACATAAGAATATGTGGGGCAGCTGCAGTTTAATAACATTCTCAAAGCCAATAAATACCTTTCTAAGCATGCTTGCCATTCACATTGCTAATGTAATCCTGTTGACCAAAATAATGTTTCAATCTCATAGTAGTTTTAAAGGTCCTTTTGCTTTCTAAATTGTATTTGGCAATCAAAAAACCACTGGGGGAACAAGGGAAGAAACCCAAAGCAAATGTATAGTAGCATCAGCGTATCCATGTGTTCGTGATAAAATGTAATGTTATGTCAGAGTAACAAAAAGAAACACAGGTTCATTATTCTGAGCATTCAGAGTGATTTGTGTACACTGAAGGAAAAAGTGTAAATCGTAATGTCACTTGCTTTTTTTCTTTTTTGGTGGATTGGAAATTGAAGAACAAAGATGATTAGGGGACTGGAGACTAAAACATATGAAGATCGGTTGCAGGAACTGGGTATGTCTAGTTTAATGAAAAGAAGGACTAGGGGAGACATGATAGCAGTGTTCCAATATCTCAGGGGTTGCAACAAAGAAGAGGGAGTCAAACTATTTTCCAAAGCACCTGAAGGTAGAACAAGAAGCAATGGGTGGAAACTAATCAAGGAGAGAAGCAACTTAGAACTAAGGAAAAATTTCCTGACAGAACAATTAATCAGTGGAACAACTTGCCTCCAGAATTTATGAATGCTACAAGACTGGAAGTTTTTAAGAAGATGTTGGATACCCATTTGTCTGAAGTGGTGTAGGGTTTCCTGCCTGGGACTAGAAGACCTCCAAGGTCCCTTCCAATTCTGTTATTCTATTCTATTCTTTAAAAAAGGGGCAAGTTCTAAAAGTGAAGATGGACATTCCTGAATATCTCCATGTTGCAATTCTTCCAACAAAGCCCCCATCTCAGGTGGTTTATGTATTGGTTTTTAGCACATTCATACATTCCTGTGATAATTGTTCATCTTTTCAAACATACACCCAAGTGCTTACCTAGTAGAAAGCCAAGCTGTTGGCCTCCCCCATTGCATTTTTGTCTTTTTGTGGTTGGCATTGACTCCACTCTGTCTGGAGAAGGTAAGCTGAACCAGGGACACCCTTTTGGCTGGGAATAAAGACCAAAAAACAACAACAAAAAAGTCAACTCTTTGGTGTCCAAGTCATAATTTTGTTATTAATCTTGGTCCAGTGGAATCGCCTTCAGTTTTGACAAATTACAGACCATTCATCCTAAAGCCATCTAAGCACCCCTATTCCTTGGTTAATTCTACATACATAGTTCTCTAAACAATTAAAAATTTTTGTGTATTAGTACCCAAAACATAGGGTGGGGGAGAATTATAATTTTAGTCTGATCTATTGATTTGGGTGTAATTACAATAATTTTTTCAAAAGATAGTTGTTTTTTTTTGTCAAATATAAAGGATAAATGTTTTAGAAATTTTTAAACCTGGCTGCATTTATTCTTTTTTGCAGCTCTCTCCCCTTCCTGTAATGAGGTACAAGAGAACAGTTTAGCATTCCAGGCAGGTATTAAGAGTCCAAAAGTTTATTTTATGTACTTCAGCTCAAACAATATTGATAACTTGGCACTGGTTACTTCTGACGGTGCTGGAATCTGAACTGCTTTAATAGCAATGAAAGTACTCTATTCATTTTACTGGCGTATCGAGCAAAGAGCCAAATGCATTGCAATGGATGGGAGGGGGTGGTAAATGGTCATATGGATCTTTAGCCTGAATGGTCCTTCAACTGTGCTGCTTGGTCTTGGTTGCCAGACCTCACTGGGCACGTGCACTTCATTCAGTTCCTTTACTGCTAAACCACTTCGTGTCTTGAACCTAAGGAAGCCAATAAGAAATGCTTTCCTCCAGAGAATGCTGGGATTCTGTGAGAAAAAGCATTAAGTGGTACAGTGTATCAGTTAAAGGATGGGAGGGGGAGAAGTACTTCCTCTGAAACTGCTGAGTATGCTCTCTCTGTGAAGACAGAGGAAAGAAGTATAGATTAATTTGATGGAAATGGAAAGAGAGGTAAGGATGAAATAGTCGCTGCCAGCTAGCATTCCTCCCAATTAGGAGGAGGTGCCAGGAACTGTTTTGTTTTGTTCAACTGCTGTAAAGTTCAAGATTCCTTCCTTACAAGCATGCCGAGTGAAATGGAATGCTCAAATAATTCATCTCAAAAGGAGGCTCTTGGAATGCAAGACGTCCATCCAGTTATCTGGGTTTGACATCATGCAGAGCCATCAAAAGTTTCATTCAAAACAATTTTGCTCCTTTTAGCTTTCCCAGGAAGGGAGCTGTGTAAACATATTATGACATTGCTGAGATGTCTGTCCCTCTCGTGAAATAGAATAGATGATCTTTGTTCCAACCCACTGCACCATTTTTGAGAGTTCTGCAAAGTAGCCAAAAAGATGGCGGCCACACATCGAAGGACACCCAAAGCGTTTCTTTTCATCCTTTTAAAGCAGCTGTGTCATTTGCAGAGCTCAAACAACTGCTTAGGTAGCTATTCGTGGTTCTGTCCATAAAACTATAGTGCTTTTTGAGCATTATCAAATCAGTTTCAAAATGATGGTGCTGGAACTTTGACTTGTGGGATGATTCTGTGTTGAGGCTACATTAGACAGGAGATGATACGAAAACAAACTGTATGTACATGGGCTGGACCAGGATGATCTGGAGAAAGGAGTTAGGTTTTCTCTTTGCACTTTAGTTGAAATCTATTTTAGGGCTTGCAGTACAGTTGTCATTGTTTCTTACCCATTCAGGGCTTGAAATTATGGCGCTGATTTTCAACGCACAGCGACGATAAAGCCAGTCAGGAATTTGTGATCCCTTGAAGGGCATTAAGAGGCTGCAAGAGATCTTGTTGCAACAGGTTGCTTAGCTCTGCTTTAAGTGCATTAATTTGTAATTGTAGAGTAGATATGGGCATATAAAAACATGGAAGGACAATGAATGGGTAGCGATCAGAATCCCGATTTCTATTCATTGTAAAATACATATGACTTTTAACATTGCTCCTGCTTCACTGGGATTTAGAATATTATATATTTATGGCTGCCCTGAACTCCTGTTGTAAATAGAGATATTATACTAACTTAATTCTCTTATGTGCACTGAGCAACAAATGCTTCTACACAAATGATGACAAGGTTGACCCATGGTATTTTGAGAGGCAACTGGACTTTTTTTTTCTTTTTCTTTGAAGAGGTTTCACTTCTGCTCCAAGAAGCTTCTTCAGCTTTGGCTGCATGGTGGGAAATGGAAAGATTTATATGCCTTGCAGACAACTGGTCATTCTCATCCTTTTAGAGAGTCGTTGAGGCCACCTGGAGGTTTATCTGTGTCCTCAGGATCACCTGAGTAGTGTAAATGGGTGTGCAGCCTTCTGGGAACTGTTGAAAGGACTGTGATGTAGACTGGAGAGAGATGATGTTGTATCCCTCCCCCTCTGTTGAGAGAAGGCTGTTCAATTTTGACATAGATGGCCTCTTTGAACCCCTCTTCCAAACCGGTGGTCCAGTGTGCCAAAAATGTGGACTTTGCCGTCTTCAAAACAGTGGCCTTTGTCTTTTAAATGCAGAACAAACCCATCAGGACAAGATTTAGCACTCCATCTGCATTTAAAAGACATATGATCACAATTGAGCCCAAAATTTCTGTTGTTAAGTGAGATATTTTTAAAGTGAGTTTTGCCTCATTTTACCACCTGTATCACCATAGTTATTAAGTTAGTGACCCAGTGGTTACTACACTGACTTTGCTTGTCAGAAGGGTGCAAAAGGTGATCACATGACCTTGGGACCCAACAACGTAGACAGTATGAACCAGTTGCCAAGCATCTGAATTTTGATCACGTGGTCAAAATTAACTGTGAAAAATGATCATGTCACTTTTTTCAGTGCTGTTGTAACTTTGAATGGTCAATAAATGAACTATTTGAAATGAAGGACTACCTGTATTACAGTTTTATTTGTATGACATTCACTTACAAAAGAAATAGACAGGCCCATATCTGAAGAATTAGTGGCTAAGACACTGAGCTTGTCGATCAGAAAGGTCAGCAGTTTGGCGGTTCAAATCCCTAGTGCTGCGTAACGGAGAGAGCTCCTGTTACTCGTCCCAGCTTCTGCCAACCTAGCAGTTCGAAAACATGTAAAAATGCCAGTGGAAAAATAGGAGCCACTTTGGTGGGAAGGTAACAGCATTCTGTGCACCTTCAGTGTTTAGCCATGCTAGCCACATGACCATGGAGACGTCTTCGGACAGCGCTGGCTCTTCGGCACCCACCCTGAGTCAGGAATGACTAGCACAGTGGTTCTCAACCTTCCTAATGACGCGACCCTTTAATAAGTTCTTCATGTTGTGGTGACCCCCAACCATAAAATTATTTTCATTGCTACTATGAAACACCGGGAGCCACAAAACCTGCGTGGGTATGGCCAACTCAATATCACTCCCACCAGTGGTGTATTTCAAAATTTTTTAGAACCTCTTCTGTAGGTGTGGCCTGCTTAGTGGGAGTGGCTTACCAGCCATGTGACCGTGTGGGAGTGGCTTGGCATTCATGTGACTGGGTGGGCGTGGCCAACTTGTAAAATGTGGTAAAACTCACTTAACAACGCTTTTGCTTAGCAACCAAAATGTTGGCTCAGAAACTCTGGCATTTGAAGCACGCTTAAAGCTGTCAAGTTACAAGACCGTTGCACCCCTAACCCGTTAGAAAAGAAAACCCAGGGGTGTTCAAACTTGACAGCTTTAAGACTTGTGGACTTCAACTCCCAGAATTCCTCCTCCAGTCATGTTGGCTCAGGAACTCTGGCATTGAATTGTGCAAGTCTTAAAGCTGTCAAGTTACAAGACCCTTGCACCCCTAACCCTTTAGAAAAAAAAACCCAAGGGTGTTCTAACGTGACACTTTAAGACTTTAAGGTTTAGATAGGACTCTTAGAGGCGGGCAGGGCGATTAGTGAGCCAGCCAATCAGTGAGCGGTGGGCAGGGCAAGCGTGGTGCGGACGGGCAGGGCGAGGGAGCTGGAACTGGTTCTAAATGGCACGGTAGATTTGTGGAACCTCTTCTATAGAAGAGGTTAGAACTGGCAGGAACCCACCCCTCACTCCCACCCAGTCACATGACACCTCCCACAGACATGCCTACCAAGGTTTCATGGCTCAGTGTTTTTTGTGGGAAATCTCTCCTTTCTCTCCTCCCCCCCTCTCATTTCTGTTTTTCTCTATTTTTCCTCTCCTTTTCTCTTCTTCCTTCCTTCCTTTCCTTCCTTCCATTTCCCTCTTTCTTTTTCTTTCTTTCTCATTGAATACGATAGCAAATCCAAAATAAAGTTATTAATTGTAGGAAATTGCTTCTGTGTAATCTTTTCATAGTGAACTCTAAGTTGATAGAAGTTGGCAAGATTGTACTAACAGCAATAGGATATATGTTTTGATTTTTTTTGAGTTTGACAATATAAAACATTATCCAAAATTATAAATAATCTTATTTTCAGATGCAATTTTTTTTGCCACCTGTCTTATTTTATTTTATTTTAAAATCAGACTTGCTTCCAATTTGTGCCTTCTGGCAAACTGCAGTTTTCTTGGCAAGAGATCTAGCTTGCCATTGCTTTCGTCATAGGTCTGAGAAAGTTAGTTTCTTTCTTTTTTTCTCTTCCTTTCTTTCCCCCTGATTTTTTCCCCTCTCTCTCGTTCTCTCCCTTCAGCTCTCTTTCATTTCTTTCTCCCTCTCCAACCTTCTCCCTCTAATTTGTTTCCTTCTATTTTCCCTCTCTCCCATTCTCTCCTTCCAGCTCTCTTTCGTTTCTCTCTCTCTCTTTCTCCCCTTTTCTCTTTCATCTCTTTCTTGCGTGTGCAAGCAAAATACCCTCCTGGCCCGGGATCATGGCGGCGGGGACAGCGACTCCTTCTGCTGCTGCCACTGAGAAGTGAGTAGCTGGCTGTGCTGCGCAGGAGACTCCTCAGCACCAGACTCAGGTCGGTCCCCTTCGTGTTGACTCAGAGAAGAGCCGGAGCAGTCGTCTCTGGATGTAGAGAGGGAAGAGTTCCAGAGCTCTGCGCAAGGAGAGCCCTGCGCACAAGAGATGAGCGTGAGAAAAGGGCTGGAGCTCTTCCCGACACTGAGTTGCCTGCAAAGGATGCAGAATCGAAAAAGCAGGTGGGAGGCTCATGCCTTCTCGGGGCGGAGAGCAGATTCCACGATTGGGTCAGCAGGGAGCTGCAGGAGAGGGGCCAAAGCTTATTAAGACAGTTACCCATGCTAAGCTTGGGTAACAGTCTTAATAGGGAATCTCAGCATACGTGCATCCCACGTTCCTTTATTTTATTTTATTTTACCCGCCTTGTTTTATGCCTCAGAAATGGTACCTCTTGTCTTCCATAGCTCTGCCCATCAACCTCCATTACTCAGAGCGAGCTGCTTTCCCAGCATCCTCTGTGCTGTGCACGTCTCTCTTTTTCCTCTCCTTGCCTCCATTCTGGCTCCTACTTTCTCCCCATCCACCTCCCCCCCCCACACCCCCCTCTCCTTCTGCTGAAGGGGAACCCGAGTCGCTCCTTCCCTTCAGGCTGGCTTCTCACCAGCCTCTCCGTGGGAGGCTCCTTGGCGACCCCTGTGAAAAGGTTGTTTGACTCCAAAAGGGGTTGCAACCCACAGATTGAGAACCGCTGGACTAGCACATATGTGTGAGGGAAGACTTTATATGTGAAGAATACTATCTAATTGGGTAATGAAATGTCTGCAAGGAAACAACCAAGCTCAAACAGTACCAAGGACCCCACATATAAAAGTACTGAATTTGAGGTATTACCATATTTTTTGGACTATAAGACGCACTGGAGTATAAGATGCACCATGATTTTGAAGATGTAAATTACAAAAAAAAGATTTTGCACTCTGCAGGTCTCCCAAACCCTCTGCATGCCTCGCTTTTTGCAAAAAAAAAAGAGGGGGGCATGCAGAGCTTTGGGAGGCTCCTGGGGGCTTGGGGGGGGGGCAAAACAAGCAAAATGGCCCTTTTTTGCTCCTTTTTGCCCTCCCCAACCCCTAGGAGCACTTTGCAAGCCTCCCAAACCCTCTGCTTGTCCATTTTGGCAAAGGAGGCAGGGTTTCAGTAGGCCAAAAATGCTGTATAAGACTGAGTATAAGACACACCCAGATTTTCATTCTCTTTTTTGGTACCTCTTAAATTTCTCAAAATTAGAACCTATTTTTTACTCACTTCTGAATTTACTCACTTCTGAATAATACGTTTTTTCATCCTGAATATTTATACATATTTTGCGCATGAGTGTTCATACCAAAGTACAGAGTTTCACAAGCAACACTGGCTGTAATCTGCAGATTCCATCTTAGTTTTTATATCTTCTTCCCCACAAAATGTGGGGAAAAGACACAACAATATTTCTATCACATTTGGGACCAAGACTAAAGGAATGTGCAGGAATGTTTTAGCAGGCTGGAGGCTCCCTCCATCATCTTTGAACATAATGTGGCCATAAATCAACATGTTTATATCTTTTCTCTATGCTGCTTCTCTTTGCTATTTGAAGGGACCAGTGTTAGGTGAGCTCCCCATTGGGAGAGCAAGTATGTTCAGAGAAGCGTTGTGAGAGTTTTGTTGGAGAACACACAACCAGCATAGAGAGACACTGCAGTTTAAGTAGGCTTTTACTTTCGTGGAAATAGAGGTATCAGAGTCCATCAAACAGTCCAAGTCATACACGGTTAAGACAGTCAGTCATCGACGTCTTTCAGTTAAGGGAATCCAAATAACATAGTCCATAAACATACAAACAGTCCGGTACCCAAAGTTTGCTAGCAGCTGCAAAACTTACAATAGCTCACGGCACTTTCTAACAGCCAGCTTCCAAAACACTCAGATCAGATCAGCCCAGCATCTAACAAATAGAGAGCTAACAGTCATTCTGGCTCCCTCTTATGGTCAATTGAGGAAAACAGCAACCAATCACATTTTACAGTATGATTTAAAGAAACAGGTACAACATTGTTACATGATTTGTATATTGCCAACCCAACTATTAGATTATATTCCTAACAACCATCACTACATGATGATTACCTCATATAGCATGGTAATGAAGTAGTAAAGAGATGACAGATGAAGGAAAACAATAGCATAACATCAACAACAAATCTTCTACTTAGTTTTTTTTTAATAATCATAATATGCCAAATGTGTTCTTCCTCTTTTGTTTCTCCTCATACAGAGGATATTTTAGAATGGTGAGGTATTCTTTTCATTGCACTGTAAAGCTGAGATTCTACCAAGAAGCCTTATTACTAGTGCTGTTGTTTTTCTGTTAACGTTACTTTCTATCTTCCGTGCCCTTTTTTGGCTATCTGTGTTTCCTGATCTGAAAAAGTATTGTCGAAGCAGTTCCCTTGTGTGATCATCTTTTGAGACATAACTGAAAGCTGTTGAGAAAGTAGAGAAGTTGGTAAAATGATTGATCGCATAACCCTTTAAGATGGCATTAAAAAAAATAATAGATCCCAAATAATTGCTTCTCTAGTGAAAAAATCAGAGGTTATACACTCCCTACACCTTCCTGGGCTTAATGTGTGGCTTGTAATGTGTGGCTTGCAATTTAACTACTTTGTCTCTCAAATAAAAAAAAATGATGACTCTAGGTTACATCACTTAGGCCTCTGCCCACAGAGATTCTTCCTTAAAACATCACTGTAGACAATCCAGTACATTCAAGTTTGTTTTGTGTTATTTCTAAACTTTGGTCAGCTAATTTGGATGAGAGAAGCTTGCTTGCCTTCTCCTATAATGAAGAGCCATACCACAGGAGAAGATCTTCACACAGGACAGAAAAATACTGTAGATGTGACTTTTGGAAGCGATATCCCCCCAAATGAAGTTGGACTCATGAATCCCACACATTTTATTACAAAATGCTGTGTATGAGAAACTTGCTACACTTTTCCTAAAGATGGAAAACATCCTTCTCAGCCAAATCTGGAAGCAAGTGCAATCTCAATTATAAAATTAGGCTAAAGATTCATATTCCAGATGATTACTGCACCAATAGTCAGTAGTAACATAAACATCAAACAGCTTTCCCATCTCAATGTTTACACACACACACACACACACAGGTTTAGGAATCCAATCCTGAATTGCAGGCAATCTTAGTTAAATGGTAAAATGCAGCTAGTTCTAGTATGTTATATCAGAACATTAGTTCCTTTATTAAATAATAGCTTCACTGAAATCAGAAAATAGTTGTTGTCTAGCAATGGTGAATTTCAGACCCTGGAGCACCGGTACGCTGTGCACGGGGCCGAGTGTCCTAGATAGGCATGCGTGCTGCGTGTACATGTGCACACCACCGCCCTGTGACATCCAGATGGCCGGCGGAGGTCGTGCAGGCACCGCATGCTGTCACGTTATTAAACAGCCATGGAACGTGAGTGGGTGGGCCAAATGAGTCACCGTACCAGTATGGTGGCCGCTTTTCCTGGCTACTACTGATACGGCCGTACGGGACTGTACCGCCCAGAACTCACCAATGCTGTCTAGGGATAATGTAGTACATCAAACAAAAAGATAAGGAGTGTCTTATATTGATGATAATGATGTTTTCTGCTGGGTCCTGGGACAGGGAAGGATCTTGAAAATGCACAGCTATGAGGTTATGTTAAAGGAAACACCATGGTTATAATAAGAGGGATGGTATTGCATTATCAGAGTAAGCCCAGCAGCCTTGCTCCAGTTGGAAAGCAAGGGTCCATGAAAGTTGCCTGTTTGAGCAACATGTAGTGTAGCTGATAGAATTGTTCAAATCTACTTAAATCTGAACATCGAATGAGCATATTCCAATTTGATGACAAAGGTAAAAACTTGGGATTCATTCAACCTTGAGAATTCTGAAGAAGTGGATTGGGGTGTTGGAGTAGAACAAGTTTCATCTCATGTGTACTGAACCCATTCTCCACCTGGCTCCTTTAGAAATTTGAGGTGTGGGTTGTGGAGATCCAGGCATGATTAGTTGGATCAAGAAAACTGTCAGTGCTCCTTGGAGAAAAAGAGTGATGTCAATGAGCTTCAAAGAGATAATGAGAGATTTACTTTTGTCGTCTCTCATAGATTGTTATGTATTCCATATGGACTCCTTGAAGTCTACTCAAAAGTGGCACTTTACAAAATGCAGCAACCTGGTTGTTGGCAGGTTACAGACAGCCCCTATTCACATACAAATAAGTGCTGTGGGTATAATTTGGTGCTGGTTTTGTATAAAATTGTATATGGATTTTATATGACTATTTAAAATTACCTCCAGGACAACCTGCTTTAGTATAACCTAGTCAGTCCACAGATCATGCATTGGAAGGTTTTAAGTTCTCATCCATGATTCATTCAAGGAGAAGAGCCATTAGCCAATGCTTCTCAGTAGCCACAAATTTTTGGAATAGTGTCTCATGGAGATCAGTATAAATTTTTCCCACTTGGTATTTAGGAAAGTGATAAAACCAGAAATATTTGAAAGAAAGTTTAATGTCTGATATACTTGTTAGTTGAGGACTAGTAATAATAATAGTAATAACTGATAATGTTTTATTATCTATATCTATATCTATATCTATATCTATATCTATATCTATATCTATATCTATATCTATATCTATATCTATATCTATATCTATATCTATATCTATATCTATATCTATATCTATATCTATATCTATATCTATCTATATCTATATCTATATCTATATCTATATCTACCTACCTGTAAACCATCAATAGTCCTTAGAGAATATACTAGTGGGGGAAAAAACCCTAACTAAACCCTAAATAAAATATATTATGTCTATGAGTTATTTTTTGTTGCTGTATATTGCAATGTGCAATATTCAATTATAACTCAGTGTAATTCTCCTGTCTTTCCTTTTTTGAAGGTACATACAGTACCTGAAGATGGAAACCCCACACTTTTCATCATGCAATGGAGATTCTAAAACAGAAGTATGTAAAACATTCAGTTATGATTCAATCTGAAACTGCTATTGCCTTTGCATGTCCCTATGAAACCATAGAGTTTCTGGCCACCAGTTCCTCACGGATGAGAATGCCAACTTGTACTGGTTTCCAGGAGTTCCCCTCTCATCATGAACTGAAATCTCCATAATACCCTGCCATTATTCCCCTGATTGGTCCAATGGGTGGCTTTGCTGCTTCCCTGCATAATTGTTGCTGCTTGTTTCCCCACTCCATCCCCTGCTGTGAAAACTGAGAGAATTGAGGGAAGAACAAGGAAGGAGTCAGGGTAGTGGCTCACTGCCACTCAACCTTTCTCACTGGCCAGTTAAAGGAGAAGTTGCCAGCTGGAGGAGGAGGGATGCTGTTTATTTGGGGAGACTTAAGCTGATGACCATGTGAGAGGAAGAGGAGGAGGAGGAGGACAGGAGAAATTCTCTGAGAGAGAGAGGGAGGGAGGGAGGGAGAGGGAAATTAATTTATTCTGACTCAGTATTGCTTTAAAGCTATTTTGTGGTGGCAGTAACCCCAAGGCAGCATGCCTGGGTAAAATATCTTGGCTTTGTTAATCTTAAAACAAATATGCCAAGGTCTCATGCCAGTGGCAGAGGGCAATTTGAAGGGAATGCAAATAAAGACTTAAGTTAATTCATGCTGTTTGCGTCGAGAGCTTGGAAGCTAATCTGGGGAGTGAGATTTCTTAGATGGAAGGCTTCGGGCGGAGGCATTGTTAGCATTGCCTAGAAAGGCCAGAAGTCCTCTTTTCCTCATCTGTGTTTGCCAATGCTGACCAATGGGATCTTGCTCAAGTTTCCTAGAAAAGAAGGTTGAATCATGTTTACTGGTCCAAATATAGGAGTCTCTGTTGACTAATGCTGGCGCAGAGAATAGAGAGGTGGATGAAATCCAAGGTGGATAATAAAAACCTTCCACACGCAGAAAGAATTGACTTCTCCATTTATAAAATTATTAATTATTGGATGCATTTCCAGAAAAGGCCATTGGTGAAAGAATGGTCCCCCAAACCTATACCTGGAAAGGAAAAAGAAAGTTTCCAATTCTCTTTCAAATTTGCTAACTAGCCTGTTGGATTTGGACTTGGACAAGAGAAAAATCACTTCAAATTCCTTCCTGAAGCTCAACTGCATAATTATTGCAAGACCAGCTACTCTGTTTTCCAAAAAATAAGACCTCCTCGGATAATAAACCCAGTTGGGCTTTTGAGAACATGCACTAAAATAAGTCCTCATCCGAAAATAAGTCCTTATTTGCAAGATAGCAGCAGCTGTGGTGACCATGCTTGTTGCCTCCTGCACCTCAAAAGTAATAAAACCTCCCCGAAAATAAGGCCAAGTGCTTATTTCAGGGGTCAAAAGAAAATAAGACCCTGTCTTATTTTTGGGGAAACACGGTATTTTCTTCCACAAATGGTATTAGCCATTTTTAATTCAAATTAATTTCCTTTAAGGAAGCATGCAATAAAAAGGACCAGCTGCTCTTTGGGTATTGTTTCTTCTCTTTAAAAGTTACTACTAACAGGCACTCCCTGTACCAGCAAGAAAAGAGGCCATTGCAAATGTCAATTTGGGTATGCTTAATGTGACTGCTTCCATCATAGTTTCACAAAAGGTGATACACTTGCAATTATTCATGTCTGTTCTAGTGCTTCTTCTAACTCATTTCTTAAGAACATTTCACAAGAAACAAGAAAGTAAGGTATTCTATGTTTTAGTTCAAATTAGTCAATTCATTTTTAGCAGTCTAATAAAAGCACATTATAGCATCCTGCAGGCCCTAGTGCAGAATATTATTTAAGAATAGTAATATAAACATGTTGCTGCTTTAGGGCATTGGCCATAGTGTAGGGTTGAGTTGGAGTTCAGCTTCATTTGATCATCAGGTGTCATCTCTTCAAACCTGCCCATTTCCTTCCTTAGAGAATAATTATTCACCAGCAATGTCTCACCTCAGCAGTGATCAACTGAAAACTGACAGAAGACAAACCCTTGGGAATTTTCTATCTGCTGGAGGGAGGGGAGAAGAGAACTAGGAAGAGACCACTATTTTTTATGAAGAGGAGGAAACCACAGTTGTGGATATGCTGGTGAACCTTTTTTTTCTACCCCGAGAAGCTAAGAAAAGCAGCAATTTTTTGTCCACCCATCAGCATGTGGTCTGGCAAGAAAGATATTCCATCTTCTCTGTCACCAACAACTGCACAGACCATTGAGCTCCCGTTAGTTGTCCCAGCTTCCTGCAACCTAGCAGTTCGAAAGCATGTAAAAATGCCAGTAGAAAAGAAGGAACCACCTTTGGTGGGAAGGCAACAGTGTTCCGTATGCATTCGGCATTTAGTCATGCTGGCCACATGACCGCAGAGATGTCCTTGGGCAGCGCTGGCTCTTCAGCTTTGAAACGGAGATGAGCACCGCCTCCTAGAGTTGGGAATGACTAGCACATATGTGTGAGGGGAACCTTTACCTTTAAGGAACAGAAATAACTGTTGTGCCCCATCCAGATAGCTGATTGAACATTATGAGATAAGATTTGCAAAATGCTAACTATTTGGTAGTGGCATTCTTGAGGATTTAACTAGAAAATTTGTGGAAGAAAAAAGTCAACTCCAAAGTGCATTGCACTTGTGACACACTCGTAGTCGTTTGTCTGATAATAGCTGTTCCTTGTTCCGTGCCACAATTGGGACATGTCAAGATTTTATTGGACAGAACTGTTGCAATAGTTCAGTCTGCCACACGACTACTACAAAGGTACTAATCTGTTGGGATAAGGTTAGGGTTAGCCATGGGCTGCATTGCTCACCCCTTCTTCGACTTTCCTACTGCCTGTGTCCAAATACTGGAAGGATTGGATTCTAAAGTCCAAAGCCCATCAGAGAAAATGCTCTGCCAGCACTGTTTCTTTGAAATGATCAATGACCTCACTGCAGGGACATTGAACATATGTCTTAGGTAGCTGCAATACTTCTGTTGTCTTTGCACTTTTCAAATTACTCAACCACATGGCTTCAGTAGCCCTCTTGAGAGACTGTGTTGCAATTCAAGCAGCATTTCTTAATAGTGGCACTTGTTGCATTTTTTCTTTCTTTCACAATTTTCCAATTTCTCTCTCTAAAAAAAATCCTTCAGAATTGTACACTGGCTGTTCAGATTCTGTGATCCAAATAAACTCGCATCAAGCCTCTTTGTGTAACATTACTTGTTTCTTATTAAAAAGTTAGATTTCCCTGCTTTATCCTGAACTGCCTTTTCAGTTTCTTTCCAAATCAAGAATAGTGTTTGAATTAATTGTAACAAAAAACATGATGGTAGTAAGTACCCAGGTAAAAATTATAAGGATTATAAGGATTGTAGGAGAAATAGATTCTAAGCAAAATCTTTTTATTAATGGTGAGGTTTTGTTTCTTGTTTTTGTTTTTGGCTGACACCGAGGTTTAGAAACTTGCTGTTTTGAAAATAAAGATGGTTTCTCTCTTGGTAATCAGATCATGGATATTTGATTACATTTTCTGTAAAACTTTACCTGCGGGCCATTTCAGAACACCAGCAGTTCTCAGTTCTATGATAATGACTCTACAGTGAATACATACATATATACAATCATCTTTTTGATGGAATTGATAGGGGTTAGTTACTGTCCTAATTTGATCGGTGTTATTTGCACTTAATTGCTTAATGTCACCTCTTTGTTCCAAGAATGAATTGTTTCAGTGCAATCCACTTTAGAAATGTTTAGATTAAGCCTTTTATTTATTTTTTGACTATGCAGATGATGTAATAACAGCAGAGGGCAGATACAGTTTGAAGATGAGTGCTAATAGCTTTGCCAGAAGCAAGATTTAGAGAAGGTGCAGGGTATGCCATGCATCCATTCTACTGAAAAAGTTTTGACTACTAAGATTACAGCAACACATATGTCTTAGTATGCCAAATTATCAAAAGCGACAGAATTCCTCAATAAGGTTCATGGATAAAGTACCTCAGTGGATTTTTTTTTTAAAAAAAATGTCTCTAGTTTAAATTTTAATTTCTCTTTGAGCAATTCTTTGAAACTGCTCCTAACATACCTCAATCCAAGGAAATGTAGCCTGCCTCCTCTAATAAAGTAGCATCTATTTATGCCACAGAACTTTTGAAAAATAAATTATAGGCATGATTGAGAAGTTAGGCACAATTCCCAGGAGGGAAGGCCAAGACATTATTGCATTGCCATCAAAGCTCCTACAAGACTGGGCCCATCATATCACCACAAGTCAAGCTCAGACTGAAAGATTTTGCCTTACCAGATTCAGATTGTAGAATTAGATTTATAAAGGATTTTCTACCCCAGAATGCACATGTGGAATGACAACATTATTGTTTGTCCACAGCACTTTCACAGTCACAAAAACTTCCTATACCAAAATGCCCTCCCCCCCCCAATAAAATCCTCCTCGGGATCTTATCTAGGATGTGGAATAACCAGTCTTTAAGTAACCCAAGCAGATGTTAACCAATTGTTACCCAGATCTTGCCCACTTGCATGTAAGCATGGCATGGACATCTCCTAGCAATCCCTGATGTTTCCTTAATTGTGTGTCCAACCCATATCTGAGGCAGTTCCTTTGGTCTTAATGTAGTGTTTTTCAACCTAAGCAGCTAATAGTTATCAATATAAAGCATAAGCCCCTTATTTTTAGTAGTGTTGCCACTACTTAAAATGTGGGTTCTATTTGGGTTCTACTGTGTCAGCATTGGGTGCTGTGTTTCAGATTGATTTTGAACATAAACTTACACTGCTTCTCTTCCAAAAGGCTATTAAACCTTTTCTTGACAACAGGTATATTGTGTGTTGGGAAGGAGCAGTGAAGTGGGAGAGGGAGAATCAGTTGAGGACCTATCAGGATTTGCTTGGGCTACATATCACAATAACAGCTCATAAGAGCAGTGGGAATGATTGTCCCATGAAGATGGAGAGGGGGGGGAGGAGGGAGAGGGAGGAAAGAGAGGGAGGGGAGAGAGAGAAATGGCTGATACTGTCAGATATTAAGGTTCATCCATCTCAGAAATTTGGGGACTGAAAAGCCTCCTCTCCCCCATCTCTTTCTGCATCTCTAAGATCTGACAGTTGATCCCCAGGCTGGGAGAAATGACAAGTGAAACGGGGTATGTGTGACTGCTGATCGGTAGCTAAACTCATAGGGATATCCATCTGTCAAACTATCTCCAATCCCAGTAGTGCTGTGACTGTCTGCTAGTTTTCCCACTGGTGCTGATGTTGAAAATAAGGGATGAGGTGGCTTCCGTGCATAAGAAATAAGAACACTCTCCTGGTCAAACTTCATACCAAACCCAACAATAAACTTCTGTATGGAAACCGAACACACACTTAGCAGTTGTCTGTAGAAGTTTAAGGACATGGCCCAGATAGAGAAATGGCATTTACTGATACAGAAAAAGTCATATATGTGCAGGAGATCAGCCAACATTAGAGCACGGGAATCAAACTGGCTCCTTCCCCTCCCTCCCTCCCTATGATCTGGACCTTTATGTCTTGCTTTTTTGCATCAATGGATCTTTAACTGTCCTTATCTTGACTATGAAGATAGGCATTGGTGTTTGTTCACATTCTGTTTCAATTTCACAACCTGCTTCTCTACACTCCACCATTTGAGTTTCCCTGCCACAAGCCAGAACAGAAGTAATGGGGGATTAGTGATAGGGACAGCAGAAATCTATGATGGTTTAGTTTTTTTCTGGCACGCTCATCAGAGAACTATTATGACTGGCAACTGAATCATGGGAAAGAGTCTGTACATTGAGTATAGAGCAGATTACACCAACTATTCCTCGAGTAAAATTGGCCACTTTATCTTTCCAAAAATAGGTTGGATTTTAAAAGGCACAATAACCAAAAATTTCACATAGTAATAACAGAATGCCAAAATCTCAATGCTGCGAACTTGTAAGGTTTGGGTAACTTTTACTGTAGTGGCCAGCAAGCAGGCTTTGCTTTAAAGCTGGCCTAAAGTTACAGTTCCAGAAGCATCCAGTAGATGGAGGAATTAACCAAAAAAGAATCCTGTCTTGAAGGCATTGCCCTAGTAAAATGCATTAGGATCCTGAATCTAATACAACTGTGCCATAACCATTTTGAGTTCTGATCAGTAGCAAATGCGGAACGACACAGCACAGGAATTTACTTGCCAAATGGAAATAAAAGCCATCCTTCATCAAAGGAAAAACATGTTGTTGTTGTTGTTCTTTGGTTGTTTTTTAAAGAGCAGCACCCAAATAAATAGGAAGTACCATGACTAGCCAGCTGGGTTCAATAGTTTGGATTTTGAGTTGATTCCAGCAGTGGTTTTGATTGTGCAATGATCCCGCCTCTGACATGACATTTTATAAAAGGGAGAGAGTCTTAAAGATGTTCACTTCCATTTATCTCCCCCCTTTCCCCCCACTTTTAATCCATTCCCCTTCCCAAGTTGTCTTCTGTCCTTTTTTTGTTTGTTTTTTGTGTGGTACTGCAAAAAAAACCTGAACATTGAACAGACTTATTTGATTGGCAGTGCCAGGAGCTGTCTGTCTGGAAGCACTCTTCTTAACACTTGCATAAATCCAGACTGGTGCCACTGTCTATGGATATGCTCCAGCAAAGCAATCTGATTCTATTTGCAGGCTTTAAAAAAATAGTATAGTTTTCATGCAGGATATCCAACATCCTCTCTCTCTCTCTCTCTCTCTCTCTCTCTCTCTCTCTCTCTCTCCCCCTCTCTCCCTCCCCCTCTTCTTCTCTCCATCCTTAAATGTAGAATAATGTATTGTGGCATAAAGTAGCACTAATTAAACTTTGCAACTAGCAAAGGCTGAATAAGTTTGTAAATAGGGAGGGGATATGTCAGTGGTGAAATTCAATTTTTTTTGCTACCCGTTCTGTGGGTGTGGCTTTGTGGGCATAGTGTGGCTTTGTGGGCATGGCAGGGGAAGGATACTGCAAAATCTCCATTCCCACCCCACTCTGGGGCCAGCCAGTGGTGGCATTTGCCAGTTCTTCAAACTACTCAAAATTTCCCCTGCCGGTTCTTCAAACTACTCAAAATTTCCCCTGCTGGTTCTCCAGAACCTGTCAGAACCTGCTAGATCTCACCCCTAGGATATGTGTAAGGAATGTGGGTGGACATAACAAAAATGTCTGGAAAGGATAGTTCTGGGTGTCCCATATGGCGACCTATTACACTTTCTGGCACGATTGATGTTATCAAGGTGTTGGTTAACCAGTATCAGGGCTGCATCTCTGCTGAGTCTGAGCATTCAGACTTTCTCCGCAGGCATGACTAATGCATCTACTGAAGTGTGATACAATAAGCCAGGCTTGATCAGAATTCTTTAGTCAGGCATTTATCAAACAAACCTTGATGGACAAGTTAGAGAGATAGAGATGAAGGAGAACAAAGGATGCTAATCTTAACTATTCCTACCTTAATCATCCAGATTGTTAAAGGCAGATTTTCTTATACAGGTAGTCCTTCACTTACAACAACAATTGACCCCAACATTTCTGTTGTAAAGTGAGACATTTGTTAAATGAGTTTTGCCCTATTTTAGGACCTTTCTTGCTGCAATTCTTAAGTGTATCACAACAGTTGGTAAGTTCATAAGCCGGTTTTAAAGGAAATCTGGCTTCCCCATTAATGTTGCTTGTTGGAAGGTTACAAAAAGTGATCACATGATCTTTTGAACCGAAATATGAACCAGTTGCCAAGTGTCTCAATTTCAATCACATGATCATGGGGATGCTGCCAAGGTTGTAACTATGAAAAATGGTCATAGATCACATTTTTCCATGCTGTTGTAACTTTGAACAGTCACTAAATGAACTGTTGTAAGTCAAGGACTACCTGTAATTGCCTCATGGACAGAGTGGTGGAGGAAGACCAGACATTTTGGATAGGAGTTGGACATAATTGGCCTCTATTGATAGAAATTTCCTCTTGTTTTTAGATTTCAGTATATAGCACCCGAAAGATATGCGGCATTGAACTCTAAGCTATTTTGCTGTTTGGTCTAGTGATTAAGGCACCAGGTTAGGAATCAAGAGACCATGAGTTCTAGCCCACCTTAGGCATGAAAGCAACTGGGTAACTTTGGGCCAGTCACTTTCTTTCAGCCCAACCCACAGGGTTGTTGTGGTGGGGGGAAAATAAATAAAAGGAAGGGGTATTCAGAATGTTCATCCCCTTGAGTTATTTATGAAAATAATAAAGGAAATGATAATAATAATAATAATAATAATAATAATAATAATAATAATAATAACAACTCCGCCGTTGCCGGTCCCAAGCCCGGATGAGAAAGGAGGAAGGTTGGGATCAGGTTGGCATCTGGTCCCGTAAAAAACCCTCCGCCAACCCATACAATATGGTGAAAAAAACAAATAAGAATTCCATACCGCATCGGTCGTCGCGCGGGTTAACAAGGGCCGCGGCGGATGTTGGGGTCCCTGGACATCCGTCGACAAGTGGGCTACAAGTGGACCAGCCAACAAAACGACAAAAATATAGTGCAGATGAAAACCGTGCCATAATGGCCTGTTACTACAACTCAGAGCCAGAAAAAAGAGGATATTTAAAGCGAATGTATGAATTATGGAAACAACAATATCCAGATTCAAATGTTAGTGAACAACGACTAGCAGATCAAAGGCGATTTATTATACGGAATAAAGTGTTTAGTGAAGTTGAACATGAGGAAATTCAGGCAAATTGCAAAACCCAAAAAACAATATCACAAGCGGAAATAACTGATATTCAAGACACAACTAAAGACATTATAGTAGAACTCCCAGAAGAAGCTCTCGGGGAGGAAATAACATCACCACCACTAGAACCAGTTATCACTGAACCAACTGATGAACTAACTCAAAAACAAAAAGAATTGAAGGATAAGATCATGGAGCATTTTCTGCTTAATGAGGAAAGGCAACGTTTACCATCACTAAAAACTGTGCCTAAGAAAATTTTGGCCCCTATCATGAAAATGGTTAATGCAGTGTTTTCAACAATTGAACCGGGATCCATCTTGGAAACAAACCAGTTAATGTACAGCGCAGCTGTAATAGTCACTAATGAACTAGGCATTAAAATTAAAGTACCTAGTCACACAACAGAAAAAGCATCAAAGCCAAAGTGGAAAATCCGTCTAGAACAAAAAATAAAAAAATTAAGGGCAGATGCTAGTAACTTAAAGAACATGCATGAGCAACGGCTTAAAAACAACAAAATCATAGATCGGCTAATCAGAAGATATAGATTGGATACAAGAAACATCAATGAAGCTGTAGAGATTGTAAAACAGCAGATAACAGCAACAGCTAGAAAAATTGAAAGATATGAGGCACGAATCATCCAATATAAACAAAATCAGCAATTTCGATCAGACCAACGGCGTTTTTATCAAAGTCTTAATGTGAATGGTGACACCAAAAGTGAAAAACCAGAAAAGCAGGCCACAGTTGAATTCTGGAAAGAATTGTGGGAAAATGCAAAGGACTACAACAAGGAAGCAAAGTGGATACATGACTTTGAGAAAAGCATTGGCAACAAACAAATGCAAGTATTAGAAATAACAACTGAGATGATCAAAAATCGAGTTAAAAAGGTGACCAATTACATGGTTTCTGGCTCAAATATCTGACCAGTTTACATGCAATATTGGCCAGGCAACTGAATGAAATTTTACAAAAGGGCCAAATTGATGAATGGTTGACAACTGGAAAAACATACTTGATTCAGAAAGATCCAACCAAAGGAACAACACCTGAAAACTATAGACCAATAACATGCTTACCAACAACCTTCAAATTACTCACAGGCATTATTGCAGATAACATGATGGATTATTTGGAAACAAACAACATCTTGCCAGTAGAGCAAAAAGGCAACAAAAGAAGGAGCAGGGGCACAAAAGATCAGCTTCTAATTGATAAAATGATATTAGAAAATTGTAAGAACAGAAAAACGAACTTGAATATGGTCTGGATTGATTACAAAAAGGCATTTGACTCACTGCCACATAGTTGGATCATAAAATGCTTAGAAACAACTGGCATTAGCAAAAATATTACATCCTTTACTGAAAAGGCAATGAAACAATGGAGAACTGAGTTGGCAGTAGGGAATGAGAGCTACGGAATGGTTAATATCAAGCGAGGAATTTTCCAGGGTGATTCACTTTCACCTCTTCTCTTCATCATCGCAATGATCCCACTATCAGTAATCTTAAAAAAAATGAAATTAGGCTACCAAACAGCCAAAAAAGCTGAAAAAATTTCGCATTTACTATATATGGATGATTTGAAACTCTATGGAAAGTCAGAAATAGAAATCCAATCATTGACAAATACAGTCCGAGTATTCAGCACCGATATTTCAATGCAGTTTGGCATGCAAAAATGCGCCACTGTATCCATAAAAAGGGGCAAAATCACTGCATCTGAGGGAATTGAAATGCCCAATGGCCAACTAATTAAATGCAAAGAAAATGAAGCCTACAAATACTTAGGCATTCTGCAGTTGATAACATCAAGCATGGAGAAGTAAAAACTATTGTCAGACGAGAGTACACCAACAGAGTTAGGAAAATTTTGAAATCTAACTTGAATGGTGGAAATACAATCAAGGCCATAAATACCTGGGCAATACCAGTTATAAGATACACAGCTGGCATAGTTAACTGGACACAAGCTGATTTGGACCTTTTGGACCGAAAAACCAGGAAACTAATGACAATGCACTACAGTTTACATCCACGTGGTGATACTGATAGACTATATCTGCCCCGAAAATCAGGTGGCAGAGGATTATTACAAGTGAAGCAAACAGTTGAAGAAGAAAAACATGCACTGGCTGATTATTTAAAAGACACTCAAGAACATCTATTAATCGAAGTAAAGAACAAAAATCTACTGACGGCCCAACAGACAAAACAAGAATACAGAAAAGATGTGATAAAATCAAGAATGGAGAGTTGGCAGAACAAAGCACTGCATGGTCAATTTCTGGAAAAAATAAAAGATAAAGTGGACAGGGAACAAACTTGGTTATGGTTAAAAACAGGTACATTAAAGAAAGAAACAGAATCACTAATCCTGGCTGCGCAAGAACAAGCTATCCGCACAAATGCCATTAAGGCCAAAATCGAAAAATCCTCTGATGATGCCAAATGCAGACTTTGCAAAGAAGCTGACGAAACTGTTGATCACATACTCAGCTGCTGTAAAAAAATCACGCAGACTGATTATAAATTGCGGCACAATTCAGTAGCACAAATGATCCATTGGAATTTGTGCAAAAATTATAATATTAAAACAGCAACAAACTGGTGGGAACATCAGCCTGAAAAAGTCACAGAAAATCAGATGGTCAAGATCTTGTGGGATTTCCGTATACAAACCGACAAAATACTGGCGCATAACACACCAGACATCACACTGGTTGAGAAAAATAAGGTCACAATCATAGACATCGCAATACCAGGTGATAGCAGGGTTGCCGAGAAGGAACATGAAAAAATCGCAAGATACCAGGATTTAAAAATCGAAATTCAACGACTATGGCACAAACCAGCAGTGGTAATTCCAGTGGTAATTGGCACACTGGGTGCTATTCCAAAAGCACTGGAATTACATTTAAAACAGTTAAAAATTGACAAAATCACCATCAGTCAAATGCAAAAAGCCGCACTGCTTGGATCTGCATGCATATTACGAAAATACGTTATGACGTCCTAGGCCCCTGGGTGGGGCCCGACTAGTAACCAATGCCAAATCTGGCGAAACAACTGGCCGCTGTGATACAATTGTATAATAATAATAATTCACAAGATATTAAAGTCCAAATTGAGTGGAGAAAACATCATAAAAGCCATAAATACCTGGGCTATACCTGTGATTCAATACTCTGCAGGAATAATTGTCTGGACCCAGATGGAGTTGGACAATTGACAGAAAAACAAGGAAGCATATGACAATGAATCATGCTTTGCACCATAAAAGTGATGTTGACCGATTATATCCACCAAGAGCAGAGGGGGGTCGAGGACTCCTACAAGTAAAACAGACTGTGGAAGAAGAAAAACACAGCTTGAATGATTACATCCAGAAAAGTGAAGAATCAATGATTAAGGAAGTAAATAAAGGAGGCCTTTTAAAGACAACTAAGTCAAAAGCTGAATTTAAGAAAGAAGTAATTGAGAAGCGAACTGAAAATTGGAAAAACAAAGTTATGCATAGCCAATACTTGAAAAGTATTGAAGGCAAAGCTGACCAAAAGCTAACTTGGAACTGGTTAAGATCAGGAGCACTGAAAAAAGAAACAGAAGGCTTTATTTTGGCAGCTCAAGAACAAGCCTTAGCCATAAACTACATGAAGGCAAAAAAATCAACATGTTACCACCAACAGCATATGTCGCCTCTGTAATGAGAAAGACGAGAAAGTCGACCACTTGATCAGTGGGTGCAGCAAAATTTCACAAACTGACTACCTACAATGCCATGACCACGTTGCTAAGATCATTCACTGGAAATTGTGCCAAAAGTTTGGATTTGAGTACAGCAAAAACCACTGGGACCATCAGGTTGAGAAGGTTTTAGAGAATGAGAAAGTCAAGATCTTGTGGGACTTCAGAATCCAGACTGACAGGCACTTGGCCCACAACACACTTGACATAACAATAGTTGAACAGAAAAAAGTATGGTTCATTGACATTGCAATACCTGGAGATGCACGAATTGAAGATAAACAGCAAGAAAAAAATCACAAAGTACCGGGACTTGCAAATTGAAGTTGAGCGACTGTGGAAAAAGAAATCGTGTGTTGTCCTGATTGTAATTGGAGCCCTTGGAGCAATACCTAAAGGGCTACCTCACTATTTGGAAATTTTAAATTTATCAGACTTGAACATTCTGATTCTACAAAAAGCCACCCTACTTGGAACAACTTATATCCTTTGACATTACCTTAACCTAGGTCCTTGGTTAGGACTCGAGCTGTTGAGCTACCAACCAGCCCCAAAGGCTGTGAATCTCACCAAAGATTAACCATGCAAAAAATGATGATGATGATGATGATGATGATGATGATGATGATGATGATGATAATGATGATATTTTTTCAATTGTGTAAAGTATGCAATGGGGCTCTTCACCTTCAATTTTTCCACCAGGTCCGTTTAATTTCAACGATTATATTTAACTAACTGAATAACCATGCTTTGTGATGAAACTATGTGATTCGGGCTATGCAGGAGAAATTTGGTTCACAATCTATTGGCTCAGCAGTGGTCGGTGATTGAAACACATAAGGGAGGCAGTTCTATAGGTGGAAGGCATAGACATTTTGGTGAGGTACCAACATTTAGTACTGTAAGGACCGCAGACCGCCCCTGAGTGAAGGAGTGGAACGTTGGCCAGTTTGAACTGAGGTAACAGAATGTGAGGCAACTGGCAGTTGGAACGAAGTTCTTTTCAGTGGGAAGGGGGCCTCTGAGTAAAGTGATGCAGCAGAAGTGAGCCGGGCTTCTTACCCATTTAGAGAATGTCTAACTCCTTAGCATCAAAGTATGTTAATATAAGACAACTGGGAGTTGGAACAGAGTTATTTTCAGGTGGGGAGAGGAGTAGAACTCCTTAGCATCAGAGCATATTAGTTACTGTACAAGAAATACTAAAGATCTGATGGTCGTTTTGAAAAATCCTTTCTTAGTGAGCACCTAGAAGCCAAGAGGAACATATGTGCCAAATTTCAAGTTTGTAGGCTTTACGGATCTGGAGATTACATGATGAGTGAGTGGTATTGGGCATATATATCCCATGCTCCAATCTGATTTCCCTCCAAATAATCAACAGCAACCTGCAAAAAACAAAAAAAGTTTTGAAGCAAGTCTGTTGACATAGGAGCAGCTAAACTCCCCCCTTTTGCCTTAACTAAGGAAAAAATAAATTATTAGCTCTCTCCCTAATTCATGTTTCAGGATGTGTTGTGCATGTCTAGTCATTAAATATAACATTTTACTTCAGGCAAGGATGAATTGAACTGACAAAATGAATGAGAAGCCTTCCTAGAAGTCCTCTTTAGATCAGAAGCTTTTAAAAATGGATGTGGCTTGGAGAAGAAAAAGACAGACACAAATCTTAAAAGATTGGCCTTCCTGTGCCAGGCTCAAAGCAGCTTGACTAAGGAAAAGGGAATGAATAATATATAAGCTGGGCTATAGGTGACATCTTAATTATGCCCTATTAGATTTTGCAAAAGAAGATACTTCCTTGGAGGTGGAAAAACCCTTAAGATAGGAAGTAGACGAATAGGCCTTTTTCAGCCTTACATCATACCCTGAACTCTGCAAGATCTGTTTGATTAAAGACAATGATGGTGGGCATGGAAATTGTGTGCTAAGAGAAGAATATGCTGTATGAAATAGTGAGGCCTTTCCATTCTTTTTCACCATCCTTAAAAAATTAGGGTCATGGGGCAGGACAACATCTTGTGGGACACCTAATCTAGGCTGAAGAAAGAGATGATTCATTGTGGGCAACAACAAGCATGATAACCTCTATTTTTCTGCTAATCTATTGGGTACAAGGTGACCTGGAAAGACAAAAGTCTATGATCTGCTGATTAGGATTAGGCTGGAAACACAATAATCCTTCACCTCTTTGCTCTTCTGCACATCCTTTGTCACTTTGGCCAGTAAACATCTTTATCTTTTGTTCTTCAGTGAGAAAGTAAATTTGTTACTGTACTGGCCCTCAGCAGAGATTTAAAAAAAAACCAAAACCAAAACCCCAAACTACACTGGAGGTGTCTGTTAAACAATCCTTTTGCGCACAAGGCCGTATTAAACGCTAGCACCAAGGACGAAGGGCGAAAGAGTAACTAGCAACAACCTGAAAAACGAAGGGATTTACGCATACGTTGGCGGGGTACTTTAGATAAAGGATACAGCAGATTTCAGAGTTTAATAAACAGAATGGGGACAACACTTCATATCAGTTTGAGAAGCACATTCTGTGACCTCAAATTTCGACAGCAAGCAATTTTTGTAAGAAACGGATTTGGTAAATAATAAACATATCACACAAAGTAACACTGCATCCCTTTTTGTAAAAAATATGCCTTGGGCTTTAGATTAAAAAAAAACTGATTTCATATTCTGCTCCCAGTGAACTTATTTTTTAAAAAAAATAAAGGGAATCTGAATGTACAGATATGGTAAGTCACTGAGACAATCTAATCAAGACTGGGTTTTTTTTAAAGGTCACTTATAGAGAATTCAGCATCTGTGAAAGAACATCTAGGAACAGATGGTAATGTCAAAGAGAAAATAACCAAAATCTAAGCATCCTACTGAGAGGCCTGCTAAAAAGTGATGTTTTGGAGAGAATAGGTAACTCCCTGTTAATTGATTTACTGTTGAAAATAATGCTCAAAGCTACACTTAGACAGGATTGTGCTCCAATTTGTGTATTCATAGTGACCCACAAGTGGAGAGGCTGTTCCATAAATTCACATGGTAGTTATCATACACAGTAAATGTCTTGCAACCTAAACATTTCGTCTTTGGCCATCATTTTACAAACTTTTAAGGGCAATCCAAGAAGCGGTTCCTAGATATAGAAAGAGTTCCTTCTGATATAAATGGATTTTTATTCTTAAATAAGTAACACACACTATCATAACTTTCTATTATGCTAGAAGTGAAGCAAGAGAAGAAAACTCAAGAACTGGTTTCAGAATGGGATTAAGACTTCAATTTCCAGGTCCATCCAACATAAGCAAAAAGCAAGAAAACAAGAAAACCCTCACAGCTTTGATATCTATATACTAAATATTCATTCTGAAGTGTGGAGGAAAATAAAAGACCAATATATACATATATATGTATTACATATACATATTAAGAAATGACAATACAGTTCAAAGTTTCCAGGATACCAATGTCAACACTTGAGAGGCCTTTCATTTGCTTTCATGCATTTCTGGAGAAATGAAGAGCTATAATGCTCATCCTAAAGGAAAAGATACACCTAAAGTAGGTGAAAAGACACAGTGGAAGTTCATGCAAGGTAACAGAATCAGATACAATTCCGTCTACAGCTGCTTCATCTTCCATGAGAAATGCACAATTTTTTTTCTAATTAACACTCTGTGTGTGTGTGAGTGTGTGTGTGTGTGTGTGTGTGTGTGTGACCTATTATAAAAAAATACAAATAGAAAGTTCAGTTATGCAAACCGTAGCTTGTCCAAGGGACAGGTGTCGGAACAGATGAGTTGGGAGTTTTTTCAAGGACATCCAGCTGAAAGAGAGAACAGTCCAGGACCTAGGCTAGAAACCAGGAAGAAAGCGAATTGTAGACAAGCATGAAGCCAGCTGGGTGATTCTCTCTCACAGTCCTAGGAAGGAGGCAATGCCAAGCTACTTATGAAAACCCTTGCCAAGAAAATTGCAGGAATTTGTCCAGGTAGCTGCCAGGAGTCAATACTGACTTGAAGACACACACACAAGTTGAGCTTTTGGAGCACTGTTTGCAATGGGGGTGGGTGGGTTGAAAAGTTTTTTTTAATTTAGTAGATCTTATTTACAGGTCACCATGCATTGGATGGCAGCCAACATCTCTTAACTTTTAACGTTAGCTGAGCAGAGATGGATGAGAGCTCTGTCTTTAAACCTGAGCAAGAGTGAAAACATCACCTTGCTTCAGCAAATAGAATGAAATAAAAGAGTTGGAAGGGACCTTGGAGGTCTTCTAGTCAAACCCCCTGCTCAGGCAGGAAACCCTACACCACTTCAGACAAATGTTATCCAACATCTTCTTAAAATCTTCCAGGGTTCTGTCTGTCAGGAAATTTCTCCTTAGTTCTAAGTTGATTAGTTTCCACCCATTGCTTCTTGTTCTACACTCAAGTGCCTTGGAGAATAGTTTGACTCCCTCTTCTTTATGGCAACCCCTGAGATATTGGAACACTGCTATAATGTCTCCCCTAGTCCTTCTTCTCATTAAACTAGACATACCCAGTTCCTGCAACTGTTCTTCATATGTTTTAGTCTCCAGCCCCCTAATCATCTTTGTTGCTCTTCTCTGCACTCTTTCTAGAGTCTCCACATCTTTTCTACATTGTGGTGACCAAAACTGAATGCAGTATACCATGTGTAGCCTTACCAGGGGTGGGTTTCTGCCAGTTATAACCTCTTCTATAGAAGAGGTTCCACAAATCTACAGTGCTGTTTAGAACAGGTTACAGCTCCCTCCCCCTGCCCATCCGCACATCATCAAGATGAAGAACGAGAGGAGGAATTCTGGGAGTTGAAGTCCACAAGTCTTAAAAGCTGTCAAGTTTGAACACCCCTGGGTTATTTTCCTAAAGGGTTATGGGTGCAAGGGTCTTGTAACTTGACAGCTTTAAGACTTGTGTGCTTCAAATGCCAGAGTTTCTGAGCCAACATTTTGATTGCTAAGCAAGAGCATTGTTAAGTGAGTTTCACCACATTTTACAAGTTGGCCACACCCACCCAGTCACATGGCTGGCAAGCCACTCCCACAAAGCAAGCCACACCTACAGAAGAGGTTCTAAAAAATTTTGAAACCCACCACTGGGCCTTACCAAGGCCTTATAAAGTGGTATTAACATTTCACATGAACTATCCTCTGTTTATGCAGCCTAGAAGTGTGTTGGCTTTTTTGGCAGCTACTGCACACTGCTGGCTCATATTTAAATGGTTGTCCACTAGGACTCCAAGATCCCTCTCACAGTTACTACTATTGTGCAAGATACCACATATACTGTACCTGTGCATTTTGTTTTTCTTGCCTAAATGTAGAACCTTACTTTTTTCACCATTGAATTTTATTTTGTTAGATAGCGCCCAGTGTTCAAGTCTGTCAAGATCCTTCTGTATGTTAAGCCTATCTTCTGGAGTGTTGGCTATTGCTGCCCATTTGATCAAACAGTGGTTTTGAAAGCTTTCCATTAAAAAAGAGCCTCCTATTAATTCAAATTTTTCTAGTTTGCATTGGAGGTGTTGTAATCTAATTGGTACATATCATTAAGCCTCAAATTTTAGTTATTCTGCTTCAAAGTTTGAGAGAAAATTGGAATAATTACATAATTAACCAAACACTAGTTAACTTACTAGCTTTAGATTTGGACTATAAAGAATTGAATAACCACCAGACAGCTTTCCCTTTGATGCTACCTAATGGATGTCCAATTTCTTGCAGTCCAAATCTGGTAGCCTTATTTATTATTGATTTACACCAGGATATGTGTGAAATCCACTGTGTCAACACAACAAATTTACTCTTTTAAAAAAAAGTGCCAGATTTGCCAAAGCAAACATTGAAAAACTGAAGTACATCTTTCTTTGGATCAAAGATACTTAGAATTATAAGAAACACTATTATATGAAAAACCAAAGTAGTAGCTAATAAGCATGTAAAAATGCAAGTAGAAAACTAGGAACCACCTTTGGTGGGAAGGTAAAAGCGTTCGGCATACCTTCGGCATTTAGTCATGCCACATGACCACAGAGACGTCTTCGGACAGCGCTGGCTCTTTGGCTTTGAGCACCGCCCCCTAGAGTCGGGAATGACTAGCACATATGTGAAAGAGGAAACTTTACCTTTACCTATATCCTCTCAATTATAAAAATTGGTGAAGCATGACATCAAATTCCAAAGAAAAATAAAATAAAACATTTAAGCATCCAATTGAACAGATTAGCTTATTTCCATAAAATTCAGCAGTAAAATACTTAAAGGACCCTTTCTGGTCCTGGCAAATTAAGGAATACTGTGAGGGGGTCCTTCGTGCTCTTTGAACTTGCTTGTTTTCTTGCAGATGTTTCGTTAACTACGTAATTATAGGTAGAACCTGACAATCCAGGAGCAGGTACAACTGATGCACAATGCACAAGGTCCTCCTAGCCATGACTACTACCTGGGGTCCAGGGTGTGCACCAGGTTTGTTGTTTGTTGTGATGATATTACCTAATTAAGGTAATGAAACATCTGTAAGACAGCAATCAAGTTCACAGAGCATCAAGGACTTCTCATTTCAACCCTGAGCTACAAATATTCTCCTTTAAAGGAATACTGTGGATGTTCAGTCTTGGTGCCTGTAGAATATAGAAGTCTCAGTGAAGAACAATAGGCTTCAGTTGAACCCTGGTAAGAGTGAGTGGCTTTGGCTTTTTAGGGCCTTCTGAACCTGCAACTTTACCATATTTGCCACTGGATGGGGTAGCATTGCCCCAAACAAACCTAGTGCACAACTTGGATCCCAGGTAGCACTCATGTAGTGGTGGGTTCCGGATCCCATTGCAACCGGTACAGTGCAATGGGACTCGGTGTACACCACATGAATGTGTGCAGCGAGTGCTTGCATCCTCACCTTCTGTGACACTCCGCAATGCCTTTGCAATGCTCAAGCTGCTCAGTGGAGTGCCACGCAGGTGCTGTATGCTCCATGCACATGTGCAGAAGTGCCAAAGAGCTAAAATACCGGTAAGGCGCACGGCCGGCAGGGTGAGCCTTCCGAAGCACTGTACCAGAATGGTACCCAGTGCTCCCAGTAGGCCCCAGTATCCCCATACTGGGGTGTACCGGTCATAACCCACCACTGCAGTCATGGCTAGGAGATCTTTGTGTGTTGTGCACCAGTTGCATCTGATCCTGGATCATGAGGCTCTACTTACAGTTACTCATGCCCTGGTTATCTCCTGGATGGGCTACTGTAATGTACTGTAATGGAGCTGCACTGGAAGAGTATCCAGAAGCTTCAGCTGCTGCAAACTGCAGTGGCCCTGGGAGATATGAGTGTTCCTAGAAAGACACATGTTTTACCTCTGCTCCATGAGCTGCGTTGGTTACTAGTTTGCTTTCAAGTCCAAATCTGTTATCTGAGGGACCATATCTTCCTGTGTTTGAAATATTTAAACATGTACATAATCACATTTTTTAGGTGTTTGCTTCAGTTGTTGCATTTTTTTATTCTAATGAAAGACCTGAGAAACTGTAGGAACAATGTTTATTGGTTTCCTGAGGCTTCAAGTAATATTTCATTATGATGTCAGTATTAGACTTTGGTTTTTAGATTTAGTTTTGTCATGTCCTGCAATGACTTGTTTCCAATTTCTTCTTAATAAATTATTCTAAATCCTCAATAAAAACTATCTCTTGCACATGCTTGGACAATTTGCTGTGGAAAAGCAAGAAAAAACGAGCCTTAATCAGGAGGAAATTAGGAGGGGGGAAAGGTGATTCTAAATAAGTCCAAACATTTGCCCAACTAATAAAGTCTTACTTAGCATAAGAGATAGGTTCTGAAATTTTGGACCACAGCCAGTAGCTCTCATGACTTCCTCTGTCCACAATAGAACACCCTACACCACCAGGCTTGAGATTTTGGGCTTGGACAACCTAGAACTGTGCCACCTATGGTTGGACTTAAGCGTAGTACACAAAAGTATCTGCTACAATGACCTACCAGTCAATGACTACTTCAGCTTCAACCACAATAATACAAGAGCACACAACAAATACAAAACTCAATGTAAACTGCTCCAAACTTGATTGCAGAAAATACGACTTCAACAACAGTGTGGTCAATGCCTGGAATGCACTACCTGTTGTTACATCTTCAAATCCCCATAACTTTAACCTTAAACCATCTACTATTGACCTCACGCCATTCCTAAGAGGTCTGTAAGGGGGAGTGCCTAAGCACACCAGTGTGCCTAAACGTCCCTGTCCTACTGTCCCCATTTATTCATACCCATTTCATTCAAGCTTATATTTATTCTTATACCTAGTATCTTGTAAATGATTGACAAATCAAATAAATAAAATAAAATAAAATTATCACTGACATCACCACTGCTGTGTCTGCCAGTTTGCCCCATCTTTTGTCCAAGCGATGGGCTGGTTGCCTTTTGTTATTCAGTAGCACTAGCAACCTTCATTCAGACATGGTCACCTTCCTCTAGGCAGATGGGTAAGCTAATCAGCAGTATAACAGGGTGATGAAAGGAAGATGAAAAGAATAGCTGCTATCTGTGTTGGGCACCCATCACTGAGGAGCTGATTACATAGGGAGTTGATGATGTAAGATCACAGGTAGAGGAAGAAGAGACTGGCTGTAGCTCCATGAGTACCAGTGGGTCTGTGGGGATATGGGGGCAGAGGGGGGGGGGAGGGTGAGGCAAGGCAAGGTGACAAAATCTATCAATGCAGAGACCCAGATGGCCCTGGGAGGGGAAATTGGTAGCAGCCGGCAATGAAATGCAAAAGATGCTTTGTAACAGACTTCTGCAAAGCTTAAGATAAGGAAAGTGGCCATTCACCACAGAAGTAACATCCCATAATACAATCAGATGATAAGTTAACACCATCATCTCACTCTGAGTGATTGAATTGCCACCAATTACTGCCAGGGTGAATGATCATTTTGTTTATATTATGTTTTATATAGAACTGAGAACACTTTTATATTTCCGGGCTTTTTTCTCCTTCACGGACTTTTATGCAGAGTTACTTGCCAACTGATATGCAAATGGTAACCAGTCCATGAAGATTCATTTTACATTTATAATGTAGTTTTATACACATCAGCTCAGAAATAAATGTCATGGTGTGTTCTTATCTTTATGGTAGGTTTTTGCTTATAAGGTTTTCAGGTTAATTTCACGACAAAATTTGGGGTTGTTAATGGATAAACTGGAATACATATGTGAAATGGCAGGATCATCACAGTTCCTTTGTAAAAATGGAAGTGGTATTTTGGAAATAATATCTATTCGGAAGTCAGTGGATTTACTTCTAAGTAAGCATGCATAGAAAGTATCTAATTCTTGAAATCAATGAATGGTCTCTTTTTAATGTACCATTATCATGTTTTTTTAATTACAATCCAAGACTGGTGTAGCATCAAGTTAAAGTGACCCAACTACAAATCCAAAAATGCAAGCACATTATAACAGTTTAATACAGATTGTACTTCTATGAACATTTCTTCAAAATGTCCTATCTAGATCAGATTGGGATCAGCTGCCTTGTGGATAGTCTTATCTAATTATATTTTTTATATCTCAATATGCTGCATTATTTTATCTGATTTTATTTGATATGGACTTTTGTCTAAACAGAAAACAATAAATGAAACTATTAACAAATCTGGAAATTACATAACCTTATCCCAAAGGCACAAAATGTAGGAATTAAAATATGATTTCAGGATACCTGGCATTAAAAAAAATGCTTCTGGGTGAAGCAGTCTTTCTATTAGAGGGTGAATTAATTGACAGTACAGTTCTGCATATTGTTTTCACCTTAGAAAAACATGTTCTTGGATTTTGAGTTCTCTAGAACAGTGATCCCCAACCCCCGGTCCGCGGACCGGTGCCGGGCCGTGGAGTACCTGGCACCGGGCCGCGCAGCGGCCGGGGGCCATGCAACGGCCGATTCTTCACTCATGCAGCGCCGTCGCCGGAGGGGGGGGAGCTGCGCAGAAGCACAGGAGCAAGTGAGGCGAGGAGGAACAATCCCCCGCTACTACACCACCTCCGCCCCCTCCCCGAGTCAGCCGTCCCCTCAGTGAACGCCTCCGCCTCTTTCTCCTTTCTCGCCTCAGTCGGCTCGCCTGGAAGCGAGGCGAGGAGGGGGCGGACCATGCGCTGGAAGCGGAGCCCTTGGAGGCCCTGGCGGCTTCCCCGGCAGTCGTTGCTGGCCGCTCTCTTCTTTTTCTCGCTGTCCTCCTCGGCTCAGTCGTCTCCGAGTTGCCCAGGGAGGGGCGGCGCGCCCGGGACGGAGACGGCGCTTCCCCGCCCGGCCTTGGCTTGTGAGAAGGAACGGCGGGAGAGGTAGAGAGAGAGAGAGAGAGAGAGAACGTCGGGCAGCCGAGGGCGGGGGGGTCTTTTGAGGGGAGATGGGGGGTGCGCGATTTTGGCGCGCGGGCGCCCTCCGCGGGCGTGGGTGGGGGGCTGAGAGGAGTCCAACGGTAGCGCAGGAAAGGGGAGGGTATGAGCGCCGCCTGAGGTGGTGAGGGGCAGTCGCCAGATTCAGGCCGCCGCTGCCGCTATTGCAGCGCACGGTGGAAAAGCGGCGGTCTTGCCCACCCCTTCCCTGCCTCCCGCCCGCTCCAGTTGCCGCAGCCAGGGGTGGGGGCTCGGTGCCTGAAGTCTCTTGCCTCTCTTCCAAAATTTCGCCAACGGGCATCGGTGAAGCGCGCTCTTTCTCTTCCTCACAAAACACATTTCCTTTCCCCCCACGTGTAGTTATTGGCGATATGGACTCTTGGACTCTTACCCAGCCAGATCAGTATCAAACATTTCCCTGACCTCAGCAGAAGCGAGGTTTTTTCTTCTCCTTTCTCTCCTTAATACTGTATTCTTTTTACATTGCTATCCTCTGGCTTATTTAATTTTGCCCTTGCTCTTTTTATCTTTGACCTTGATTAATTCAGCTGTTTATTCCTTAAAATCTACATACAAAATGGAAGGTGGGATATGATTCAGGTGTTGAATTGGGAAGGTGGATTTAAAACAACGCCCCCACCCCCACCCCTGCGCGCGCTCAGCGGGCCACGGTAAAATTATCAAAGGCTGACTGGTCCGCGGCGATAAAAAGGTTGGGGACCACTGCTCTAGAAGAGCTATGGCATTGTCTAAGTTCTACCAGGATTCCTGAAAATCTAGCTTACATCAAGGTTGAAGGGAGAGGTGTAATGTAACTAATTTCACTGCTAAATAGTTCAGTCATTCATGTATGCATAAGGTGACCAGATTTTCAGATTGGTAAAGAGGGACACCTTTGACCGGGGTGGGAGGGGGGGGGCTGATTAAAATTTTTATACGGAGCAACAAACATTTTCATATAACGCAAAAATAGTATTGTAATTTTTTTTATTTCAACATAACTACAATTTACAAATATAAATTGTAACTCTTGCCAAACATCAACATTTTGATCGCGTGACCATGAGGATGCTGCAATGGTCGCTAAGTGTGAAAATGGTCCCTAAGTGTGAAAAATGGTCATCTTTTTTCAATGCCATTGTAACTTTGGTCACTATACCACTTTCTTGCCACAGTTCTTAAGTGAATAACTGCAGCTGGTATTTTGTATTTTGGATAGAATCTTTTTTAAAATAGTCTAAGACAATTTAAAAAAAGAATCCACACAGAATAAAACTTTTAAAAAATCCTATGCACAATAAATAAAATATTATTTTAAAATACATTAAAAAATAAAAGAAAAAAACCCAGCTCACTTATCAGCAGGCACAAGTGAACACTCCAAGACAATCCAGAATGATATAGATGTTAATACAAAGAACTGAGAAAATTAAAATGGTGAAATTAGTCAGGGAAATATTTTTCAAAGAAACTTTGCCACCATTTTTTTCCACACGAGCTGACTTCCAACCTCTGTGCCCCTCCCTTCCGGAAAATCCAGGAAGTAACACTCGCAGCTTCTCTAGCCAAGCATTTCCTGGATCTCTATGGTACTTGGTCATTTTTTCTTATAAAATAAGGTAAAATGTTTGGAATGTTTGGAATGTTTATTATAATTTATAGGCCGCCCTTTTCCCTGAGGGGACTCAGGGCGGCTTACAAAACACGGGAAAGGGGGTACAAAGACAAAAGACATAAGACAATACATGATATTAAAAATAGAGCACAACATTCATTCATCATTCGGGAGGGGACAAACTAAGATTTTTCATCCCCAGGCCTGACAGGCTAGCCAGTTCTTGAGGGCTGTGCGGAAGGCCTGGGCGGTGGTGAGGGTGCGAATCTCCACGGGGAGATTGTTCCATAGCGTCGGAGCTGCAACTGAGAAGGCTCTCCTCCGAGTAGTCGCCAGTCGGCACTGACTGGCGGATGGGATTCGGAGGAGGCCTACCCTGTGCGATCTGATGGGACGCAGGGAGGTAATTGGCAGAAGGCGGTCTCTCAAATAGCCAGATCCACTACCATGGAGCGCTTTGTGAGTGGTAAGTAGGACCTTAAAAGGGGTGGGGCGGGGGTCTGTTTTGTTGCTTTAACGTTTTAATATCTTCAATGAAAGTACTGAGACAGAGAGAGAGAGGTTAGTTAGACAGAGTGTCTTTTGTCTTGCCCCGGTTAGGATTTCTTAAGCAAATCCACTGGGCTTTCAACATGAAGCCAGAAAATCGGGACTTTTTAAAAATGCCCCGGGACACGGGACACATTGTTATAAAGTGTGACTGTCCCGCTGAAATCGGGACGTCTGCTCACCTTATGTTTTTAATCCTTATTTATAGACAACCACAGGTTTTGATGCCTACAGTATATTCCTGGTGGAACCGAATCACTACTGTAATGATATTTTCAGATCAGATTATAGGAAAATATTTAGAAGTATACTATAGGATATTAGCACTGAAGATAAAGAAAAGTGATAAATGGATCTATTATAGAGTATTTAGAGTAATTCATTTAATACTAGTAGATGCACATCTTCAATGATTTACAGACACCAATCCAAAGTTTGCAGTTGGCTAGATCCTTGTATATATATATATATCTAATATATATGTTATATTTGTTACATATATATCTAATATATATCTAAATATCTATCTATCTATCTATCTGTATGTGTGTGTGTGTGTGTATGTGTATATATATATATATATATATATATATATATATATATATATATATATATATAGTGTCACAACCCCTGGTAAGCCCCAATTATGGGAGGAAGCTAACTGCTTCCTCCCATAATTGGGGCTCAAATAACTAACACACACACACACACACACACACACACACACACACACACACATATATATATAGTGTCACAACCCCTGGTAAGCCCCAATTATGGGAGGAAGCTAACTGCTTCCTCCCATAATTGGGGCTCAAATAAAAAACAAACACATACACACACACACACACACACACACACACATAGTAAATTGCCAATTGGATCAAGACCATATACCGTATGTAAAATTTAAAAATGTAACCTGTATTGTAATATGTCAAGCTTTTGTTGCAATCAAAATATGATTCAAGCCAGTTGCATTTCCACCGTCCTAAATACAGTAGCCTAATAAAGGGCAGCCCTATTTGTAGAGCTACAAAGGGGTGTTTTGTGCTCTTATTCACTTCAGTGTTAGATTGTAATGCTATGACATCTCTAGTCCTGATAGTGAACAAAGTGATGGAAAGAGACAAATTAGAAGTCTCTTGTATTACTGTAAATGGGATTGTAAAAGTCATGTGCACCACAAAAGGCATTTTTGTATCATTCCATGTCATTCTGCGATGAAATCCAATAATATCTTTCCTTGAATGAACACAATTTCTGCTTAGGGAATGGAGGATAATTATTTTCCCTAGCAATCAGTACTTTTAAAATCTGAAAGTTAATGTAGTATGTATACCTTGTCACCAGTGGCGGGATGCTTTTTTTTACTACTGTGGGTGTGGCTTTGTGGGTGTGGCATGCCTTGGTGGGTGTGGCTTGGTGAGTGTGGCAGGGTAAGAATACTGTAACATCTCCATTCCCTTCCCACTCCAGGGGAAGGCTGCTGCAAAATCCCCATTCCCTCCAGATCAGCTGGGACTCAAGAGGCAGAGAATAGATTGGGGTGTGTGTGTGTTAGGCCAGTCAGAAGTGGTATTTACCGGTTCTCTGAACTACTCAAAATTTCTGCTACCGGTTCTCCAGACCTGGTCAGAACCTGCGGAATACCACCTCTGCTTGTTACTAATATAGTTGGTAGGGTAAGTCATCACTTGTTTTCTTCATCACAAAAGAAAATCTAATACAGGTAATCCTTGATGTGGCCACAGCTGAGATCAGAATTTCCATTGTTAAGCAAGGCAGTTAAGTGAGATGCACTGGATTTTATGACTTTTTTTGCCATTGTTGGGTGAATAATGTGGTCATTAAGTGAATCCAGCTTCCCCCATTGACTTTGCTTGTCAGAAGTTGTCTGGAAGGTTGAAAATGGTGATCACATGACCTCAGGATGCTGCTACCATTGTAAACATATGCTGGTTCCCAATTGCCCAAATTTGAATCATGTATCACTGGGGATAATGCAAGTATGAGGACCAGGCTTTTTTCAGTGCTATTGTAATTTTGAACAGTCCTTGAATGGATGGTTTTAAGGCAAGGACTACCTGTAAACAGGCGTAATTGTTCTTATCTGTACCTCCAAGAATCTTTTTTTGTATCCAAAGTTTACTGAAAACATTTTTAAAAAATGCTTTAGAAATGTTATTCATGGTCCTAATATTTTTGTTTCTCCTTATGGCGTGGGCTTCTCTTTTCATTACTTTCAAGCACCGTGAATCACTCAGCTTAAACATTAAGGGGTAACTGTTAAGGGATGAACTCAGAGCATATTGTTTGCATAGAGGGATTTTCTTTTTTATGAACAACAGCTTCAGTCTTCTTTGTATGTAGATTTGAGTTTATCTTTTCTTACATCATAGTTTTCTTTTAAGCTGTTGGGATACTGGATTACGAAAGGAATTCCACCATCCTTTGCTTTCAGATAGCTTGGCTATGATATCACTCAGATTCTTTTCTATGCCCCGCACCCTGAATTCTCTCTCTTTGGTCCTCCACCCAGTTCAAAACCTCATTTTCCATTTTACCTTTCAGTCCCAGACTGAAGCAAAAGGGTTGTTTTTACTCTTGCACCCCAGTAGGTCATTACAATACATCCAGCACTGCACTTCTATTTTATTTGGTTTATGTAAATGCTGAAAAGGAAAGGAAGCAAGCAAAACCAGCTCTTTCTCAACCAGGATCTATATTTAAAGAGTTTTCTATCAGTTGAAAAGAAAGACTAGGGAAGACATGATAGCAGTGTTCCAATAACTCAGGGGTTGCCACAAAGAAGAGGGAGTCAAACTATTCTCCAAGGCACCTGAGGGTAGAACAAGAAGCTAAGGGTGGAAACTAATCAAGGAGAGAAGCAACTTAGAACTGAGGAGAAATTTCCTGACAGTTAGAACAATTAATCAGTGGAAGAGCTTGCCTCCAGAAGTTGTGAATGCCCCAATACTGGAAGTCTTTAAGAAGATGTTGGATAGCCATTTGTCTGAAACGGTATAGGGTTTCTTGCCTAGGCAGGGGGTTGGACTAGAAGACCTCCAAGATCCCTTCCAACTCTGCTATTGTATTGTATAGTTCATCAATTCAAGTCACTTTCTCATAGACAACTGGCATTAGTAGGGTAGCTATCTTTAATGTCATTAGTCTGTGGAAAGATGTACGTGCCAAGATGCCTCAAGATATCCTCTCTATGACAATAATTCAATCGACTGAATTCATACCAAATTACTGGGTACATTTTTAAGACTGTTGGTGTCCCATTCATTTAGGATGAAGCTAAAATAAAGTAGGACCCATGCAAGAGTCTAAGATTGCATCCATGAGGAAATTCCCCTGTAAGTTAGAAGCCAAAGAATTATATTCAGTTTTTAAAGAACTATAAAATAGCTATCACGCAGTTGTTTCTCCAGAATATTTCCCCCCCTGGAAACTGAATCACTGTATAGTCTTCCAAAGAAATTGTGACATCTGATAACAATATTATATTGTTGCCTTAGTTATGAGGCAGAGATAAATCCAACACCTGTCATTTCACTATCTCCAGTTTTTAAATAAATTCCGTCTTCAGCTTTGTATGTGGGAGAAGCTCCTTCAAAACATCTGGCAAAACTATCTTACTCTTCTTCATCTTTAAAAGCACTCTTGCCTAATATTACATTAATTTAAAACCACCTGGAGGGAAGCTCATATACAGAATCTCTTCACAGTTAAACAGAGACCCACCTATTGCCACACTGTTTGCTGAGAGTTTAGATTGGGTCCACCTTAAACATCTTGGCCCCAACATAGAAGTGATGATCTAATCCCTGTACTTCATGCTATAAAGCAGGGTTGTTTTCAAACTTAGCAACTTTAAGATGTGTGAACTCTAACTCCCTAAATTCCCTAGCCAAACTTCTGGGGATTGAAATTCATGTAACTTAACATGGAAAGTTTGAAAAACATTGCTATGTAGGACACTTTTATACAAGAATGGGATGCTATTCCTATCATTTTCCTACCTATATTAAGGCAGGGAAAATCTGCCACAATGCCATCTGTGGTAAACAGGCATTTTGCCCTTGCACCTCATTGCCTACTTCTGAAAATACAACCTCTAATGGTTCATTGAATTCCATACTGTACAGAAAGAACAAGGCAGGTGGAGAATGGTCTTTAAAATCCAATAAATATTCTGCTTTATTGCTAACTACATCAGTGAAGAACCCCAAGTGATATAAAAACATCTAAAGGTCAAACAGATTGTACAAATAACTATCTAAGACTGAAAATAACCACAGGATGGTCTTTGAAAACAATGGAATAGAAAGGAAGATGCAGATCACAGTAATACTTGAATGGTTCTTCTTGAACACATTGCAATGCACCCTTCATAACTCACAAAATGTTTGAAAGGGTAAAATATTTTATAGACAGAAAATTTAGCCACAAGCCACTGCTTTGAGCTCTTTACTCAAATACAACTGAGAAATTTTCGTTAAAAATATAATGCTTCAGCTAAAATGGTTAGTGTGGGGGAAGGCATCTTGTGGACTTCCAGAATTCCCGAGTCAGCATGGCATGAATTCCTCAGGCATTCTGGGAATTGAAGTCCACAGGCTAAGGGGCCATTGTTGCCCATCCACCCCAGATTAGTGTTTCAGTCATTTCCATTTAGGAGCATCATAAAGGAATCAGTTGTAACTTTAAAAGGCAATAAGAGTTACATTACCTTTCAAGCAATTAATATTTTGTTTAGCGGCTTTAAAAAAATGATATGAAAAAGACAAGGAATGTAATAGAAAGAAGACAATCAAATGCAAGTTACATAATTCTCCAGGAGCCACTAAAACAATCTATTCTTGGAGAGGCACCAAAAAGCAGTTGCTCTTATTGAACCAAAATCCAATCTTCTCAAATGAATTTGGCTTTTGATTTTGTGGCTGCTTACAGCCACCATTCACTTCATTGTTGCTAGTTTCCCCTGTTCCACTCCATCTTCCAACACTTTGCCAATCAAGGGTGTATCAGGTAGCTAATCCAGCATTTTAAGGTGGGAAGCATTCTGGTTTCCATGTCATTGGGCCAATGCTCTGTTTTGCCATGTGGCCTATGACAATCCTTTCTTGTGAATCAACATGGAAAAAAAGGCATCTGTTTCCCTATCTCAGCAACCAGCCCATCTTCCTTCTGTAACACTTGTGCCCTGTGAACAGCTTCTCCTTTTGCAAGAGGCTGTGAAAAATTATCAACAGGGGTAACTTCCATAGTTTTCCAAAAATTTTAGCACAGGTCTTTTTTCCTTCCCTTCCCGCCTCCTCCTCCCATTACTCTGCTCTGCTTGCTCAATCTAGCGGAGTCAATTAATCGCTTTCTCTAAATGAAGGCCAGGGATGTCAAGGCTGCCACATATGGGTTGCTTAAATTGCTTCACATGGCGGCTGTCTCTGTGTGGTGAGCCATTCATGTGGATCTCGTCACTACGAATGGCTCAAGAAGAGAGAGAGAGAGAGAGAGAAACCTGCGAGGATAGAAATAATTCAATCTGCATGGTGAGTCGCTACGCATGATCTGTTCACAGCATGTTGGTGACAGACCGAGTTATTTAAAAATATATCTCCCTCGCCCACTAAGATGGGATATGACACTGCCTGGCCTTATCCAAGTAGGGCCTTTACTAAAGATCCTTGAATTCCCAATCATTAACTGGTGGCTGCCAGGATGGAGAAACCTACTAATCTTTGAAAGTTAAGATTTTCCCATAACTTAATCCTACATCTTATTGTGAAGCAATGGAACTTGGTGATATTGATTATACCTAGCTACTAGTATCATGTAATTAAAACAAAAGTCATCTAAAAAGATGAGGTGAACAATTCTTGGAGCTACCTCACAGGCAGATCTTTTGCCTTGAAACACAGACTCCCTTCTTTCATTTTCTTCAGCAGACCACTTAATGAACACTATAAGCAGGAGTGAAATTCAGCAGGTTCTGACAGGTTCTGGAGAACCGGTAGCGGGAATTTTGAGTAGTTCGGAGAACCAGCAAATACCACCTCTGGCTGGCCCCAGAGTGGGGTGGGAATGGAGATTTTGCAATATCCTTCCCCCCAAGAGTAGGGAAGGAATGGGGATTTTGCAGTATCCTTCCCCTGCCACACCCACCAAGCCACGCCCACAGAACTGGTAGTGAAAAAAAATTGAATTTCACCACTGACTACAAGGGAGGTAAACAGGTATGCCCATAACATATAACATGACGTGGATATTAAGAAGTAGTTGTCCCCAACTTCCAAAATGTTTTCTTCCTCCTCCTGATCATAAAAGGGTCTTTAACAACTCATACAAAATAATCTTACCATAATTGATGATCCCTGAAGGTCAGGCATGTAAGCATTCCAGAAAATGTTTGGCGCAAACAAACAAACAAAACCCACCATTGCCTTAATTGCACTTTCTTTGTTTATCCTGGTCCCATTCGGGTCCCAGCAGTGTAAGATCTTCACAAAAAAGAATAGTGGAATTGCTTTTTGCTAACGCATTGGTGGCCAAGATGCATGATTCAGCTCAGCCAAAGACTTTAAAAACATTTTTAAAACTGGAGAAGAAAACACTTTTTAAACTTTCTCAAATAGGGCAACTTATTTGTGTTCCCTCTTTATAATTTGAAAAGGCAAAGCATTTGTGCAATAATAGAGAAGGGTTTAATTATCAGCATGAACACTTAAAAAATTAATTCACCATAAAATGTGGGCACACACTCACATAATGAATGCTGCCAAAGGCAATGTCCACAGTAACACTTTGACATACACACACAACCATACTCCACTTAACTCCTCCAGTATCCTTAGGAAGTTGACATATGGGATGTTCTGGTGGTAGCTATGTTTCTAGTTTATATTTCAGGTTTCCTGAATATAATGAATTTAAGAACTGGTATTTTTAAGAAAGGGTGCTTCTGTAAACAGGAGAAAATAACTAAAAAATTTTTTGGCACGATTGAGTACACCCTTCCTTCCACATCCTTGCATGGCCCCCAAGGAATCCTGAAATCCCCGATCTTTTCCCTTCAATGCCATAAAACTTCTTCATTTTTCCTGAATGTAAAATTCAAGGAGATAGGGCAGTGATGGCAAACCTTTTGTGGCTCATGTGCCAAAAGTGGGGGGAACGCAGGGGGGTTATGCGCAGGCATGCTATACCCATAATGCTATGCGCACGACCCTGGTATGTATGTACGCACGACCAGCACTCCCCACATTTTTGGTGTGCTTTTTTCGCCCTCCCCAGGCTTCAGAGGCTTTATAGGAGTCTGGGGAGGGTGAAAACAACCTCCCTCCCCAGAGGTCCTCCAGAGGCTTCGGAACAAAATGGACTTCCAGTTTGCTTATAGGGCCGGTTTTATCCCTCCGGAGCCTTCAGGAGGCTTCCTTGAAGGCTCCGGAGGACTAAAACCGGCCCTATGAGCAAACCTGAAGTAAATTCCCGAACTTCGGGTTTACATGTAGGGCTGGTTTTTTCGTGTTCCGGAGGCTCCGGAAGGCGAAAAATGGCCTCAAAAGAAGGCTGAAGTCAGCTGGCCAGTGCATGCATGCATGCTGGCCAGCTGACAGGGCAAAGCCTTGCATGCCTGGACAAATGGCTCCACATGCCATCTGTGGTACGTGTGCCATAGATTCACCATCATGGAGATAAGGCAATAATCTTCCCTTGCCAAGAGAAGATAGCTTTGATTGAGAATCAAATAAACCAATAGAGTTGACTAATGGGCATCTGAGGAGATGATTCCATCAAGGGCTTATTAAATCTTGAGACCATCATTAAGCAATATGCATACATAAAGCTAGTCCAAAATATGTTTGGTTTTGGCTGTGTGCAACGTGTGAATTGCTCTATTGTTTCTTTCTGACACATCCCATGAGCTCACAAAGAAAAGAAATTATCAGTTTGGAAGGTTATGGCATAGTTAGTAGACATGAAGCTATGCACACTTCAAAGTTAACTGGAGGAAACATTTTGGATGTTGCGTAGTATAAATATAGCCCCTCTTCGCTCTTCATTACAATCAGTTTGTCTTAATGAAGAGAGGGGCTGTTCTCACACTTGTGAACATTTGAAGAAATTCTTCAAAACATTTTGAGAGCATGCTCACCTCTTCTAGAACTGCATTTTTTTTATAGGGATAAGCATGTATTCTCCAAGAAGACTGAAACGGCTATAAACAAATCACTTATTTCTAATGACACCAATGCCATTTTGCTAGTGCAATTCAGTTATCTGAATTATGACCTTAATGGCATAGGTGCAGTTTATCTGATGAACCATCTCATCTTACTAAGACAAGCCCATCCTATTCGTGCAGGCAGAGAGCGGCTACCTCAGATCCAATCAGTCAAAAAACTCTGGCTCTTGGGATGCAGAAGAAGAGTCTTCTCTGTTACAGTGCCCGCCTTTTGGAGCATCTTACCATCTAAGACATGTGTCAAACTGACACCTGTGCTCTAAGGTGAGATCTGCCCCCACCTGAACATCTGCCTCCTCAGGTTGGCCTGAGGTCCAAATGGGGGGGGGGGGGTCTACACTGAAGGTGGCTGCTAGATTAATGGCAGACTCCACCTCCTCCCATTTGCCCTCTGCTTCCCACCCATCCAACTTTTTGGTCATCATATTGATGTATTCTCATTGTGCTCCTTTTTCCATTTGCTTATTTTATTGTTCTATGATCTTCTCTTTTGTTTACACTCTTTTCATTTCTTCATTTTTAGTGTTTTAAGGTGCCACAGTGAGATAGGAGGCAAATCAATTTAACAAATAAATAATAACTGTAATCTATGCTTATGCTTCTTTTCCCAGTTAGGTTACCTATTTCCAATAAGAGATGACCAGACTGAGCCTGAAGGTGGAGTCAAACACACCATCAGTTTGGAATCCTTGTGCAGGGCACAAGACATCTAAGTCCACCCCCTCCCTATGATTTTTGTTGTGCCAATTTGTCTTGAATATTAGCAGATCAGATTCTTGTTCATAGGTAGCATATAAGAAACTTTTAGTGCTTTGAACACACCTTCTGTTCCTTGTCACCTGTGTCTGGCATTTTCCTCTCCAGTGGTTAATTTTTCTTACAGGTAGTCCTTGCTTAATGACCAATCACTTAGTGATCATTCAAAACTACAAGGGATCCCCACATGCAAACAGTATTATAACCTGGTTCTGCAGTTCCAATGGCTGCACAAACCCCCTTGATCACATGACTGCATTTTGGATGCTTGGCAAACTGCTCATTGCATCATGATTGGTTGCACTATTTTGTAGTCATGTGACATGATTTATATTTTTTGCTAGAACAACCAAGGAATGCATTGATTTTTTTTTAAACGACCATCATGTTTGCTTAAGGGCCATTGCAAAGACTGCCACAAAATCAGGTTGGTCATGGGGTGCCTTAACTTATGACCATTGTGACTTTTGATAGAAATTCTGTGGTCCACTATGCTTGTAAGTTGAGGACTACCTCTACTGCATAATATGCTGGACTTTGTCTCTTATCTTTCATATCTTTCTAACTCAGTGGAAAAGAAAACAGTGAAATTGTAGTCCTTGATCAACAGCAATGGGCTTCCCATCTTAGGTATTACTATGGGCAAAAAGTGTGTTTTTTTTTTTTAAATGGGAAAACATCTCATCCCCTTCATCTATTGTTTTTCTATTCTGTGGGGGTCTCTGAACTTGGTGGTTTTCTTGCAGACATTTCATTACTAAACTAGGTAGCATCATCAGTGCTAGTCTGTTCTCTTCTATTCTCTGAAAAAATCCTTTTCATACTAGCTTGTCCAGCATCATTATAAGTTTTTACTGGAGAAAGTAATCCAGTTGAAGTTGCAGATGTAATAATCTTTGCCTCCTGGTCCTTAGATTCTTCGAATAGGCAGAGAGCAACTTTCCAATCTAAACTCATACATTCCAGAAGAATCAAACAACTATACTTCTAGTTTGCAAACCTCTTCCTATTACTAGAATACATTCTATTGTTGCAATATTCTGGGGATGCATTTTTGGGGTGCAATTTTAGGAAAAGTGACTGATGCTTTGGGCTGTTAGGGTTCATTATTTCCCCACACATTACAGTAACACATAGCATTGGAAGAAAATATTTTACAGATACATACCTGAAATTCCAGAGTGCTTCAGAGGTATTTCATCTTAGCCAACATGCTCTGCTTTTAAAAAGCCATTAATTGCACAATCCAGATGTATCTTTAGCTACTCCACCCACCTTTTATGGCAAAACCCAGAAAAGAATACATATATTTTGTATGTCTTCCATAAAATGTATCAGGGTCTAAAAAACATAACCTCTCTTGGATTTGTGAAACATTAATCACATTATTTCCTAAACCCTTTTGTGAATAAATAGATTTCAGCAAATACTGTAAATGTCATATTCCAGTAGAGCTATGCTATACAGACAAAATGTATAATCATTTCTCTTGAAGAACAGCATCCTTTTCTTTCCCCTGTTGAAAAGTCAGTTGCACAAGAAATTAAATTCCTTGTTTTCAAGACTAGGTTTGCTGATATGTCCGTTCGTGTCTAGTTATTAAACTGTACTTGAAACTACAACATTTACTAGTTCTCCAAAGTCAAGTCCTGACCTTCTTTTAAAAGGCACCATAGAGCATCTCTTAACCATCACCCTGTGGTCATCTTGAAAACCAGGTATACCCAACAATGTTGGAGATGGTTCGTGAATTGCATCCAAAGTTGTTGTCTTAAATCAGACTGAAGAACAGTAGCTGTATAGCAATAGCACTTAGACTTATATACCGCTTCACAGTGCTTTTACAGTCCCCTCATAAGCTGTTTACAGAGTCAGCATAAAGCCCCCAATTATCTGGGTCCTCATTTTACTGACCTCGGAAGGATGGAAGGCTGAGCCAACCTTGAGCCTGGTGAGTTTTGAACTGCCAAATTGCAGGCAGCCAGCAGTGAGCAGAAATAGCCTGCAGTACTGCATTCTAAGCACTGTGCCAACACAATTCTTATAATAATATAAATTGTAATAATCCCATCTGTTAAATTTGAATCCAAACCATGCCAAGCCTAGTCCAGTTGCTGTCTGAATGCAGATGCTAGCCTGTCTGACAAAGATCAAGTGTTATCCTCAATAGTAACACTAACAATAACTACAAATGTTGCTGTATAAATTTTTTCTTCCGAGCCAAACTGTGCAGTTGAGGCACGGCCAAGCACTGGCCCACATTTTCAGATGTGAGGTGGTTTAATAAGAACAGAAAGATCCAAACCGAACATATGATGTACCTTCTCTCTACTCTGACTTCTAACTGTTATTACTCTTTGAAACAAGAGACATTTTAAATTGGGTTACCAACCCTTTCTAGCCAAGAAATCAGGGACACAGCTTGTAACCTTTTGCATGAAAAAGATATACTTTACCTTTATGTTCAGGAGCTTTACTTTTTCCTTTTATTGCCTGAGACATACCTGAAATATATATTTTTGGAGAACAGTTTATCTAAACATATGCTTTTAAAAAATTCTTTCTAACTCTGTGGTTGGAAAGAAACAAGGCAAAGACTATTGAATTCATAAGCAGTAGAAAGTGGCACTAGGCTAGGAAGGTCTCAGAATATGGGTGATTGCTCCATTCTAAGCACCGTTCTATTGGCTAATGACATGAGCTGAGTATATGCAGCTTCCTTATCCTTCATATACATCCATGTAGAGAAATTCAATATCTGGGGAGAGCAAAACCCCCCAACAGAGACAACACATATGCCAGAGGTCCAATTAATCCCTCAGAACAAAGTGTGCGTGCAAAGACATACTCACTAGAGAGAGAATTGGAGAGGGGGGGGGGCAGGTGGTGACAAAGCATCTTACTCAGTGGTGGGACTACTGGTTCTGTGGGCGCGGCTTGGTGGGTGTGTCATGACTTGGTGGATGTGGCTTGGTGGGTGTGGCAAGGGAAGGATACTTAAAATCTCCATTCCTTCCCCACTCCAAGGGAAGCTTACTGCAAAATCCCCATTCCCTCCCGATCAGCTGGGACTCGGGAGGCAGAGAATAGATGGAGCGGGGCCAGTTAGAGGTGGTATTTACCGGTTTTCCGAACTACTCAAAATTTCTGCTACCTATTCTTTAGAACTGGTCAAAATCTGCTGAATACCACCTCTGATCTTCATTACACAAAAGGAAATGCAGGTATCTCATACAGTCATTACTGATAGGTAATTCTGGAAGCTTATGATCTACATGCTTTTTCTACTGTATTTAAACAAGGACTTTATTACATCCACATTTTTTTTCTTGGTTCCTTATGTTATATTCTTATAGGTCTTTTTTTCTACTTGTAATATATTGGGTAGATCAAGGAAGGTAAATTAATGTACTTTAAAATTTAGCTCCAGTATGGAGTTAAAATTAACTGGCATAAAGGATGGTCAATGACAGTGGAAATTTATAGACCAAAATATCTAACAGTGACTACTTTACCCAATCCAAAACTAGAGGATATTTGGAATGCAACATAATATATTGCAATAATTAAAAGGAATGGGCATTGACTTATGATCCTCTAGATGCCGCTGAACCATAACTTCCCAGTCAGCACCAATCAAGGGTAAGAAATTCTATGATCTCTAGTTCAGTAAAATCTTAAAAACTGGGGCTTTACCACCTCTGTTTAAACTTTAAACAACATTAAGGAACTGGAGCTGGGCACACATGTAAGGGGAAAAAAAGCTAATATTTAAAAATTATTTATTATGGGAGTATATGAGGGATACGATGGCTCAGTGGCTAAGATGGTGAACTTGTCGATCAAAAGGTTGTCAGTTCAGTGGTTCAAATCCCTAGTGCCACGTAACAGAGTGAGCTCCCATTACTTGTCCCAGCTTCTGCCAACCTAGCAGTTCAAAAGCACTTAAAAATTGAAGTAGAGAAATAGGGACCACTTTGGTGGGAAGGTAACAGTGTTCAGTGCACCTTCGGTCTTTAGTCATGCCAGCCACATGATCACGGAGACATCTTTGGACAGCGCTGGCTCTTCAGCTTTGAAACAAAGATGAACACCACCCCTAGAACTGGAAACGACTAGCAGGCATGTGCAGGGGAACCTTTAACTTTACTAACACTTTTGTTAAGCTTGAACCATTATGCTTTCTTTGTAACCAAAATGGTTTCCCCTTAAAATGGTTTCCCCTTAAAATTACTTCCCTCCCCCCCATGGGTGAGGAAGGCTAAGGAATTCGACAATCACTGTTTGAGTGGAGAGAGACTAATTTTTATGTTGTTGTATAACTTTGTAAACTTGGTTTCCAAACTTCCCTGTTTTTTTTTTCTTAAAATAAACCACACTTCCTTATTTTTAAAATTGTTGAACCATTTTGATCAGATGGCTAAATGTAAAAGCATTCTTATCCCTGTTTTCAGTTTTTGTTTTTAAGTTTTCAATTGATTCCTGCCCAGGCTAATATATCTCTTTAAGTGAAGGAACAAGAGCTTATCCCTTTTGATCAATCCCCTTTTTTCCCCCTTCTCCTTTTGTGCCTTTTCTCTTTTTCTTCACATAATGCTCTATTTACTTGCACTCTAGGAAAACTAAGCTGCAATTAAGATCAAAGCAACTTACACAAGTAGACTCAATTACAACTTGGGAGGCTAGATAGATGTCAGGAGCTGATTCTAGAGACATGCCAATGCTGTCTGATTTCACATGTCTTGGAAATTAATGTTTATTGCTCAACCATCAGAGCAATGCAGCTCAGCTGCCCGCTTTCATATCACTTGTTTAGTTGCCTGGTTATGTGCAAGCACTTTGTTTTTCTTTGTACAGAACCAATCCTCTATTGTGTATCCAACTTCTGCAGAAAAGTGCTTATAATGTAGGGGTAGACAAAAGGTTTGGGATGTCGAGCACATCTGAAATGTTGATGTCATGACAGTTATGAGTATGGCTGCTCATAAAGCAATCATTTAACTCTCCTAATTCCCAATACTCTCAACTATTTGATTTTATCTATGGCAGTCAAACTTCCAAACAAGCCATCCCACATAGTTTGGACAGCGACTATAATGGAAACTTTACTGATTTCCTGGATGTGACAAATGACACACACACACACACCACAAACAACATCTGGAAACCAGCCCTAGTCAACAAATGAGCCACCACCCAGGCCGTTACAACCCAAAACAACAATGGACACACAGCCAGAACCAATCAGCACCAATCTAACAATCATGATACAACCACACAACCAATCATTCCACTTACTGAAACAAAGCCAGCACTCCACACCCACCCACCAAGATTTATAGAAAGACAGCAGCTCCGACCACGCTTTAAGCCCAAAACCCAACCTGAAGATGGCGAGTGAGACCTCACCGAAACATTGCCAAGTCAATCTCAATCTTATATGGGAAAAGATCCGAATACAACAAGACCAGCATACCTACACCCGTGAAAATCTACGAATATATATATATACACACACATATATATATGTGTGTGTGTGTGTGTGTGTGTATGTATATATGTACGTACGTACGTGTACGTGTACGTGTACGTGTACGTGTACGTGTATGTCATGTCACATATATGTATGTGTATATACATATATACGTATATGTATATGTCATACGTATATGTATATGTCATGTCATACACACACACACACACACACACACACACATCCATCAGCAAGATAATTTTCCCAAAAGTAAAGTGAATAAACCAAACTTTTCTGGGAGAGAGGGGAATGGAAGAGAAACCAGCAAGAGAAATGGGCTAGATATGGAGGAGGCAGTATAGGAAAATAAAACAAAAAAATACTTCACTGTGGGAAGCTGTGTAGCCTTGTGTCTATTGCTCAGTTTTTAAATTCCTTCCCTCTTGGTCACATAACCAGAATGGAGCAAATGGACCATCTCCTGAGCTTTTTAATGAATACACACACACAACACACATATCACACAGATGCAGAGGAAAAATGGCAAATACATCTGTACATGTAGAATGCATATACAGTACATCCCCTTGTTAAGTCCATCATAAAGGTAAAGGTTTCTCCCGTCCAATCATGACTGACTGAAGGGGGCAGTGCTCATCTCTGATACTCAGCTGAGGGAGGCTTCATTGCCTGACAGATTATTAGGTCACCATGTGACCAGCATGAAAGTTCAGAATGCTGTAACCTTCCGGCCAAAGCAGTACCTCTTTATCTACTCGCACTTGCATGCTTTCAAACTGCTAGGTTGGCAGGAGCTGGGAAGAGTAACGGGAACTCACCCTGTCGCGTCACGCTCTGATCTCAAATCCAGGCTTTCAGCTTTCCATCTGACAAGCTCAGTGTCTTAACCTCTGAACCATCGCACCCCCTTAAGATTATCATACCCACACTCAAAAAGAGGCAGCACATGTTGACCCTAAGATTGGGCAAACAAATGCAACACTTTTATCACAAAGAATGAACTGCAGAGCCCTCTGCCTGTTTCTCCTATCTTGTTATTCTTTCCCATGCAAAAGAATGCTGGAAAGAAATTATGTAAACAGGAATTGGAGGCTGTCTGTCCTTGTGACTGTCCATCAGCAGAATTACAATCCAGAATTGGCCCAAACCCGGTGTGGTGGGAAAGCCAGAAAAGACAAATCAAGCTTGAAAATGAGCCAGACTAAGTTAGTTGTTGCAGAGAGAGAAAAACCCAAAATAAAACTTTTCTAGTGCTGCTTTTTGGGACAGAGAATAAGTTTGAAAATTGAAATGTTGTTGGCTGCTTTGTTTTAAGCTCCGCCTTTTTCTTGGTCACATGACCCAGAATGGAGCTGCTTCCAGAATCTGTGCTTCTATATTCCCTAACTTGTCATGTTGGAAAGGTCCTAGATATCTGGCAGCTTTTCTGCTTAATTTTAATTAATTAAAAGGGTAATTAAAAAAACAATCAGGTGAACCAGAGAACTAAACTAGTGTCAAGAGAAATGACATAGGGACTATTGGCATCTATCAACACTTCATTTGCTGCCGTTGGCATGATGAGTAGAGAAGTATAAAATCAACACACTGTTTAAACCAACCTTCTCTGAGCTAAATATGTTGTTCTTTCCAATATAAGTTGTCAATGCTGGCACAGTAACACTACCTGGGGATGATGAAAGCCCAAGTAGCAGAGGTTTCTTCCAAACTGAACCATTTGTAACAACTTAAAATACACTGAGAGACCCTTTTTGGATGCAGATTTTGTCATCTCTGTAAACTTGTGTATATGAATATGTATACTATATTATTTTGTTCTGTCCCAAAAGATAAATGGTTAAGAGGTTCAATATCTCTTTTCAAGAAATGTATTTCATTGAAGGAAGGAAGAATTCAGCTTTAGCTTAGGTAAATTTCCCCTTTAAAATAAAATTTATCTGTAAATATCAGAACAATAAAAGTGTCGGATGGGATTTTAAAAAGAACAAGAATGAATTTTTTTAAAAGTTGGCCTTTCTTCCCCACTCCAGGTATTAGGTTTTATGCCTGATTATATTTACATCTTTTGAATCTTATAAACATTTGATCACAGAGGAGCAAACAAGGAGAAAACCAAAGTTTTGATGCAGATACGTACTGGAGATGCTATATCAGCTGTGTTCCCTCTCACCTACTTCTTGATTATTTGGTCTCTCAGATACAGATTCCAAAGACAATGAAAATGCCTAACAGGTAAGTATTTATACTACAAAACAGATGCCCCCCCCCTGACTTTTGCATTGCTGTGCATTCATTTGTGCAACGTTGTCCTCTGATCTGCAGCAACAGCCTTATGATGAACAACTATTACCATGAATCCAGATTCCCATTATGGCTGAAAATAACTTTAAATAGGTCAAAGAGCGCCACTGCCTGATAAAAATGTTTTATCAGTCCCAGATCAGAATCAGTAGCTTCGTAAGGAAAAGCTTGTTTACAAGAGAATACAACATGGAATAGATCCTTGGGGATCAATGACATCTCTCAAGTTTAATAAAACCACAACACCGTCTTTCTTATTCATTCTCTCTACATTAGAAAGTCATGTTTTGGTGTAACAAAAGTCAATGGAATTATAAAGGTTCATATGGATAGCCAGTCACGAGAATTAATTTAGATCTGATTTTCCTCCCAAACCTGGAGGGGCATCAGTGTATAAGCTATACATGAATGGTGGATTATTCAACATAGCTAACTGATTGCCTAAATTTTTTGCAGACATTAAAGATTTAACCATATAATAAATGTGGTTAATAATTCTAGCTTTGCTACTCACAAATAGCTACAAATCTAAGAAGTTGCTGCTATACTTTTAAATGGCAGGGATAAAAAAAAATCACTGGGCTCCCAAAATAAGTACACTAGTTCTTATTTATTTCAGTTAAATCTTGTTTCAGAGAGAGGGAGACAGAGAGACTCCCAGATAGGGAGACAGGCAACCCTTAGCCTATTTTGAAAAAGCAAAAGATCTCCCTACATTCCTAAGGATAAAACTTTATCCCTTTAATATTATCATTGTTCAGACAGGTATGGAAAAACAGGATAAATAATAAATGGACAGATTTTGGTAAGAACCTGATGTATTGAACTACAACATCCATCACCCTTGGCCAACATATTTTTGGAAATTGTAGCTGAACACATCTAGAAAGCACCAGTTTGGAAACAATTGTTTTCAAGGAGAAAATCCACTTAATGTTGGGACTATTATAGATAGCATCACATGATTTATCCCTGGATCAGTCTTACAGAGAGCCAGAAGTTTACCTTCTTTTCTTTAAATAATCTTGCTTTAAATAAGCATTTATGTGGGTCGCTTCTTTTAATCTGGGAGTGGAAAATTTGTGACTTCTTGCATACAACTCCTCACATCCCTCACCCTTGAGGGATGTTATATAGGATGGGCTGTTGAGAACTGTAATTCAGTAGCATCAGGAGATTCCCAAATTCCCCATCTCCACACGATGCCTTGTTAAGACTGTCACAGTTTGGTGAATGTAGCCACCCAGTAACTTTGTGTTAACTGTGTATGTTGAATACTGTAGATTTGGAAAGCAAGGATTTGTCCCTGCTAGTCATGTTTGTCTCATATGAGCTGGTTCTCAATTAGCAATTCAGAGGTGCTTTATAGCCCCCCCCCCCAACACTGTGTTCGCTCTCCTAACTGTAGAAGGGATTTTCAGAGGTCTTTGCACCCATCAGCCTATTCCAGGGTAGGATGATGGTGCACCGTTCTTCTAGTGCCACCTAGTTTAGTTAAACCAATTTGCAAATACTCTGTGAGATTGTAGCCTAGTTAAATTCCCCATCTATCTTCATTGATAGGGAGGCAAAAACAAGACTGGAGAAATCAGGTTTTTTTGTACCACCTCTCCAGGTCTCCTTGACCTGAGCTTTGATGACATTAAACACAGGATTAATTCAATCACTGAGATCAAAGGCAAGTATTCACAAACATTTGGTTGTCTGAAGGTTGTGGCATTTTCTAAGCCCAATAAATAAAGTGGTGGGATTTATTTGAATGAAAAATGTATATCACGCATATATATTTGCTTATACTTAAAAAGCAATATTAACTGGGGGGGGGGTTATACATCTTTCTCATTTTCCCCCTCCTTTCTTTGTTGCACATGTGGGGGGGGGGAGGCAATTTTGAGATGAGGCAATAGCCCAAAAGCATGCTATTGATTTTTTCGTTTTTGCTCCAAATGGGAAATCTCAGGAGAGGGTAAAATGGGAGGAGGTTAAAGGGGGGGGGGGAGAAGAGACAGAGAGAGTTAGATAACCTCTGCAATTTTATTGGCTGACTTACCTTGAAGCCTGTAAGTTTGAGCATGCCCATTGGATGGGCGTATAAAAGAAGGGGCAGTGAACGCATCGGTCTGTCTTCTCAGTGGAGCAGTTCATTGAAAGTATAGCTGCTACTAGCGGAGCGGAGCCCCACCACTAGCCCTGCCTCTGGAAACGAGATCCAAGCAAGAGACAGCAAAGCAAACTATCTAGCTATCTACGCTCGCTCGCACGGACACGACACGCACAAAGATAAAAAGAGACTCGCTAAACACCAAATAGAACCCAGAGAAATCAGCCAAGCCACAGTCACCATGTCAAGAGCTGAGAATGAACGCTGCAGCAACCCAGGCTTGCTCCAAATCTCAACGTCAGAAGTTGAAAACAGCCTTGGCAGTTCAAAGGTAAGGGGGAAAAACAAACGCTCTTGGATCTCTCTCTTTTTCTTGCTGTCTCTCTCTCTCTTTCTCCCTCTTTCTCTCTCTCTTCCCCTCTTTCTTTCTTCCTCTCTCCTTCTCTCTCTCTTTCTCTCTCTCTCTCTCTCTCTCTTTTTCTCTCTCTCTCTCTCTCTCTCTCTCACTATCTCTCTCTCTCTCTCTCTCTCTCTCTCTCTCTCTCTCTCTCTCCCGGTCTGAAGCTTTCGGAGAGGAGGCGAAGTGAGGGAGCTGGGTGGTGCGTCCAAGCGGCGTTTGGCGGGGGCGCTGGCCGGCAGCGGCAGCATCAGAACGGCTCTCCCAAAGAGCGAGGGGGTCCGGGCGCTTAGGTCGTGCTGCGGGACTGGCTCCCTTTCGGCTTTGCGTGAGTGAGTTCAAGGAAGGACGCCGCCTGTAAAACGCAACAAAGCTGTTTAACTCCGTTCGGGCCAGAGAGAGTGAAGAGCGAAAGAGAGAAAAGTCTGGCTCTCCTTTGCAGAATTTGAGCTCTGCTTTAAAAAAAAAAAAACACAACCCCAACGATTAAGATCCTCCACTTGCCTCCTAAGAGGCTTCCTCTCTTTCCTTCTCCTTTCTTCGCGCTCCCCCCTTCTTCTTTTTTTTGAAAGGGACCCCCTACTTTCAGCCCTCTTCCTCCGAAAAAAATAAAATAAAAGCGGGCTTGTGTGTTTTGGCGTGGGTTTTTTTTTTTTGCACACCTTTTGTCAGTCCGTCTTCTGTTCCCCCGCGTTAAAGTCTGCGCGGAATTCTTTGCCGAACAGGATCGCCGCAGAAGCGATCGGCTAAGGGAGCGCCGGCTTCTTCAACCTGCTCCTGGCTTTGATTTTGATTTTTAATTTTTTTTTAACGATGGTTATTTTCTTGCTCTTTTGCGGGGCAGAGCGGGCGAGGGAGGAGGGGGGACCGGGAGATAAAACTTTTTTTTTTTTTGAGTACTTCGTTCTGCGGTGGAGACAAGTTGACACTAGAGGGACCCCGAGGGTTTGGTCAGAACAGGCTGTTTTTGAGTTTTGAGAGAGGATTGTGGCACTTTCCTGCTTTTTGCTTTTTTTTTTTTTTACAGTAGGAGAGCAGGCGGAGGGAGGTGGGCACGCTCCCGGCTTGTGTAGCAAAACTCCATTGTAGCAGAGAGGTTGTTTGAAAGTTCTTACCCAGAAAGAGGAAATGGGGGGGGGGGTTGATTGTAATAGAAAACAATCGGTGTAAACAAAAGCCCCCCCGATGAATGAGATGCATTGTAGGTGCTCTGATCAGTAAAGGAAGGCTGGAGACCGGCTTCAGTCCGTGAACTTTAGAAGAGGAAGCGGTGGGCAGAAGTAGTAGACGACTTCTCCTTCGTGCCTTGAGATGCCTTTAAAGCAAAGCTAATAATAATACTAAAAAAAACCCCAACAACAACGAGATTCTAGGTAGCCCGATGATACTTCTGACTGCCGAAAGTATACCCCAAATAGCCGGTAGCTCTGGTGACATGTGCCGCGGTGGGAAGTCTGGAGCAGGAAATCCAAGCTTTGTTCTTGCCGCTAGGGGTTGAACTGCGAAAGAAGTGTAGGTTGAAGTCGGGAAATGTCCGGTGCGCGATTTGGATACCTTGCTTGGTTTGCCTGCCCGTTTAAGGACACAAACAAGGTCACGTTCTCTTGGACTGAATGTTATGGAGGGGTGGTTTTTTTTTACATATGTATTTTGCCTTATTTTACTCTGCTTTCCTTAAGCTGCTTGGAGGAGGAAAGCTTCTGCGTTGTTGCAAAGGACACGTAGTTCTTGAGCTCTACTTGCTATTAAGCGCGCTTCAGTTTAGAGCACTCTATCGCGTTTTAGATCAATGAGGAGTGAAAACGGATCAAAACAGAACAATAAGCCAAGGACTGAGTGAGAAGAAAGGGCTGGCAGAAGGGTCGCCTACTTTAGCTGGCCTTATTTGGATAACTCTTATTACTATTATCGGTCTTCTGTTTTCTTTTCCAGTTGCTTTTCCCTAGAGGAATTGTTTGGAGAAGCTTTAAAAAAAGTTTTTAGCAATGGGCAGAGCCATAGGAATATGGAACACAGAAGGAAGCTGTGGTTTTCTACAGCTTTCTGTGTGTTTGAACCAGCTAGTCATAGATCAACACAGTTTCTAAGGCTCGTTTTTTTTTAAAAAAAATAACCAAAAAGAAAAGACTGTTAGGCACCAGGGTAGCAGCATGAAAAGTTGCTTGGAACATGAGAATGATGCTTTAAACCTCCCAGCTGACACTTCTAAGCTATACAACATGTTACTGTTTATAACACATATGGTGCTTTGAAAACAGCTAGTTTCTGTGAAAAAAATAGGAAAAGTTGCTTGCTTGAGGATGTGTGTCGTTCCCCCCCCCCCCCCAGCTTTGGCACAAAAAGTTGTAGCGCAGAAAGAGCTGAGAGGGTTGCCATGCAAAGGGGAAGCAGTGAAAAGGGACTCCCCTTGCTGTTTGTTGGAGCCTTTATGGAAAGCTGTGCAGCTAAAGCCTTCACTTCTGGCAACCGAGTGGCGCTTTCCCGCTAATTTGCCTTTCAAGAGGGAAACTGTTTACCTGAGCAGTCTGTAGACAAGGTCATTCAATAGGAGAGTTGTCTTTCTCCTGGAGTAATCTTGATCTGCAGCAACCCAGGGAAATCAGCGAAACCTTTGGTATTGTTGAATTATGCAGCTAAATGCACACGAGTCCTGGATGGTTTAAAAGGGCTCCCCCGCTTTCTTTCTTTCTGAGCCCATTTGGGAGGGGGTTCGCTGCAGCAAGGGCATTGCCCGCTGCACGTTACTCTCCTGTTAACATTCATAATGGCAGCTTAGGCTAGCTCATTTATCCCAGCAAGGTCATTTCAAAGCAAGTGCCTACTTCATTAGCTGTATACAGGGAAGGAGGAGGTCCTGAAATAAGATGCTTTTAAACAAGCAGAGATAGCCAAGGGACTGTTTTGTTAAATGGAGCTGGAAGAATATGCTCCATATTAGCAGGAAATGCAACAAACACAAATGTGGTTTTGGATGAAGTCTGTGTCCATTTCAGTCACCTTAATTCTCCCTGTAACTGAGTGATGTAATATTGTTGTCCATAGCTTTGAGTTACTTCAGGGCTTGGAAACAAAATGCAGAAGACAATAAGAGAACAAGCTGTGAATTTGGGTAGATTAAAACTGATCGGTTCAGCTGGCTGAAGATATTTAGATTTCTTTTCTTGTGTCTTCTGCCAGATGTTTTTCAAAAGTGAAGCAAGTTTGTTTTATTATTATTATTTTTAAAGAAACTGTGAATAAAGTCCCACTTCTTTCTTTAAAAGACCTCCTGGAGTTGATCACCAAAGTTCAAGCAGTTTCTTATACTCCGATGGAATAAGTAAACAGGACCAACTCTCCCTTCTGCCCTTCCTTCTATCTTTTCTTTTTCCCCACTCTAAAGGCTTAACTGATACCAACCTCCTTTTGGAGTGGTTAAGGGAATTGAGTGAACGTAGACTCTATTTGTTACCAGGACAAAGGGCAAGAGAAAGAATGTCCCTTTCATTTAAGTTTCTTGGCTGTCTGGAAAACCTAGAAAATGAGCGTGAAAGCAAAGCAATGGCATTAAAGAGCAAAGAGGGATCTTTTTGCAGTCTTTCTACAGGGTGGGCTGGCTTGCTTCTGTGTGGGCAAGGTAAGAGAGCGAGGCAAATCCTTTTACTTGTACAAAGCCTTTTCACTGATGCACTCCAATTATGAGCACATTTTATTTATAGCTGGGATCTTGGATTAGTCTCGAAGAACTCACCTAAATTCATGGTTGCAGCACGCTACCTGAAAGACACACCAAATAGATCAGCTCCTGCATCAGATATCTTTAACCTGGAAGCCCTCGAGATGTTGGGCAGCACGTAACCAAATTCACCTGCTAGGTGAACACTGAATTTTGGGGCAGGACCTACTTTCATCTCTTTTGTAGTAAGCGTTAGAGAACCCTTCAGAGCTTGGCTGAAATAAATCCTCCAAGCATTTAGCAGAGCTGCTCCTTAATTGAAGAAATGTGAGCTCATTAGTATATGAGTTAGACATTGCTGTGTTTGATTGGTTTACGGCTACATATATTTGCATGAGGAAAAAAAAAGGTTTTCCTTTTTTAGAAGATTTGGGCCTGTTTCACAATAGACACTACAGCAGCAATCCTAAATCAGCTTCTCCTGATTGGTCTTCTGCTTTTTGAGAGTGGGATTTTACCATGCATTTTAATCTCATAAAGTTACAACATGCTGGAAAGACATGCCTGGACAAGTCCCTGTAGTAATTTTTTGGCAATATTTTTAGAAGTGGTTGACCACTGCCTCCTTCTTAGGGCTGAGAGAGGCACTGGCCGCAAATCACCCAGTTGGCTTAGTGCCTAAAGTGAGACTAGAACCCATAGTCTTTTGGTTTTTAAGACTGGTGCTTTAACCACTAGACTAAACTGCCTCTCAGTTTGGATAGAATACTGGCTGATGGTTGAATTTCTGGGCATGTGGGGGTAGGGTGGGGGTGAGAAAACTGAGGGGGAGGGGAATGAAACAATTTAACTAGAAAGTTGGAACATAAGTACACCACACTAAAACATGTTGCTGCCTATTCCATGTACTGTATATATGTCTGTGTGAGATGGCAGAAGATAATGGATTGTGAATTCTTAGCCAATCTTTCTATAAAAAGCTGAGTGAAGGGACATATAGCCTTCTGGGTAGAGGTGGTAAACAGTGATTTGTAATACTTCGTCCAGCCTCTGTCACACAAAACTCATTCTTCCCTTCCATTTTTCTCCCAGTAGGGTTGGGAAATTCTGTTCAGGGGATTACCTTCCAAAATTAGCTGGACAAACACACACGGAGAAAGCCTCTACCTGCTGATTCAACCCCTGCTTTTATTTTTTTTTAATGTTTATGGGAATTGTCACAATTTGCACACTTTTGATCAGTCATGACCTAGAACAACTTATGTGTGTGCCTGCTTTTCAAATGTGCAGGAATTTAATAACACTGGCGAGATTGTCCATTCTGGTTCCTCTGGAGGTGCCTGAAAATGTGCATGTCTATATATATCAACCTTTAGTGGTGTTGAAATGTCTAAATCCCAACAATTTAAAATATATGTTACATATCTACCTTCTCATGGGGCAAATAGATCCTCCCCATGCTCCTTTTCTGTTCATTGAATGGCTTAATCACATTAATATGAATAGATCATGTGTAGACCAAGTATAGACCACTTGAAGTTCCAACCCAGTGACTTGCTTAGAGGAAGAGCAATTCCTAAAGGTTATGCCTTTGTTTTTTGAAGCACTGAAGTTAAGGCATCTGTTCAATTTCCTAAAAAGCCCTATCTGTCATGCTGATCTTGGATGAACCTGGAAAATAACCTGTCTAGGTTTAGTTCCATCTTACAATAACTCCTTAGTTTTCCAGAGCATATGCTGAAAGGAAAATATGGACTTGAAATCAATATCTTGATGGGACTATGTAACAACTTCCTCAGCAAAATATTTGAAGGATATCACATTAAGAAAACTGTCTTTCACTTCTGTGGCATAGTATGAGCGGACCACAAATAGGCCCCATAGCAGCATTGACTGCTAAACCTCCTGCTAAGGTTCTCTTATCTCTACTATTGCATGGTCTTAACTTTAGTAGAGTAAAGATGCCAGTTTGGTTGGTTGTTTGCAGAACATTCATCTGGGGGAGAAAAAGAGGAATTCAGAACCAAGCAATTAAAAGGTCTCCTTTTTTGGACTTGCTTCCTATTACATTGACCTCTGATGATAATTGAGAGGGGATAGACCGAAGGTAAGGAGTAGCATTTTTAAGTGGGAGATGAGCTCACAGGATAAAAAGGAGAGTGTGAATTGGATTCCAGAGGCATCCTTAGGAGGCTGGATATCCACTATGCTTCAGAACAGTTATATTATTTTACCAGCAGATGTAAATTGAAATAGGTCTTGCCTTATTATTTCAGTTAAGGGGAGGCAGCTTGGTATTATAGAGTGTTTGTAAAGAGGAGCCATATATCAAAACTGTGATAAATAAGTAAAGAAAGAATTTATGTTATCAAATAACAGAAAAAAATATTTATATGTGCTAACTGTGGGTCAACGTTTTAAAAAGGGAAAGAAATGAGAGTAGATTTTTTTAACAGAGACCTGGAAGAATACCTAATTCACATTGCTGAAAATAGTGTCCCAAAACTATCTAACGTCTGATCCAAAGTTTGGGTAGGCAATTACAGCATAAGACTGGGTTTGGATTAGCGATTGCTGTACTTTCTGGCTGCCGTTGTTAAAAATACCATAGGTTTCCCCTTGAAAGAAAAGAAGGAGCTCAAGAAAAATAGAATTGGTTGTGAGGACTGTGGTAGCAGTATTAAAGAGCTTTAATTTGGAGTCACCTCTTTCCTCACTGATCCGTTTTCATTTCACAAGTCAGAAGAAGGTCTGTGTGATTATCTCTCCAGAGCAGTGCCAACATTCTGCTATAATGGGGCATCTATCTGCACATTGCTGGCAGAGCAATATGTGCCACATCACCTCTTGTTTGAATAACCCTTATAGGTAGGTGAGAAGAGTGGGTTTTCTGGGGAGAGATGTAGTAACAGATCTCGCAAGGGGAGGTGGCTAAGTAACTATCAACTTTGGACACAAGAGATAGATTTCCCAGATTTGAGTCCTCCTGGAAAAATGAAGTGTGTGTATACACAGATACACATAGATTTTGCCAAATATCAAAATTAAGCAATCTTTTATGAGAAATGAACAGGTACAGGGTCGATGACAAAGTGGTTAAGCCAACTTTTGAGTCTTGCCCAGGAGGCAAAAGTTAATAAGGGCTGGGCTTCCTGATTGACCATAAACTTTACCCAGCACATGTTGCATATTTAGCAGTCCAAATATCTATATGCATATGTGGTCAAATAGGCAAGTGCATAGGTAGCTGAGCAGTCACGTTTGTGACGTTTTCACAGCTTTTGATAAGGCATCATTTGATGCTAAGGAGCATCACTGATTACTACCAGCTTGCTAGATTCTTGGGACATACCTGATAGACTTTGAGCCTGTTTGTGGCTTGAATAAGAAAACACAAGATAATCCTTAGAAGCTATGTATCTAATTAGCATTTCCTTTAATGTGCAGGTAAAGCAGCCTTTACCTGCACATACAGTATTAGTTCTTCAAAAGCAGGTGAAGATGGATGTATTTATGGTACCATTGGATTTTGTTCTATGGGGCAAATTTGGAAGATGTGGCTTAATCAGAGAAATGTTGCAAAGGGAGAGAAATAAATCTGCCTTCCTCCCCCTTCTCTTTCTTTCCCATCTTCCATTTAGCAATGCAATAAGCTTAGAAAAAAAAACACAGGTAGATTGCGACTTTCCTGTCATATATTTGGTTCTAACCCAATGGAAGAAAATAAATTGAATCTATACTAATCAATAGTCTCATATTCTCTCTCCCTCCCTCCCTCCCTCTCTCTCTCTCTCTCTCTCTCTCTCTCTCTCTCTCTCTCTCTCTCTCTCTCTCTCTCTCACACACACACACACACACACACACACACACACGAATTGATCCTAGAAAGGTAAAATTAATATTATAATATGGGACAGCAACACCAAAATGCTGAACATGTCTTTATCATCTCTTTCCTGCTTGTTGTTTAGACCAGTTTGCTATTCAGTTGTTCACCTGGCCAAAAGTCTCTAATAATGCAAGGGGTTAATGATTTTTTTGATTGTGAACTAATCTAATGAACTTTTAACTACAGAAACAAACAGGAAGATTGTTCCTTGAGTTGATGGTAAATAGGATTGGCTCTACCCCTCCTTCCCTTTTTGTTTCATTTTAGAATATAAACCTGGATATTCGGGGAGAAAACATTTAACTGGAATATTCTGAAATAATGCTTGGTTTGAATCCAAATTGGACAATTTGTTTTAAGTAAGAATACAAAGTATATTAACACAATTGCTGCACTTTCTCTGCCTACTATAGCAAGTGCTTCCCCCTCCCTCCCACTATTTCTGAATATAGTGGGACACTATATGTTAAGTCGTTGCTTTAAGAAGTCAAGTTGCTTCTTCTACTAGAAAAGTGTTTCTCAACTTTTATAATGTATGTGAACTTCAACTACCAGCATTCCTCAGCCATCATGCATGCTGGGGAATTCTGGGAGTTGAAGTCCACACATCTTAGAGTTGTCAAGGCTGAGGAACGCTGCACTAGAGAATTAACATACCATAAGTTACTGGAAAGCTAGTAATCCAGGATAGGTAGAATGGATTAATGGATAGAAAGCTGGCCTTACACTCTGCCGAGGGTCACATTAGAAAACTTGAGACTAAGCCAGGAATAGCTTGGACCAGATCACTGTGGGATTTCATCCAACTCAACGAAAGGTCATCCCATCTGCTTGATGTGGTTCTGATGCAGTAGTTAGAGTGCTGGTATGTCTTCTTTTAAAACAATAATGCTAGTCTGATTTAAAGCTGTCCAGAAAAGCTGTCTAGATGCAGGGCCACAGCACTTCAGCAATTAGCAGATTCACCAATTCTCCTTTTGTATAGTGATGCAACATTCTTGTAAAATGCAGAGGAAATCCTCCTTATTCTTTCATGTGTGGCAGGTCTTTTCTAAAATTACATTTGCCTGTTTAATTTATAAGTTTCAACAAAAGATGGTGCTTTGAATGATTGTAGTTAGGTTTTGAAACTAAAAATTAATCACCATAGAATTGTTGATACTTTTCATCTGGGGCAGAGAAACTTCTTTTCACACAGATGCCAACTCATGACTATACCTGGGCTCAGGAAGGAACTAGAGGCCTGTCATTTTTCTTTCTTGATCACCTCATCTTCCATAGAAATACAGGCAGCTGTTTCCATCGTTGCTAACCTACATCTGGATTTGGACCTCTAAAACAGAAAAATAATGAAACTGGCTTAGTATTTTGATTTCTATTAATTGAAGCTGCTGCAGGGAGAAACTGTGTTTTGCCTGCTTTTTTTAGTGTGTGTTATGGTATTCAAAACATACATTGCAAAGAAAATGTTTCTTTATGCTTATAGATTTCTATAAAGATTAATTTTTATTGTCCAAGCACTGTGTTCAGTGTACTTCATCCATGTCTGGTTTGCTATGACCATAGACAAATGATAGACAATGACTGTGGAAGTACTCTAAATCAGGGGTTTCCAAATTTGGCAACTTTAAGTCTTGTGGACTTCAGCAAAGCTGGCTGAGGAACTATGGGAGTTGAAGTTTTAAAAGTTGCCAAGGTTGGAGACCTCTGCTCTAAACCCTGGTAGTTTAGAGGTCACTTATAGGAACAGTTTTTAACATGATGGATTTTTCTCTTACAGAAGATGTGCATCTCCCGGCGAATATTGCTGCTTGTGCTCACCTTCCTGGCATATACGATTGATTCGGTCTCTGCATACAGTCCTGCCGAAACTCTTTGTGGTGGAGAGCTGGTGGACACACTACAGTTTGTCTGTGGGGAGAGAGGCTTTTATTTCAGTAAGTATAGTGGAGGGGGGAGAAGTGAAACGAACTCACCTTGGAAAAGTGTCAATATATCCACCTATTGGAAGTTATATATGAAGCATTATCTTAGGAGGCCTCACTTTAGCTGTGCACACTATGCTAGCTTTTGTGTATTGCTGGTGGGTGGCTGGAGCTGAACAATCCATGTAATCTGGTAGATGTGATTAAACTCCAGTTCCTATGAAGGTCCAGCGATAAGAAAAGTAAAATACTGGATGTACTACTGTGGTCTAAAACCTCTTCTGTTTCTGAGTAATATCAGATTGCTTGGTTGAAAATCTTGTACTCTACATCTGCATGATCATACAATCACAAAATGCAAATAGTTCTTTGTTCCTCTATAGAATTTGAATTGCTTATGCTCAGAATTAAGTAAGCACATTTTAGGACTGCAATCCTTTATCTACTTACTGGCCAACCAACACCTTTAACTTCATTCGTACATGCTCCAAGGTAGTCATGAATAAGATTGCACTGAAAGTCCCGGTCAGACCTTCCCAATATGACTGTTGACAACACTGTAACTAAATAATACCCATTAATAAGTAATAAACCATCCATAGTGGTATTATCAGGAGAAGCAATACTATGAAATATAAAATCCTCATTAATTATTAGACCTAATCTAATTTCATTTGTATCTAGAATGGTGCTTTGGGGAATGGGAACTAACTAGGATTTAGAAGTTTTGCTTTCATTAGATCTAGATGTTCATATTAAGTAAAATTCTGACCACTGTGTCCCAAAGGCTTCAGCGTAAAGGGAAAAAAATACTATTAGTCTTCCTTGTTATGAAAGAAAAATTCTAGCAAAATTTTAAATCTTTAAGAGATAATTCATTACTTGGATTGTGTAAATCCCTAAAAATCTTTTCATTTTGATTTATATTACTAGTGCAGTATTCTGGTGGATTGTTGTATAGGTTCAATCCATAGACAATGGTTACAATATATGGGGATATTGTAATTTAATTGTTAGCATAAATTGCTGAAATACTTTTTAAAATGCCAGTCATCTTGTTTTTCACTCACTCACTCACTCACTCACTCACTCACTCACTCACTCATTTTATATGGTCACCAATCTCACAAAATGTCCCTTATATACTTTAAAATATCCCTGTGTTTTAATTTTTCATCAAGGAAATACATGCTTATTTGATCTGCAGGGCAGAATTCTAAACTTTTTGCCAAGAATTTATTTACGCCTGGGTTATGTCACCCTTCTCCAACCAGATATTCCTTCCAGGCATGTTGGGATTACATCACCCAGAATTCTCAGCCAGTGTGAAAATGGCTCACATTGGCTGTGAGTCCTAGGAAATATAATCTCCAAAATCTGGACAGAATCAAATTGGGGACGATTATTCTTCAAATCATCCGTCACATTGTGTCTGGCAACTAGAGATGTCCTGCTCCCTGCTTCCCATATTGTAGGTGGTCTGAATCCTCTCCTGAAAACACTTTTAAAGGGAAGTTGCTTCTTAGTCTCTTTAATCTACAGCTCTGTCCAAAACCATCAAAGGTCAAGACCCCAGCTGGGGCAATTCATCATCACCCTATTGAAGTCAGACCCGTAAGCTTTAGTTCTCTTTTTAGATTCTTGGATGGGGGTTGGGAAGGCTGGCAGTAGTTCTGAAGAAGGGATGTTGAGCTAAAAATACTCCTGCTTAGGAAGTAGTTAATCAGCAACATGCCCAATAAATGTCTTTTCTAAGCATTCCTGGTAGAAGAGGAAGAAGAGGAGGAAGGTGGCATTAAGGGAAATCTAATAATAACAGTTGAGTTTTCTTGTACTAGAATCAGCAAAGGACACAAGATGGGGTGTTTAAAGGTAGGCACGTGGCCCAGTGTCCAATATTTGGGAGGTCTGATTCCAGCTCTTGGGGGGATTTTTTGAATCGAAACAAAAAAAGATGTGAATCAGGAAGAGATGAAGGTGGGGGGGGGGAGTGGAGAGAGCTGAGCGAGAGTCCAGGCATCTGACTTCTGTAAACAAGGGCTCCTGTTTCTTCCTTTCTAACAGCTGATAAGAACTTAGCTCTTTCCAGCCACTTATGCTGACAAAGCACATTCTCTCCTTTCTCTCTCTCTCTCTTCTCTGCATCCCTCAGAATAATACTAGGAAAAATAAGGGGGTGGGTGATGGTGGAAGGGAAGCTATTTGGGGGGAGGGGTTTGGAACAATGGATGCTGCTGCCCAGCCACTCCACAAAGGCCCTCTTGTTGGTGCCCACATTCCTTTGTCAGGAGAAAAGAGGATTGTTTACACCCAAAGTGTTCTTACGCTTGATTTGGTGCTTGATTGATCCGATGGAAGGGGTACTCAGGAGAGTGTGTACGACGGAGGCACAAGCGGTAGAATATTTTTGTGTTATTCAGAAGAATGGCACACGAGGCCCTGAACAGCAGCACATAAATATTCCCTCTTAGCCCTCATACATATTCTCCGGGATGCACAAGTGCATCTGAACTTTGACCCCAGGCTTAGCCACCAATATTTAGCCTCCTTGCCATTTCTGTTGAGGAAAAGAGAGGAAGAATGAAAAGCTAAATTGGGAAGGGGAACAAAGACAGAAAAAAGGAAGGACCTAAATTGAGGAGAGGAACTCTCTATCAGTGTCATGTCACAGCAGCCACGTGTCTTGTCTTTTTTTGCTGGAGCTGTATTTGTTGATGAACGTGATCCTTGGCCCTTCACCTGAGATGATGCTCAGAGGATAACAAAGCACCAGGGTGTTTATTTATTAGACACTGATACATAAACATGAGACTTATTCTTAGCTCTGATTCTCAGCAGTATCTAGTTAAGGGGCTACTTGTGAGGAGAGCCAAAAGTAAAAAAAAAAGTAGTCATTGTGCAACAGGAACTTGCAAAAAGCAATGTTTGTGCAAATCCTAAAGGCAGTACATATCAGGAGACAACTAGAAGATCCTGGTTAAGATATTATGATGATCACTCTTTTCTTTGTTTTGGTTACTATCTCCAATATAGTGATGACATTAATTGACCGGTGTGAAGACTGACAGCTAGTTCTTTATGTATTTGAAGTTATATATATTATACATATATAATATTATGCATATATGCTACTACTACTAAAATATTAAATAATGGTGGTTGGTCTGTGTAAAATTTCCTTGGCAGTTTACCTTTTGTTAGCAACAAGATCTCACAGTTTGCCTATGAAGGCATCTCTCAGCATTCTGGAACAGACACAGCTCTCAGCTGAGCATTTGTTCCTGTTTTTAAATAGCGTTGCATTTTCTTTCAAGGGGAGTATCATATAATTTAGAACATAGGGATTTTTTTTTTACTTTTTAGAAAAACATCACGCATCAGATTGCCAGCTGTATTGAAGTGGATAGTGAAAGCTGTCCAGTTGCTAACAAAATAGTGTATACTTGGGAAGTAACTTGGCAAGAGAAAATCACAGATGAGTAAAGGAGTTTATTTTCATCATAAAAAGATAGAGCTCTCACTAACAGAAAGCAGATTGGCATTTCATACATTTTTCTCCTGGATTATGTATCCCCAGCCTTGTTTTGATTATTCACATTTAAATAAAGTTGCTTTTAAATTACTGAGTTCAGTGAAGCTTAGTTCAACTTAAATTTATTAAAATCCCATTCTCAAAACTACAGTTCTCAGTTAAGATCTTTCTGGATGTCATATTTAAAGTAACTTCCATGAAACTTTTTTGTTCTGTCCTTGTAACACATACAGTAGTGGCTTGAAAATTGACCAGACCAAAACAATGGGGTCAGAGAACAAAAATAGAGATAATAAATGACAGTAACTTTGCCTCTTCACTTATGGCTGTGTTATATTAGTTTGAAGGAACTGTTTAGAATCTCTCCAGCACCTATCACCTAGATTAACAGGAAGCAGCATCAGATAAACAATCAGTGAAGAAACAATACCCTAATCTAGAACAATCAAGAAGGGGATGAGGCAATTACATATACAGTCAGCAATCCCACTTTCTTTTATACTGATCATCTTATTTATTTAGTATGGTGATAAAATGTCTGTAAGAAAATAACTAATTTCAACTTGAAGTATGCATATTATCATATATAAAATATTTAAGGTAGAGCTAAATATCTCCATTCAAATAATTTGATGAGAGATAAATTAGCATAAAACAAATGGAGTTGCCATTAGAATGGAATTATTTGGGTTTTTAAAAATCTAAACTAGTCTTGTACTAACAAGTGAAATAGAATTTATTCTCTACCAGCTCCAACTGAGTTTGTTCTATCCTTCCCCAACCCAAGTTATGGGTGGCAAATAATTTACATAATTAGCTGACTGAGATAGATGAAAATAATAGCACAATGGGCACGGGTTGTAATTGAAGAATTGCAAATGACCTTAAATTTAAGGATATGTAGACCACTTGATTTGCTGAGTTGCAAATTGTATAAACCAACAGCAGCTTCATTTTTGCACTCCTGCTACCTTACCATCAAATGTGGAATTTGCAAAGCTCTCAAAGGACTATGTGGGTGCTGCTGATTTTCAAAGAAAGAGACAAAACATATTGATCCAATGTCAATCTTAAATATTTAAATGTGTGGGATCACTTATTTGTAATTGATCTTTTGACTCAACAGGTAGGCCTGTGGGTAGAAACAGAGGAAGACTCAATCGTGGCATTGTGGAGGAGTGTTGCTTCCGGAGTTGTGACCTGAATCTTTTGGAAACTTACTGTGCAAAATCTGTCAAATCGGAGCGGGACCTCTCTTCATCTCTTGTGGTTTTACCAGCAATAAACAAGGTTGGTGGAAATCCTATCTGAGTAATCAGATACATTTTTGAAAGGAAAAAAAAATCCCATGGGACCACAGAACCCTTATCTTCAGTGTTTGCTGCTTTTGCAGGTACAGCAGAATGATATTATCTGTATACAGATAACATCTTCTCCCTAAGCAACTATTTCTTAAAAGAGAGTTTAGAGATGGGGGTGGCTAGGGAGGAATGACAATGAATGGTACAATACAATATGTCCACTCCTTGTCCAAAAAAAAAAAGGAAGTTATTGTGAAGTCTGTTCAAGTACCTATTTGCTTGGCAGAATATTGCAGGATATTGAGTACCATGCTCAAAGTAAATTGGGCATATTGATAATAGAAACTCACACATACTTATTTAAAAGGGAGCCTCATGCAACGAGGTGTCAATAAGCACACCAACGGAGTTGCATTGCCAGGAGAACATCAGACAGGTATGGGAAACTTTTGTTAAGCAATCTTGTAAATGTGACCTACAACAAAGTTTCTTAGCACGAAGTGCCAGCTAATCAGCTGTACCGTCTTCCAAAATGCCTGGTTCCATCTCTCTTCTGCATAGGGTTGACTTTATTTACCATACTTCTTCTCACAATACTCTGTTTCCCTGAAAATAAAACCTCTCTGGATAATAAGCCCAATCATGCTTTTGAGCGCATGATAACTCCTCCCCCGAAAATAAGTCCTCCCTGAAAATATTGCAACACAGCAGCGGCCCACGCTTGCCACCTCCTGCACCTCAATAATAATAAGACCTTCCCAAAAATAAGACCAAGCACTTATTTCGGGGGGGTCAAACGAAAATAAGATGCTGTCTTATTTTCAGAGAAACATGATAGTGTTCCATAGGTAGCGAGCATGCTCAGTTCTCAGTAGGCTGTTTTGGTGAAGCTGTCACCTTTCAGGGATGTCTATAGAGGAGAATCAGAAAAGTCAAGTTGGAGACCCTGACACAAACCTTTTGCTGACACAGTCTCCAACATATTACACATCTGGTGAATATATGTGGCCTTTGATAACACAACCACAGCTACCATCTTGACCTTTTGACCTCCTCCTGGAGATGCTTCTTTTACTTTTAGCTTTTTCCCTGCTGACTTTTGTTTTTATGACGAAATGTAGGGTTCTTCCTGTTTTGACAAGCTAGCTCCTATTTGCAATCACCATTCTGCTTTTGCAGAACAAAACTCCCTACAAAACTCCCTACATGGAAATTGAGTACACACACACACACACACACACACACACACACACGTGTGTCTGAATATGTCCAAAAGGTCATATTCAGGATAGCTAATCCTCAGTTACTTAATGTCCCATTTAGCAACTGTTCAAAGGTATGATGGTGTAAAAAGAAGATTTGTAATCAATTGTTATATTTATGTCCATTGAAGAGTCCCATACAGTGTGGGTCTTATTTTCTTTTGACCCCCGAAATAAGCACTTGGCCTTATTTTTGGGGACATCTTATTATTTTTGAGATGCAGGAGAGAGAGAGAGAGCCTGGTCACCTCATGGATGCTGCTTTGTTGCAATATTTTCATGGAGGGCTTATTTTGGGGAGAGAGCTTGTTTTAGCACATGTGCTCAAAAGTCTGATTGGGCTTATTATCCAGGGAGGTCTTATTTTTGGAGAAACAAGGTAGTCATAGGATCACTATTCAGGGACTTTGCAACCAGTAGATATGCATGACTGCCATAACATCCTGCAGTCACCTGATCATCATTTGTGAGCTTTGCAACTGACTTCGGACAACCAGAAGTAACAGAGAAGGTGGAAGTCAAATCACAAGTCACAACTGAAGGGCGACTAAGCCCATCACAATCACATGATTTTCCATTTATCAGCTGCATCGCTTAACAACAGACTTGCCCATTTCCAATTGTGGTCACTAAGCAAGAACTATAATCTTGTATGCTGCCTGACTTTCAGCAACTATAGCATATGGAGTTCATTTGACTCAAAGATGGGGATGCAATGAATGTGAATAAACTCTCCAATTTTATTGGATGCTCTTGGATACCTGTGGCATAAAACTTCCCAGTGTTTTTAAGAGAGAAAGGCAGAAAGGAAGGGAGATCTGAAGGAAAGTAATTCCAAGCGTCAATTTTGCCCCAGATGAATGCATTCTCTGCTGTTTCAGTTCTGTCTGCTGAACCATGTGACATCATAACCCAGTCATAGTCTGTATCCTACAACTTCATCATGGCAAGCCATAAATTGATCTTCCTTTGCTCTTCTCTCTCTCTGTTTCTCTCAGGATATCTTCCAAAAGCCTACCCATGGCAAGTACTCAAAATACGACATTTGGCAGAAGAAGACCTCGCAGCGCCCTCAGCGGGGGCTTCCCAATGTCCTCCGTGCCCGCAGGTATCGATGGCAGACTGAAGGGCTGCAGGAGTCTGAGGAATCCAAGAACCATCGCTCGATGGTCGTCCTGCCGACACAGACACCTCTGCCTGTGCACACCACCTCAGAAACGACAGGCGGCCAGAAGTGAACTGTGCTGAACTGTTTGCAAAAGTGACTATTATTATTTTTTTCCCAGTCTCATGGGAGGTGTTTTCAAGGTCTGGCCCCAGCCTTTTCTCTTGCAGACCAAGGTGGAGTGGCGAGAGCAAATGTCCTTTCACACCAAGGAACAACAGAAAAAGGGGCACGGGAACACCAAACGAATGGGATTATGACATCAGTGGTGGCAGCAACATTTTTGTGGCATTGTCTTTATAATTTTTTTTTAATCTATTGGTTGGCTTTGTACTTTCCTACCCAGTATTTTCAGCTTGAACCTAACAGGGACAGCTAAGGCACTTGAACTATATAATAACAGACTTGCCTTTCAGTCCATATACTAACCAATGAAGACAGAGCAAGAGAAGATCATGGTATTAAAAGAAGGCCAAATTCTATATTTCAACTGACAGTAAAAAGAAAAAGAAGGGAAACAAAATCTGAGGTTTTAAAGGTTGGCCTAGCCTTTACCCCATTTTATTGTTTTATAAGTCACAATTGATATATTTGAGGGGGATTTTTTTTTGCACATTTAAAAAGCTAGAAAAGAAATGATGAGGCCCACTACCTTTTTTTTTTTTAAAAAAAATTACACAGTTCAAAATGTACTTGCACCTTTAAAAAAAAAATCACAGATGAAGTGAAAGAGTTTGGGTGAACGTAAGTTCGCTCTAATGGCGGAGGCGTCAGCATTGCACATTTGCCACAGATTTAGTTGAATTATATGAAATATATATTATATATAACTTTTTTTGTTTTTTGTTTTTTGTTTTGGCAGAAAAGCACTATTTTTAATGGGACCATTTTGTGTGTGTCTAGTAAACTGAAGAGGGATTGTAATGTTTAAATGTTGTTAATGGTGCTATTGTAAGTTGGAAGGGGAAAAACAAACCCAGAGGGCAGGGTGGGAAGGACAAGATCTCGAAATATACTGAACTTGAAATTTTTTAGCTTTTCGTTTTAGGAAAGTGTGATAAGTATGTTCTTTTTTTTTCTCTTCTGAACTATAGCTTGGTCATGACCATAAGATCTAATTGCCACTCACATGTATCCATACAATAGCACACACAGGCAGAATCATCTATATTCATTTTTTTAGGTGAAAATATATATTTTTTAAAAAGTACTTTATTCAGTCTCTGATATCCAAATCCTCTTACAGCATGCCTTCTGCAAAGGGCTTTGCATGTATTGGAGAAGTAATCCATCATGGACCTACTCACTCTACTAAGCGTTCACCTTAGCTTCTGCAGAACAAGAGCTACTTTCCTCTTGGGCAGTTTGGTCATTTTCTGTTCTGTCTCCCTCAGCCACCATCTTATCTGGTCAACCCATATCTATTCATACCTTTCAGGGCTTCCAAGAAGGAAACATCTTGCCCAGATTGGCCTTCTTAGGATAGGTAGTTCAATTAACAAACCATCCTGCTTGGTTGCTTTCCCTTCTTTTCCAAAGAGTTAAGTTCCTAGAGAGATCCCTTGTGCATCTCTTTTATATTAAACAGAACCACTTAGAACCATACTATGTTCTTCCAATCATAGGGATGGAAAGAGGGAACACAAAGGTCCCGCGAGGAAGGCGAAAGGGGAGGTAGGTACATAGCTGCCTTGGTAGAAACAGTGGCCTTTTTTGGCTCTAAGATGCAAGGGAGGCATAACAATTCTGTCTCTTCATTCTTGAGGTGTGAAAGAATAACCTCGAGTTTAATGCATTAGAGAAAATGATCAATACAGTTGCTTGAAGCTCATTCCTTGATTTGAGCAATGTGCCACAGATGGTTTTATAAAAATATCAGAACTAACTGTTTTAATCTTAGATTCATGAAGGGAGAGCCCAGTAATCCTATGGTGTACAAACAGTTGCTTAAAGAAAAAGGGACATCTAACTCATTCTGTACTGGCTTTGCTTTATATATATTTATATATATATACACACATATGCGCATTTAAAGAACCTAAAGATTATACTTGAATTGTATTCTTTTCTTTTTTAAACATAGGGTTTGTGGGTTTTTTACACATGTTATCAGTTTTGAATTTTTTTTTATCTTGCAATCATGAGCCATGAGGCCTTTGGGATATTAGTTTGGCATGGCCCTGTAAAAAAATCAACAATAGCTCCCTTAAGTACGAAACAGGAAATAATTGCTTTAATTCAAAAGTAAGTGGAAGAAGGGAGCAAAAGAATTTAAACTCTTAAAAAAAGTTTTGTTTGCAAATGAGGATTCAAAAAAAAAATCCAAAAACAAAACTAGCCCCCTTTTAGGCGTAAAATGTTCATACAGATGTATAAATGTTTTTTCCCCATTATATTCTCCCACCTCTATATTTAATATATCAGAAGAATGGAACAGGGAGAATTGTTTTCATTTCAAGGGGTAATAGTGATGAAAGAGAAAAGGGAATTTCTGTATAATCTGGGCTCTGTTTTTTGGTAATTCTTAAGAGAGTTATCCTTATATTGCAAAGCAGTGGCATGCTGGCTTTGAGTTTATAGTATATTAAGGAATAGAGTGATCCTAAAACCAAACGTACCACCGAGAGCTTTGGGGAAAATCTTCATAATTAGCAGGAGGACTCTGTATGCATACAGTTTTGGCACTTCCACCTCTTGGAAGCTAGTTCAGTGCCCCTTTAGCAGTTCTAGAAGACTGTTCTTCAAGATAGTTTCTTTCCATCACTTTGTGTACTTAGGTACCTTAGTGCTGGGTGCCGAGCTTTTAATGATGCTTTGCCAATATCTCCCCTCCCAAAGGCATGTCAGATTTATTCCTAGTGACTAAATCTGAGCAAGGAGACTTGAACAGAAGAAAAAGCTGAGCGTTGGATGGCATCTTGCTTGCTTGCTGAACTTCCAGGTACAGACACTCTTTAAGGCTTTGTTCCTATGCTTTTGCATTGGAACAAGCCCTGTTAAACAGACTAACTGTACAAACAAGTTGGACTGCCTGTTTTTAAGCAAAAAAAAAAAAAAAAAGCTATCAGAGAAAGATGTGTTCTCTCCACAAGATATGCAATTACACCAAAGGGAACATTCAAATCACCTATGTGCCTTGGAAATACTGAGTTGAAAGTTGTTCAAGCTGGCTGAAGAGATTGTAAAATCTGTACTAAGGAATGCAATGTTTGAATGTCTTCTAGCTTTCTGTTGTCGGGATCAAAATAGGATGAGGCTGGGGTTGTAATTGACATATTTACATGGACATTCTAGAGAAAAGGAACCCAGCTCAGTCTGTGAGGAGTTACCTGTAAGAACATCTTTATCACAACACCATAACTGATTCTAGGGGCAATTATAGTTTACATTTAAAAAAAATATTGGTTGGTTATTTTCTTCTTGCATGACGGGGAAAATCCACTTAAAAATGAAACATTACTGGAACACATAACTGGCCTGCTTTCTTCAACTCCCTGGTGCAAAGCCAGTGCACTTGAGGGAAAGACCACAGTTCCCCAAACTGGTCCCACTGTTCTACTTCATCCATTTCATTTGCAAAGGCTCAGTCTTTTGGTGATGGACCTTGCTGCCTCTGCACTAAATGAAGGGAAGAATTATACTTGTTTTTTTTTTTTAAGGGTTTTTTTGTCTCATTGTATGTATTATTGTCTGCTTAAGTTTTATATTGTGGGGAGGGTCTGGGGGAAGGGCGGGGGGGAGATGGGGATTGATGTATCTTGAAATACTTCACTTGTGTGCACTCAATTTGCCCGGATTCTGCACCTATTGTACTTTTCATTCATACAGTATCAATAAAGCAATCAGTTATAATGTCTTTGTGGATGACTTTCTCTAAATATTGAACTACTGTTATGTTTAATCTGCAGCAGTGGTGGGATTCAAATAATTTACCAACCAGTTCTCTGCCCTAATGACAGCTGGGTAGGCAGAGCTCGGTGATCATGTGGGCGTGGCCAAGTCAATGTCACTCAGGTCGCTGGGCACTTCGTCTAAGCTGTTAGAATGTAATAAGGGTTAACCAGAGAGGCAGTTTCTCTAAGCAAGGCAATAAAAATCAGTCTAGAAACAACACCAGAATGTTTCTTTCCTGCCTTCCTTACAGGATTAGCCCTGTAAAGTGGGAAAAAATAAAAGATTTCTTCCAATAACCGGTTCTCTTAACTGCTTAGAAAGTTACCAACCGGTTCTCCCGGATAGGTGCGAACTGGCTGAATCCCATCACTGATCTGCAATTAATCATCATTATCTACAAAAGTGTCTTTGAAGGAACCTACGATTGGTTTAACTCTCCTTTGACTTTTCAACAGATTTTGATCTGCATATATCAGTAAGTTAAACTTTCTCTGTGTGATGAACTAACCAGGACTCAATTGACCTGCTAAGACAGAATGTAGTTTGTTTCCTTTTGACATTTTGTGTCCTGAGATTCCAAATGTTACCATTGGAATCACTTTAGGTGCTTCAGAACAATCTGCGGACTTTAGAACAATGTATGAATCTGGCCACTTTGATTAGCTTTGTACAGCAAACCATGGTTAGGCAAACTGGGCTGTCCACCCAGCTGATTTATTTGTAGTTTTTATTTATTCCACAAAACATGATTAGCCAAATTATTATTTAGTGTATTATGAGCCCATTTAACATTGGGAAACCTTGGTTGCTGACATAAAAATACTTGATTGCTCCCCATGATATAAGATAATCTCTGACCATGTGCAAACTGCATGAAAATCATAGCAGAGTCTAAATCTCATTAATAGTTCTCTGGGTCAGTTAAATAGGTCTTAAAGGCTCTAGTCCTAAACAGGTATAATGCAAATTTCAAGTGAGGTCCCAAGTATTCTGAATCAAACTACAAACTACATTTACTTTGCATTCTAAATGATGCTTGAAGAAAATATTTCAACATTTTCATGGCATCAACTGTTTTTACTATCAACTCCCAATAATAAACACCAATAAAAGAACCCTTCAATTCATGAAAATCCCAATCAATTATCTCCATTGACGCTATTCCCAACTCTACTGCCTGGAGAGCAATTGTGAGGCTTCATATGAGATGACAGGCAGGCCTGAATAAAACCTATTCCCACAGTGAAGTGAGTTCAGTTCTGGTTACTGCAAAATAGCATGACTGGTGTTGCTAAAATGGTATAAATACAAGCACATGAATACAGTAGCAAGGCAAACTTGATTAATTTTGCAGAAAGTATCTTGATTCACAACATATTCAAGGTCCAAGGATCAATTCCTGGTTCAAATTAAGCTCTGATCCTACTTATTAGTACATGACTTAAAATCATAATATGAAGTCCACTTATTCTTATAAAGTCCTCTGAGATTGAGCATATTTTTGTGTATTGTGAGGGAAGACGCAGGAGCCATGGATCAGAGAGCAAGATCTTTATTTCAGATGACAGCGATTCAATTCCGTTGCAAACGGTCAAGGTATTTATATTCTCCGGCACAGCAACTGTCATTAACTGTCACTTTACCATCCAATCACAGGCTGTGCTGCGTCCCAGCCAATCAGGGCGCAGCACAGGCTGTTGCTGGCTATACAACACATATAAAGTTGGAGTTGGTTTGGCTGATCCCTCAAAACTAAGCAGGATTGGACCTTGTTTAGTACTTGGATTGGACCAGTGGTGAAATTCATTTTTTTTTTTACTACTGGTTCTGTGGGTGTGGCTTGGTGGGCATGGCAGGGGAAGGATACTGCAAAATCTCCATTCCCTCCCCACTCTGGGGCCAGCCAGAGGTGGCATTTGCTGGCTGAATAGTTTATTCAAAATTTCCGCTACCAGTTCTCCAGAACCGGTCAGAACCTGATGAATTTCACCACTGGATTGGGCCCACTGAAACCCCTGATGTAGGCTAGGTTGGGAAGTGAAAGAAGCCTCTCTGAAATAAGGAAATAGCAAACCACTTCCATATTGTGGCCAAGGAAATTCCATGGATGTCCAGATAATCACCAAGAATATAGAGCATCTCAATGGTATTTGTGCCCTTCTCTATTTAAATCCCTCTGAGGTGAATGCACACAATACATTCTTTTATTTTAGAATGATATTGATACACCTGGATTGAAAATGTGGAATATTTGAAAAATTGCTTTAAGCTCAAATCAGGATTAAAATGGGAAAAAAACCCATCTATGATACAGAAGAGACGGCATCCAGACAACAGCATAAGTTTGCCCACACATTCCTGCAGGAGTAATAAACAATTATGGACAAGGATGCAATCCTTGGTATCCCATTAATGACCCAATGTACCCCTTTAAGATCAGTAACAAAGAAGACCCTGTGCAGCATTTAATTCTTTCTGTATTCTTTATTCTTTATTGGACAAGTGTGATTGGACACACAAGGAATTTGTCTTTGGTGCGTATACACTCAGTATACATAAGAAAAAAGATACATTCATCAAGAATCATAAGATACAACAGTGATATGTAGGTTACTAATAAGCAATCAAATCGTACTAGGAAACAAATGAAACAATATAAATCAAAATTCCAACCAATTTCAATGAATTGTTCAATTTTTTAATGAATATAAGCCTCTACATATTTTAAAGAGTATTTACAGATTGTAATTCCTACTAATTCATTAAATATATCTGCTATTATCATGGGCGGGGGGTCATAAATAAAAAATTTGACTTAGAAAAAAATACTTAAAACTGCTGTTTTGTCAAATCAGTCATTATTCTATAAAAGGGTTTCTTAATGTCTTATTAGGGTTTCAAGATAATTAAAGTAATATCATTAGCAAAAAGATATATTTTATAATATGTACCATGAATTTCTAATCTCTGTACATCCAAATTTTCTCTTTTTAGTAAGGATTCTAATGAGATAATAATATTTGGCAGGGTAAACAATAATATATATATTTATAACAAATTTTGGGGAGTCTACACCAATAGTTCTAGCACTAATATTTTGATATAGATTTAAGATAGGTTACTTTAGAAAATTGATCTTCTAAGATAATGGGTTTTAAGTAGAAAATAGAAATGGTCAATGTAAATTGCCAAATGTTTTCATTGCATAAGATGTTGATAATTGCTTCTCTTGGTTCAGCCAAATAGATTGCATTAAATAATTCCCCATATTTAATTTGCATAATCTTTATCAACATATTTGCATGATTTGGTCATTCAGTTTGGTAATAGACAAATAAAAAATGGTTGTGTCTTGTCTAATCAGTGTTGTTGTATTATGTTAGTCCATAAGATCCAGGTATTAGCATATAAAATTGGAACTCTTTCCATTAAACTGGGATTTATTTGCTAAAAAGGAAAAATAAGAGCCGGTTTAGCCCTTCCTTAGGGATGAAACCAGCTGGATGACTTTGGGTCAGTCACTCACTCTGAGTCCAACTTACCTCTCAGCAGTGGTGGGTTTCGGGCGGTACAGCCCGGTACAGGCATATCATTGGTAGCTGGGAGCAGCGGCTACTGTACCAGAATAGTGGGCCTGCCTGCGTTCTTTACCACTTTTTGAGGCAAAAAGGCCAGTGATGGGATTCAAATAATTTAACAACTGGTTCTCTGTCCTAATAACCAGTTGGGTAGGTGGGACTTAGTGGTCATGTGACCGTGTGGGCGTGGCCAACTCAACGTTACTCAGGTCGATGGGCACTTTGCCTTAGCTGTTACAATGTAATCAGGGTTAACCGGAGAGGCAGTTTCTGTAAGCAGGGCAATAAAGATTAAGCTAGAAACAACACCAGAATGTTTCCTTCCTGCCTTCCTTACAGGATTAGCCCTGTAAAGCGAAAAAAAAAAACTAAAAGAAGATTTCTTCCAACAACCGGTTCTCTGAACCTCTTAGAAAGTTAAGAACTGGTTCTCCTGAATAGGTGCGAACTGGCTGAATCCCATCACTGAAACAGGCCAGTTGCACATGTGTGCACAGCGTGCGGTGTCTGCACGACAGCCGCTGAGCAGCTTAGTGTCTCTGGGCGGTGACGTGCACATGCCCACCGAGGACCACCGGCCCCGTTGCAGTGTTACAACGGGATCCATAACCCACTACTGCCTCACAGGGTTGTTTGTTGTGGGGAAAATTGGAGGATCCATCATCTTGAGCTGCGTATGAGGAAAACAACAGGATTAAAAATTTAAAATGAAACAAAACAAGGATCCCTGGAAGGTTATAGGCAGTAACCTCAAAATAAGGGGCAGTAAACACCCACACCATATTCACCTGCAACCATTATCTGGAACTGAGTGCATCACACACCCATTTCAAGGAGTAATGAGAAGAAAAAGCAGATACCTGAGGAATGAAGAAGCTGACTGAAGAAATAAACAGATAGGCAGCACTTAATTAATTCATGTTGTGTAAGGTGAGAGTTTGCTCAGTGTCACAAACTCCAAAACCTTGGAAAACAAGTGCAAACTGAATGCTTCTTATCCAGATAAAAGCTTTACATTTTCTTGTAGTGAGACAGGCCTGTATGAGTGATGAATGACGTATAGTATATGTTAATGTGCGGATGCCTATCTTGTTAAACCGAAAAACTCAGTGCCCTCATTATCATCGCAAGATCTTAGCTGTCTTTTAACTGGAATACTAGATGAAAGTCAGGGATAAATATCTCACTAAGTAGTGACGTGTGTTTTCCTTGAGTAAATTCTCTCCACTGATGTAAGCGCTATACCTAGCCATCTCAGCTGCTTGTGAACTACAGATTAAAGCAAGTGGGAAGCACATGCCTCAACAGGAAGTGCAATGAAGAATGATTGTGAGCCAGATAAAAATGCCAGTGGCAATTGCATTTTGAAAAAAAAGTTAAGAGTTTACAATTTATAGTACCTTAGCATTAAAATGTCAGTTGGGCCATTATGCTATCTAAAATCTTGCCAAATAAATTAAATTATTCTAGAGGTTCCTATTTTCTCAATAGCATTTTAACTTCATCTTCTATTGTTGATTAAGAGATTTGTATATACTCATGGGAGCTTTGTTATATTGTTTATACAGTTATTACTTCTAAAGAACCACATCCCTTTACTTATAAAGGCATCCATAACATCCTTTAAACCAGAGGTGGACTTCAAAAATTGCAGCAACGGGTTCACTGCCCCATTGCTGGGTGGGTGTGGCCCTGGTGGGCATGGCCTAGTCAGCCTCCTGCTGCACGGGAAGGGGGGAGGGTGTTTTTTTGAGCCTTTGGGAGGGTGAAAACTGCTTCCCCGGGGCTCCGGAGAGAAACAGGCCCATTTCTGAACTATCAGAACCTCTAGTAGGTCCATTCCCCCCCCGCCCGCCCTCTTCTCAAGCCTCCACCCAGGCCCTGTACTTACATCGCATGATGAATGTGCTGTGTGGAGACTCCTGGGAGGGGTGGGATGTGGTGTGGTGTGGCATAGTGGGGGAGGCAGGGCAGGGCAAAATGGACAGGACCAGCCAGGAGTGGGATTTGGGGTTTGCCGAACCATGCAGAATTTTCGCTAGAGGATCGCACAAACCTGTGCGAACCCCCAGCAGCCCACCCCTGCTTTAAACCCCCACCCTCCTTTTTTGTGTGCAATTTGTGGTATAAAACTTACCCCATATGTGCCAACAAGTGTAAAGGTACCTAAGCAGTCATTTTGTTTTCCAAAGCTAGCAGTTTACAGAATCCCTACAGGTAGCCCTCGACTTATGACCACAATTGAAACCAAACTTTCCGCTGTTAAGCGAGATATTGGTGAAATGAGTTTTGCGCCATTTTATGACCTTTCTTGCCACAGTTGTTAAGTGAATTGTTGCAATTGATAAGTTAGTATCCCGGTTGTAGAGCAAATCTGGCTTCCCATTGACTTTGCTTGTTAGAAGGTCGCAAAAGGGGATCACATGACCTTGGAACACAGCAATGGTGATAAGTAGGAACCAGTTGCCAATCACCTGAATTTTGATCACATGATCATGGGGAGGCTGCAAAGGTTGCAATTTTGAAAAATGGTCCTAAGTCATATTTTTTCAGTGCCATTGTAATTTTGAATGGTCACTAAATAAACTGTTGTAAGTTGAGAACTACCTGTAGTCTCTTTTATCCAAACTAGCCAAGAGCAGGAGTTACAAGGTTGCCTAGATCTTATACAGAATGTTTGGTCAAAGGCAGTTTGAGTATGCATATATGTTAATAGGGAAGTCCGATAGGGAAATAATACTTTTACGGCCTTATAAATGATAAGGTAACCACAAAAGAGAGATATGAGCATTTTTCAAAGTGTGAAAACAGGTGCACCTTCTTTAGAGAGCAATCTACAGCTTTGATATTTGAGAAGTGTCAAAGCTCTAATTGTTATTCTAACAAGCAGATCTTGTACAGAAGAGAGAAAGTTAAAGAAACAGTGCATATTTGGCAGCTCGAATCTCATCAGGCTCAAGGTTGACTCGGCCTTCCATCCTTCCGAGGTGGGTAAAATGAGGACCCAGATTGTCGGGGGCAATGTGCTGACTGTAAACTATTTGAGAGGGCTGTAAAGCACTGTGAAGTGGTATATTAGTCTAAGTGCTATTCAGGAGTGAAATTCTGACAGGTTTTGGAGAACCGGTAGCGGAAATTTTGAGTAGTTCGGAGAACCAGCAAATACCACCTCTGGCTGGTCCCAGAGTGGGGTAGGAATGGGGATTTTGCAGTATCCTTCCCCTGCTATGCCCACCAAGTCACACCCCCAGAACCGGTAGTAAAAAAAATAAATTTTACCACTCGTGCTGTTGCTATATTCAGTTAGAGACCAATCGGCACATGTTGACTCTAAAATAAAGTAATCTGTTCTGAGGAATACAATTAAAAAGATACATAGAAAGTCCTTTAATAGAATGATATTTTTAGATCATTATAAATTTTTGCAATATACATTGTATATATGCAGTTATCGACTTAGGAACACAATTGGGACCATAATTTCTGTTGCTAAGCAAGGCAGTTATTAAGTAAGTCCCTCCTGATTTCATGACCTTTTCTGCCATGATTATTAAGCAAATCACTGCAGTTTTTAAATGTATCACACAGTTGTTAAGTGATTCAAGCTTCCCCCACATTGCTTCTGCTTGTCAGCAGCCAGCTGGGAAGGTCACAATTGGCAATCACAGGACTTTGGGGATGTTGTCACCATTGTAAGTCACTTTTTTGTTGTTGTAACCGTCACTAAATGAACTATTGTAAATCAAGGATTACCATATACAGGTAGTCCTTGACTTACAACACTCCATTTAGTGACTGTTTCAAAGTTACAACAGCACCAAAAAAAGTGACTTATAACCATGTTTCACTCTTATGACCTTTGTAGCAGCCCCATCGTCTATGTGATCAAAATTCAGATGCTTGACAACTGGTTCTGACCATTGCTGTGGTCATAGGATCATGTGATCAGATTCACTTAACAACTGTGGCAAGAAAGGTCACAAAAACGGGGCAAGATTCACTTAACAAATGTCTCACTTAAATATGGAAATTTTGGGCTCAGTTGTGGTCATAAGTCAAGGACTACCTGTATTATACTTGGTTGTGATGCGGGCAATATAATGATCCTAAAATTAAATCCTCATCTTGTATCCCCATTTTATATTTTTCCCTAGTTGAATTAGTAGCCCTAATACCAGGGGTGGGCTGCTGGAGCTTTGCAGCAGTTCCGAAGAACCTCTAGCTAAGATTCTGAGGAGTTTGGAAAACCCCCAAATCCCACTCCTGGCTGCCCTGCCCTGCCCACCCCTCCCCTCCCCTCACAGGAGTTCCCATGCGGCCCATTTGAGATGCAGGTAAGTGCAGGGCGTGTGCAGAGATGAAAAATGGGCCTACTGGAAGTTCCAGAGGGCCTCTGGGGCCTGGGGATGCTGTTTTTGCCTTCCCAAAGGCTTGAGGAAAGCCTCCAGAGTCCAGGCAGCCAACTAGGCCATGCCCACCATGGCCAAGGCCACCCAGCAACCGGGCAGAGAACCCCTTGCTAAAAATTTTGAAGCTCACCCCTGCCTAATACTCTGGGAATTTGCAATCCTAACTGCTATTCTTTTGATCTTAGAAATGTCACTGCTTATAAATCATTCTCCTTGGCAAAGGCTATGGATTTTTAACACTATTTCCATAAGGCAATATTCCAATTAATCATAATTCAAATATTCAGATGTATTTGGATATACTTGAGACAATGTAGTAATTTGTATAATATAAATATTACTCTTTACAATATTTCTCCATTTTAATTCAACCCTTCCTGCCCCCCCTCCTCTATCTTCTCTTCCCATCAATCAAATGCGTCTCCACTGCCTTCAGAAATGCCAATAGGATTGTCCTTCAATTTATTTATTTATTTATTTATTTATTTATTTATTTATTTATTTATTTATTTATTTGTTTGTTTGTCTTGTATGCCGCCCACTCCCGGAGGACTCCGGGCGGCTCACAAAAGACAAGGGAAAGGGGGAAACGAGACAAAGACAACATATTAAAAACAAAACCAACATTCACAATTTCCGTGGCGGTAGATGTTTCTCAGACCCCACCAGCCTGTTGGAACAGCCAGGACTTGGTGGCTTTGCGGAAGGCCGGGAGGGTAGTAAGGGTCCGGATCTCGACAGGGAGCTCGTTCCAGAGGGCCGGAGCTGCAACAGAGAAGGCTCTCCCCCGGGGACATTGTCTGGCAGATGGAATCTGGAGGAGACCTAACCTGTGAGATCTAATTGGTCTGAGAGAGGTAATCGGCAGGAGGCGGTCTCTCAAGTACCCAGGTCCGATGCCATGTAGGGCATAAACCTGTCCTGTAATTTGATGGGGATGAAAACAAGTAGTCCTCAACTTATCACCACAATTGAGCCCAAACTTTATGTTGCTAAGTGAGAAATGTGAGTTTTGCCTTATTTTATGACCTTTCTTGCCGCATTTCTTAAGTGAAAAACTGCAGTTGTTAATTTAGTAACAAGGTTGTTAAGTGAATCTGGTTTCCCCATTCACTCTGCTTGTTGGAAGGTTGCAAAAGATGATCCCATGACCCTGGGGCACTGCAACCGTCATAAATATCCAAATGTAAATCATGTGGCCATGGGAATGATGCAATGGTCATAAGTGTGAAAAATGGTCATAGGTCACTTTTTTCAGTGCTGTTGTAACTTTGAACAGTCATTAAACAAACTATTCAAAGTCAAGGACTACTTGTATAGACTTCTGCGGCTCCCCTCTAATTCCCAGGTGTTAGTATTTATATTATAATAGCAATATAGCATTACAATGTTTAAAAAGAGAGGGGAATTTTTTCCCCATTTTTCTTTTTAAACTTCTTTTATCACATAGTTTTTAATGTATGCTATCCTTTCTCAACATTCTTGCCTCCTAAGTGCTTATACTTCTGATATACTTGATTATTTTCAACTACTACTAACTCTGAGTAAGTAACAGAACTTTTTTGCTGTCCTTTTTAACTCCTTCCCTATCTAAGTTCTTCTTCTATAGCAGCAGTGGGATTCATTTACCTTCCCTACCGGTTTGCAAATGTGAGCGTGCGTGTGCGCTCTCTCGTTTCGCTCACATGGGCCGCATCTGTGCATGTGCATCACCTTCTGTGCATGCGCAGTGCTCGTGTATTACATTGGGGCGGTTGGATGGAGCCTCCCACAGCAGCCACTACCTGTCCTTCTGAACTGGAGAGAATAGGCTGAATACTACCTCTGTATTTATAGTAGAGTATATATTATGTATGTATGTATGTATGTATGTATGTATGTATGTATGTATGTATGTATGTACACCTTTCAGTGCAAATAAATATTTTCCTTTCCACGCAAATTGAAGACTAATCTGAAGGGGGATGTTTAGCAACAACAAGCTTTCCCACACTCACAAAACTACACACAAGATTCAGATGCGGTTTTAAATTTATGCCTTTTCTGAAGAGTTTCCGCTGATCTAACCTAATATTTTGACAGTGTCTTCGATGCAAGATATGTTTCTGTGTCCTAGCCTTTCGCATGACAGCTTTTTTTTAACACAACAATGTGAAGACATAATAAGAATTGCAATGTTCTCTTCAATGCAACATTCCATGCCCTGAAAACTCATGTTGATCTCTGGGAATAAATTACTTAGCCAATTTAATGCAAACAATACTATATTCTGCCCTTTCTGTAATTTCTATAATGTTTTGAACCATAAAGCTGTAAGGACAATTGGCATTCTCCAGATATAATGATCTTCCATGCAAGTCTTGAAATTCTCTTTTCACTGGCTTAATTGTGGCTGAATTCCTTTCATGCTTTATTTGCAGTATCAGCAGTGTTTACTACAGTGGATGACAACTTGGAAATTTCTTCTTGTAATGGTTTAATTGCTTTTGACCAATCATTAGCCAAGTCTTCTTCAGCTCAGCAAACTCTCTCTGGGGGTGAGAAAGAGACAGAGTCATTACCTTCTTTGTGCTACAAAACTTTCGTCATCATCATGATTGATTGCTCTTCCTCCTCTTGAGGTCTCTAAAGGAGGATATTTACTCGGGTTTGTTTGTTTTTTCCTTAGAAAAATATTATTGTATAATCTTTATCAAATTAAAAAGAGGATAGCTGGGACAATGAAGCTAAGATATCATTTCTATTGGCGACATCGTAACTAAACATTTTAATGCAATCATAGAATCATAGGACTAGATGGGACCTTGGAAATCATAGTCCAAATTCCTGCCCAAGACAGGAGTCCTTATTCCAATCAGACCAATAACTGTCCAATATTTTCTTAAAAAACCTTCAGCTACAGAGCACGCACAACTCTAGAAGGCAAGTTGTTCCATTGAATAATTGTTCTGAATGAAATGTTTTCCTCTTTGGTGGTACAGAAGAGCGCAGACTTTTAGTTTTAATCTTGTTTTAAAGGCTAACAGAAAATAATGATAATTTCTGAACAATTGAAAGAAAACCTGAAGTGAATATCTAGAGCCGTGATGGCAAACCTCTGGCACACATGCCACAGGTGGCATGTGGAGCAATTTCTGAGGGCACGCGAGGCGTTGCCCTGTCAGGTCCAGCGGGCATGTGCACGCTGGCCAACTGGTTTTCGGCCTTGATTTTCAGCTGAAAGCTGAAAGCCTCCGGAGGACAAAAAACCGCCCAATGCACAAACTGGAAGTTTGAGAACGGACTTCTGGTTTGCACGTAGGGCTCTTTTTTGCCCTCTGGAGAGAGAAAAATGGCTCAACAGGCAACCCGGAAGTCCGGTTTCCATGTTGCCCGGTTTGCATTTTGGGCCGTTTTTCACCCTTCCCAGGCTCCTAGAAAGCCTCTGGAGCATGGGGAAGGAGAAAAACGGACCTACTGGGCACACCAGAAGTTAGAAAACAAGCCATTTCCGGCTGCCGGAAGGCATCTGGGCAGGCAGGGGAGGCTGTTTTTGTACTCCTCGGGCTCCAAGAAAGCTGTGCATGCAGGAGGATGGTAGTGGTGTGGGCTTAAATTATGGGGGTGGGCATGTGAGCGCAAGCGATAATGCGCATGCATGTGCTTTTGGCACCCGAAGTGAAAAAGGTTTGCCATCAGTGGTCTAGAGTGTCATTGGATGCTCCAGTGCAAAACTTTTGTTTGGTTAGCAAATAGACCTCTAAGAAAACACAAATACTGGCATTTTTAAAGCGAATTTAGGGTTAGGGTGAGCCTTAACCATGAAGCCGGTTGGGGTCTATGACAATTCACCGGGCCAATGTGCCATGGCCAATTTACCATAGCCAACTTGTTGTGGCCAACTCATTAAAGCCAAATCGCTGCAGAAGAACTCGCCAGGATAACTTGCTGCAGGACCAACGTTACACTAATATCCAATAAATGATGAACTAGAATGATGAACTAGAAAGAAAGGATGCAAAAGGACGGGTAGAACAAAATGTGAATGACAAAAATTACAATATTTTTTTTATTTATTTTAAATAATTAAATTGAATTGTTAAATTGTTCCATGGCAAGTTGGCCATGGTTGAGTTGTTCTGCAGTGAGTTGCTCATGGTGAGTTTGCTACAGCAAGTTCTCTGTGGTGAGTTGATCAGGGAGAGTTGTCCGCGGGTTGCCCTATTCCAAGCCACTTCAGTGGGAAGGTAATAATGTTCTGTGTGCCTCAGAAATGACTTTGGTTCCCTCAGCTAAGAAATGAAGATGAGCACTGCCCCCTAGAGTAAGAAATGACTGGACAGGGGAATCCTTTACCTTTATAAATAAATGCACTTTTGTTCATGTGCTTCATTCACGTGGCATTGAAGCATTGCCACCAGGGGCGGATTTTCCTATAGGCTAACTAGACTTCAGCCTAGGGCCTCAAGATCAAGAGGGGCCTACATTCAAATTGTTAGCAAAATTAAAATTACACTATTCTAAAAACAGTGAACACTAAAACACCGAAAATAAGGAGAAATTCTACGCATATGACTAATAAACAAACATAAAAATGTATTGGTTAAGATCATTTCAGCGCCATGGCAGTTGGGGAGCCCGCCCACGTCGACGCGGCCGCTCCCAGTAGCCGTCCCGTCGATGTGGAGCCCACCAGTGGCCAGGCAGGTGAGGGCGAGGGGGCCGAGCCGGGCAACTGAGTGCAGCAGGGGAGGCAGCTGGCCTCGCTTCCTTTGCTGCAGAGCAGAGCCGCCCTCCGAAGGGAGGCCAGCTATATATATTGATATATATTGATATATATCACAGTAATGATGTATTTTATTGTCTCTCATGTAATTTACAAACTTAAAAATGGGAGGTGAAAGGGCCTCATAAGTGAAATAGCCTACGGCCTCTTTTCATCTAAATCCGGCCCTGATTGCCACCATTCCACAATACAAAAGAAAAGAAAAAAGTGTGAAAAAGAAAGAGAGAAATCCACCATTTGCTTCATCCCAGCAAATAAAGACTATTCAATAGCTTATTATCATTTCCAAATACAACATACCGTATTTTTTGAGTATAAGACACACCAGAGTATAAAACGCACCAAGATGTGAAAGGGCAAATTTTTTAAAAAAAGTTTTTGCACTCTGCAGACCTTCCAAAAATGACCCAGTTTTCATGAAAATTGACCCATTTTTTTTTAAAAAAGGCATGAATAGCCTTTAGGAGGCTTGTAGAGTGCTCCTGGGAGGTGGAGGGGTGGGGTGCAAAAATGAGCAAAAATTGGCCTGTTTTTTGCAAAAAATCGGCCTGTCCCCCCCCAAAAGGGCATGAATAGCCTTTAGGATGATTATAGAAAGTTCCTGGGGACTGGCGGGAGGCAAAATTGAGCAAAATATGACCCATTTTCACTCATTTCTGACCTCACCAGTCCCCAGGAGCACTCTGAAAGCCCCCTAAAGGCTATGCACGGCCATTTTGGTGAAGGGGCGGGGTTTCAGGAGGCCAAAAATGCTGTATTCAGTGTATAAGATGCACCCAGATTTTCAACCTCTATTTTGAGGGGAAAAGGTGTGTCTTATACTCTGAAAAATATGGTAATCTCTCTTCATGTCATAGCTAATATTTTAAGTAAAAACAATATCCAAATGCTTCATCAATCATTTTTAAAAGCAAAATTCCAATAAAGGCAAAAATAGACATGATTATTTTTCTCTTTTAGCACTGATCAAATAAGCCAATCTTATATTCCTTTCCTAAATTATTAAATCAAATATTTAGCCCCTTCAAAAAGTCCCAGAATTACTTTTTGTTTACCTATATTTCAAGCAAAAATATTTCAGAATTTCAACAGATTTCTTTTGTATATCCAATAAATAAAGAAGCAAACTAATAAACAAACAAACGTCCTTCCATCTGTCGCTTCTAAAAAAGCCATTCAAAACTTACTAGAGCTCTTTTGTATATCTAGTAAAAATGTCCAAGTCAGGTTTCTTTGTATATTCTTCATCTCCTTTAGAGAATAAATCATCCATTGGGTCTATATATCTGCTGAAAGTTTTCTCCTTATCCTAATTATTGCTTATTACATTCAAAGCCCTCTTGAAAGTAATTTCAAAATTATCCATCAATTCATGCAACTTGTTCTTATTTTATAACTTTAGTACATATGCTTTATCCATTTTATCAAGACATTTGTCTACATTATCAAAAAGGTTTGGCAGACAAATATTCAAAAAAATGTATTATAGATTTCTGCTCCATTTTCTTTACACTCTACTTCCCTCTAGTGTCAAATCTTCAAGATCCCCTTATTAAAAAAATAATCCTAAACATCACTATTTTCCCATGAGAAAAATTCTTCTAATTAATCCTATAATTCCAAATCATTTGGACCATTAGTCCATTGTTATTTTTCAAAAATCCACATTCTAAGCACCCTTTTTCAAAACTTGTTAAAATAAATGTAATCCATCTTTTGCTAAGGAAAAGGGGATTTACCCAATGAATCCAAAGGTTCTTAATCTCTACAGAGCAATAAAAGAATTCCAAAAAATAATTAAGAAATGAGGGTTAGTCATCCTTAATGTCCAGAAAAAGCTGCTCTATGAGTCTGTGTTTGATGAAATCTAAATTTCCATCACTCAACTCATAAACTAACTGCAAAATATCAGTTTCTGCAATCCATTTACAAAGAGCAACTGTCTGGGGTCATATGGATAATCTCAACAATCTCTCCTTCTGGAGAGATTTTGCTGGTCTGGGTCCAGCATCCAGCCATGATTCTCCTCTCAGCACTGTCCCTCTGACAGTAGAACATCAGCTTGCCATGGTTTCCACAGGAAGTCTTCCCAAACAAACAGCCTTTGATATTTTTACTTTTGCCTTGATGGAGTTAGATGCCTTGGAATCAGAATTCTCTTCTATATGTGCAATATCAAAGATGAGTCTTCAAAGAAGAAAACCAGAAGTTTTTTCTTTTCTTTTGCAAACTCTGTGCATTTCTTGAATTACAAATTCATAAAAGCCATGCTCAATATTGAAATCTATATCACTGTTAGCATGAGTAAACAGAAACTATACTATTTTGGAGGACAAATTACAGACTGGGTTATCACATTGTCTCTCCTGATGTTGAATACTAAAGTAAGGTGAATCCCAGAGAGACCCAGGACCTAGGATCAAGCTTCAGCCATGGAAGCTCACTGAGTATCTAGTGTGTGGTTGGAATGGGTTGTTGTCATGGAATGTTGTGACCAAAATACTTTGCACAACTCTATGACAAAAATATTTTGTTTTCATACTTTTGTTTTGCAAGATAAGCATCCAAAATGCATGTATATAAAATTGACAGACCAACTATATGAAATATTTGCAATTTCCTCAACTCTTCCCTCTTCATCTCTTTTCCATATTGAAAGACTCAAGAAGAGTGAAAAAGGATACTCTGGTTTTCTTTCCGGTTTGGTTTCACTGTTGATCTGAGAAAAATGAAAAAAAGTTATGGAATTGTTAAAGCATATGAAGTATTAAGGATTTTGATGCATGGTCTCCAGCAAACAAGGCCCCGGGGACAAATTGTCTTTGACAACTGTTCTTATACTGCCAGTTAAAAGAACTATTGCATTCAACCATTTCTAGAATGATCTTTCATGGAGTACTTCCAAACTTGGTTGTTTTAGTAGAAGCCGATGATTGAATTTCTCCCACAAACAGTAAATATTTTGCTTAAGTGTCTTTAAAAACTCACGTTAGTGTCAAAAATGTATCCCTTGATCTCATGTAGCATATACAACACCATACACACTCTCAGATGTGATATGGAAAAGTTTATTATGACTACTCAACATGTGTGTGTGTGTGTGTGTGTGTGTGTGTGTGTGTCTGTCTGTCTGTCTGACTCTCTCTCTCTCTCTCTCTCTCTCTCTCTCTCTCTCTCCCCTCTCTCTCTGTGTAAAACAGTCATTTTTCAGAAAACACACACACACACACACACAATCTCACTTATGGCTATAACTGACCAATCTTGACAAAGACCATCTTCTTGTTACAATTCCTTCTTAGAAAGCTATTTAGTACTCTACTTAAAAATTAATGATACTCTACTTCTGTTCTTGGTTTTAGAGCATTCAAAACACTTTCCATACATTGTAAGGAAGATCAGCAATATTATCTCCCTGCTTTGGCTCATGAGGAAGATAAGCTTGCTGGATAATATCTGGTAAATTGAAATAACTTTTTGGCTTGTCTAACTTTGAGGGTCAAAATATATTCCATCCAGTTGCTGTCTGCCTTTGTCTTTTCTTGCACATGGTGAATGAAAGAAATTTTACCGAGATTGTGCATAGATGATGAATATTTTCCTTTCCTTGCCCTGAAGAGTGCTACAGTCCTTTCACTGCCATGGAAGAAAGTGCTGACTATCACAATTAGAACTCTAAAAGCCCTCAGTGCAAATGCTAACAGTGTTGTTGAAGTAATTTGCAGTTAGGCATTTAGTGCTCTCTGAGCTTGCTTGTTTTCTTATAGACGTTTCGTTACAAAACTAGGTAATATCATCAGTGCTAGTCTAGCACTGATGATGTTACCTAATGTTCAACCCAGATCTACAAATATTCTCTACTATCAAATTAGGCATTTAGCCACCAGGCCAATTGAGCTCTAAGTAGATGGGTATATTTAATGCATTCTTAGTTTAACCCCCCTGTGGGGATAATCTTATTCCACATATTAAAACAATGCAAGAATTATTAGTCATAGCTTGTGGAAAGCAAAAAAGATCTATGCTTGTTTTCAGTGCATTTGGAGCCTATGTAACAGGGCTATCCCTTTTTAATTTAATTTAATTTAATTTTGATTTTTGCATGTATTCCTTTGTGTAATTTCAATTGACATTTTTAATGTTGTATTTTAAATTTATGTGAACTATCAAAAATCTATTGGCTTAGGGCTTCAGGGCCTTGTAATAAATAAATTATTGAGATGATTAAGTCATATTATATAAAATCCTCTAGATTGTCTTTTAATGAAGCCTATCCAAACAAATGAGAAAGGAAGGAAAGTGATGAACATCCTCTGATCTTCATATGTGTTAGGAAGAGAGGATGCGTAAGAGATTACTCTGTAGTGAAATTGGCTTATCAGTGTTAGAATGGTATTAGAACCAGCTTATGAAGAGCCATGGTGGCACGTTAAAGTACAGTGTTGCAGGTTAACTCTGCCCAAATATTACGATTCTGACCAGTTAAAGGTTGACTCACTCATCCATCTTTCCAAGGTTGGTAAAATGAAGATCCAGATTGTTGGGGGCAATCTATGCTAACTCTGTACCTGATGAAAGAGTACTGTAAAGCACTATGCTGCTATCTACGTCTAAGTGCTACTGTTATTGAAAATTATAATTAATTTTCAATTATTTTCAGCATGTCCCCTAGTGTATTTTCGAATGTCCCATTCAGAAAATCCTGGTAGCTGCTGGCAGCAAGAAAAATGTGGAACAAGGAACAAGAAGTTTTCTAAGGTGTTTTTCTAAAGAAAGCTATTACATATACCATTTCATTACCCTACTCTAATCCAGAGGTGGGATTCACTTACCTTGCCTACCGGTTCACAAATATGTGCATGTTTATGCGCTCGTTTCACTCAAACATGCCTTGTCTGCGCATGCAAACCACCTTCTGTGCATGTGCAGTGCTCCTGCATTATGTCAGGGTGGATGGGTAGAGCATCCCGCAGCTGCCAATACTGGTTTGCCTGAACTGGAGAGAACTGGCTGAATACCATCTAATCCCATTCTCAATTGTGCATCTTCAGTCCCTGGTTGCCAACATCTCACCTTGTTACATTTCTGTATTTTGGAACTTCTTCCTCAGTTTATATTTCTTTTGTCAAGGAACTAGCTCAGACACTTCTTTATTCCACATATCTTGCTGCTCCAGTCAACTAGCTTTAAATTTCACAGTAGAAATAAAATAGGAAATGTTTGGAAATGTTTGGAAATGTTTATTTCACTTGTATGCCACCCTACTCCCGAGGGACTCAGGGCGGCTAACAAACCAAGATGGTGGGGGGGAATACAAACAACAGACGAGACAAAACAAGTTAAAAATAAACAACAGTCGCAACAAATTCGAGTGGGGCTGGGAACTCATCAGCCCCAGGCCTGCCTAAATAGCTAGGTCTTAATAGCTTTGCGGAAAGCCTGAAGGGTGGTGAGGGTCCAGATCTCCATGGGGAGATCGTTCCAGAGGGCCGGAGCAGCCACAGAGAAGGCCCTCCCCCGAGTGGTCAACAGTCGACATTGGCTAGCGGATGGTATTCGGAGGAGGCCCAATCTGTGGGATCTAATTGGTCGTAGGGAGGTAATTGGCAGGAGGCGGTCTCTCAAGTACCCAGGTCCAATACCATGTAGGGCTTTAAAAGTAATGACTAGCACCTTGAAGTGCGTCCGGAGCCCAACAGGCAGCCAGTGCAGCTCGCGGAGGATAGGTGTAACGTGGGTGTACCGAGGTGCACCCACAATCGCTCGCACGGCTGCATTCTGGATAAGCTGAAGTCTCCGGACGCTCTTCAAGGGCTGCCCCACGTAGAGCGCGTTACAGTAGTCCAGTCTTGAGGTCACAAGGGCATGAGTGACTGTTCTGAGGGCCTCCCGGTTCAGGTAGGGACGCAATTGGTGTACCAGGCGAACCTGGGCAAATGTCCCCCTGGTCACAGCCGACAGATGATGTTCTAAAGTCAGCTGTGGGTCCAGGAGGACTCCTGGACTCCAATAGAATGGCTATGTATTAATATATAAGTAAGCCTATCAATTGTTGGAGACATTTATGATGGACAGATCCTGAAACTTGGGGAAGAAGTGTGGTGGGACTGATAGAGGAGATAAAGCAGGTAGTAACAATTTATTGGTGATGGACAGTGGGAGATATGATGGGAACTTGGAAACAGCAGCATACAGCGAAAGCTAAGTAAATATTTGATACACGTTCTGTCTTCCAACCTCTAGTATTCAACTCTATTTTCAAGATACCAGATCTTCAGTAGCTCTGATCTCTGGCTTCTGCTGTTAAACTTCAGGTTAGTTTGCAATAAATATTCTCTCAATCCTGACCTGATTGTGATTTGGCATGTAAGAATGAAAATAAAGTAAGCTCAGAGAATGATGATGCATTATGGAGTATGTTGCCATATGTGGTAGAGGGCCCTTGAAGACAAGGCAAGAAGTAATGGTGCAAGATCATTAAAGAACGATCCAACACAGAACTAAGGAAAAATTTCCTGGGAGTGAAAATTAATCAATGGAATGACTTGCCTTTAGGTGTTGTGGGGTCTCAATCACTGGAGATTTTCAAGGAGAGACTGGACAGCCATTTGTCTGGAATTGTATAAGGCCGGGGTGTCAAACTAAGACCTGGCGGCCAGATTTGGCCCCACCCCGCTGGAAACAGCAAAGCATTGGCTCATGGTGCTTCTGCCAGTGAAAACAGGCTCCCGAGCTCCGTTTTTGGCTGCCATGGCCTCTTGCAACCCTCTGCCTGTGAAAACTGAGCTTGGGAGGGCCGTGAACTCCATTTTCACTGGCAGAGGGCTGCAGAAGGCTGTGTCAGCTGAAAACGGAACTCGGGAGCCTGTTTTCACTGGCAGGGTGCTCAGGCCACCACAGGTGCCCCTGACAGGGGTGATGTTGAGCTGGCCATGCGCACCCTGGGTATGCCCACCCTGGGCACACCCACCCTGCCCCCGAAGGTCAAACACAACCCTGATGTGGGCCTCAATGAAATTAAGTTTGATACCCCTGGTATAAGGTCTTCTGTTTGAGCAAGGTATTGAACTAGGCCCATTCCAACCCTATTATTCTATAGTCTATATTTTGTATGCATACTACAGTGTGCAGGATTACTCAGGATCATATAGGTCTTATCAGCATTAAATAGCATTACAAATGAAGTTATCATCTATATTTTGTATCCCCTTGTCAATTAAATGATTAACATCTGTTCAACCCAGTAAGATTTAGAAAAAGCAGGTGGAGCTAATGTGACCGTATAGTAGATAAAAAGAAAAATGAATCAAGGCATGTCAAATTTACGTCTACATGTTTAATAGTATCTCACAGTTGGCTTGAGATATTCTAGTCATTTCATTCATGGAGATGGTAAGGTTTTTCAATATACTCCAATCTGCTCCATTAGGGAGAAGGCATCCCTACCACACCTATTAATTTCCTGAATATGGTATAATTGACCAGTAATATTCTAAGCAAAAATTCAAGCACTGAAGTTTTAGGGTAAAACAAAGAATGAACTATTTGAATTTTGTTCCTAAGTCTCTCTTTGAAGACAAGGAATTCATATTGAGAAAATCTAAGAATAGATCCACTGGAGTTACCTGTAGTCCCATCCAGGTAGGTAACAACAGGTGGGAAAGTTACCCAGACCAGAAGATAATTGATTGTACTCACAAGGGGGTCCTAGCATGAGAAAGAAAATGAAAAAAGGACCAGATAGCCACAGCTGTGCCAAAGATGATGGAGGGCAGGAGATGGCATGTGTTAACCTTAAGTGGGATTTCCCCAGGTGATGGAATAATCATTCTTTTGTTTAATCTACTTATAACTAAGCGTAAAATTAAGAATCTAATGATTTACCTAGAGAAATGAAAACAAAGAAAGCTTGAAGGAAAATAACTTTTTCTGTCTACTAAAGGACACCATTCACCAAGATGGATTTGATATCCCTCCCAAATGACTCCATGATGGCTCCTTTCTGGCTCGCTGATTGGATCCATTCATCATATACCTTTGAATAGTATATGAATAGTATATGAATGAATATACTGTAACAAGCGATACACATTAGATAACCCTCAGAAACCATCCCTAGAAAGAAATACTTTTGCAATGTGAAGGAAGCTCAAAACCTATATCTCATGAATCAGCAGTAGACTGAAGAGATAGGAAGCAAAGGGTAGGGATGAATGGTAAATTTTTACAATAGACAGAGGTAAACAGCAGGATGCACCAACCTTCTGTATCGGTACCTGTGCTGCTTAATACATACTAATGGTTGACCTGGGAAGGACGTGAACAGTAGAGACACCAAATATGCAGGTGCCTTAGTGCCAAAGCAGAGCGTAATATTTGAGAGACTGGATTATATGTTAAGGTCAATGAACCGCAGATGGCATTTCAAAACCATCAGAATCATATTGTAGTATTTTAGTTTACTTTATTCTTTCACAAAGTAAAGTCTTAGATGATTAAAATATATCAGGTAGACGTATTTTCCTTAAATAAGTATGAAAAAAAAAACCCATAGCTGTCTCTCACAGATTGTTCTTTTGTTCAGTACTTATAAAGCCAAGTTGATAAAAGATGTAAAAATGGAGATTTCTGTACAACTGTGACAATCTGTATATGGAGGATGATTTAAAAACCTGTGGGAAATTCTATCATGTAAAGGGTCATTCTGGGAAATTGTACTGGATTTGTATAAACCAGAATCCCAAACTGAATAGATTTAAGAATTAATTCAGATTTCTAAAGCACTTGGAATCAATACAATACAATACAATTACACCAGAGACCAGAACAAATAAAAACACTTGGCATATATACAATTAAAAATTCTAGTATAAAATAATAAATAACAACTAAAATTTATAATAAAATCCAGTCTGTCTGTCAATTATACATGGTTTGACTATACTACCGTTGCGATCCATAAACTGTGGCCCATTGTAGGTTCGATACGAAAAGGAAAAGGACTAAGCAGTGCAAAGGGTTTGCCACATTTGTTATATAACATCACTAGGGTGGAGACGTGTTTGCAATGAATCCCCAGTGCTGCTGCACAAAATCTGGCCACCTGCTCTACAGTGTTCATCCTTAAGCAGCCACTGAAGATATGTAGTGTCAGAACAGCCAGAATACCTAGCCGTTATTGGCAGAATATGTTTTTTTTTCCTAATCTCCATATAAAAGCTTGAGTCAAAATCTGATCCTTTCTTAAGCTTTGTTAGTGGTAGAGAATTGGGAAAAATTCAGAGACACAACATGTCTCTAAAAATGATACCTACGTTTGGAAGAGTTAGCAGTCAAAGGAAACCAGACTGTCAAAGAACATGGTGCTGGACACCATCAAGGCTGACACCAACCGGAGTATAGAAAAAGAAATAGTGTAAGATTTGGAAGATGTGGGGACACCTGGCCCATAGAGTTGCTAAGAGTCAGACATAACTGAATGGATAACAACGTCATCGTCGTCGTCGTCATCATCATCATCATCATCATCATCATCATCATCATCTCCCCAAATATGTTACATAATTCTAACTGAGGAGAAAGAAGAACTGTTATTTGTGACTACCAGCTCTAGCTTCACAGGTTTAGTAGGACTCTCAAAGACAATGGTCTACAAGAGAGATTTTGAAGTAGTAGAACACGGGATTGTTTAATATTCAGTGTTATTTGATAAGCCATCCTTTCAGAAGCAGTACAATAATGTTAAAAAAAAGTTTGAAGAACTAAAGAGAGCCTGCAGCTCTGGATGTTTACTTAGAAAAGGCTGGCTGTTAAAGTAGTCCAGCCTTTGCCAGGACATCTTCTTTCAAGATGCCCGCAGCAGTGGTGGGATTCAGCCAGTTTGCACCACTTCAGGAGAACCAGTGGTTAAGTTTCTGAGTAGTTTGGTGAACTGGTTGTTGGAAGAAATCATTAGGGCCGAGAACTGGTTGTTAAATTATTTGATCCCACCACTGGCCTGCAGGGAGGGGTAAAAAGAGTCAAGATGGCAGCTACACCTCTGCAATCAAAGCTTTACCCAATTTTTATTACTGGGGCTTTAATCATGAATAAATGTTATCTTAGGTGTTTCTTTTACCTCTTCTGAGGCCACCTTGCTTGATTTAGAGAAAACCCACATCTATCACATTGCATTTTCTATAATTTCAGTGCAAGTTAAGGAGAAAAAGAAAGACACTTTAAAATGTTTTTCATCATAATTTGCTAATTGTGTTATCTTTCTAAAATTTTGAAGATTTGGGAATATTTCAATAATATGCAGCAACATCTGCATGTTTGGTTATTTATTTATATCCCATTTTTATTATTTTTATAAATACCGCAAGGTGACACACAAAAACACACAATAGTTGTTCCTCTTCCTATTTTTTCAACAACGACAACCCTCTAGGTGAGCAGGGCAGCTTTCATGTCTAAGGCAGGACTAGAACTCTCAGTCCTCTGGCTTCTAGCCTGGTGCCTGAACTACTAGATCAAACTGGCTCTCTAATATAGTCTGATACAATCAGATTTGTGCTTTAAGATGGTTGGCCTTAAAATCTTATAAATAAATAATTTCTACGTCCAAAAGAAGTGCTCTCTGACCATCAAACACTATAGAAAACATACTCCTTAAAAAGGATTGCAATCATTGTAAACTAGTGTTTTAGGAATATCTCTATTGCATGTAATTTTCATAATAATTGTGAATGAATTAGAATAGGAAACATGTCTCCCTTTTCCTCAATCTGGAAAAGACACCGTCTGTACTGAACCTGGCTTTAAGCTCACCCCTGGTTACACAGTGGGGCTTTCCAAACTATGAGGTATACCCTTCTTGTGGAGCTGCAGATAAAATCCAGGGGATTGTTACAATAAACACACTGTTGGAAGAAATAACCACCTGGTTCAATTTCAAGCCAGGAGAAAGACACTGGGAATATGGAGGCTGATTGGAAAGATGGTTTAATGATGAAGAAGAACCACATGGGTTCTAGGTAGCTGACCACATGGAGTTGAGAGTCAGGGGCTTTTATACCTTCTCTTAGGCTTTGCACTTGAACTTCCTGTTCCTGTGCAAGAACATGCATTCGGTTGGCTGTTGTAGGGGCCATCACTGGCTCTGCAGGTTGTCTGAGCTAAGTTTGGTTGAAGCCTGGAGGGTGATGCAATGTCCCCAGGAGATTGTGCAATGTGGTGAGCTCTGCTGCTAGATGGTAGAGGGTTAACCCAGGGGTGAAATTCAGGAGGTTCTGACAGGTCCTGGAGAACCAGTAGTGGAAATTTTGAGTAGTTCGGGGAACCGGCAAATATCACCTCTGGCTGGCCCCAGAGTGGGGTGGGAATGTGGATTTTGCAGTATCCTTCCATTGCCATGCCCACTAAGCCCCACCCACAGAACTGATAGTAAAAAAAAATGAATTTCACCACTGGGTTAATCCCATTATGTCCTGAGGGGTCTGTCTTAATCCAATCATCCTGGAGGTGGAGATCTTTTGTTCTGTAGTTAGTCTGGCCCAATCTTTCTCAATGGGCACCAAAAATCTGCTGGCGGCTATTAAGAAAGACTTGGGGGCTGCTTTCTATCTCCAAGAGTATGTTTCTATATTTGTCCTTTAGGGAAATATAATATTTTGCCTTTTTAATATTTCTCAAAATATTTCATTTTTCTAGGAGAGGGGTGAGTGCTAACTTTCCAAAGTTTCATTGCATTGTTCTCATTGCATGTGCTCCTTTTTGGTATTTAGATTTCTAGGGAAAGTGTGCTCATTAAGATCACATTAAAAGGATGTAGCAAAAAATTTAAGACTGCCTGACACAGAAGTTTATTGAGTGACTTGGGGCCAGTATCTCTCTTTCAGCCCAACCTATTCCATAGAACTATTGTTGGACAGAATGAGCACTAGCTGAATTTATTGAGCTTCTGGAGGAAAAGGAAGATATAAATCTAACCTACAAACATTTTTAGTGATATCATCCCTTCAAAAGAATAAATGAAATTCCAGTCAATGACATTTTGGCAATTCCTTTTGTACTTGGAATAAAATATAATATATCTGGTAAAAAAAATCCCTGAAATTATTTTCTAAAATAATCCACAAAACATATTTTTGAATCCTGTTAAAAAAAAAAGTTAAAGCAGTTTTCTGATTTTAAATGATATTTAAATTGGTACTATGGTGAAATATCTAAATACTGATTTGCATTTGGACTTACATTTGCCTGTTAATTAGTCTAATTAATTGAGGCTATTTTTCAAACTTCTCAACTGGGTTTGAACGCAGCCATGCGAGCGATCGTGGGTGCACCCAGGTACACCCACGTTATACCTATCCTCCGCGAGCTGCACTGGCTACCCATTAGTCTCCAGACTCACTTCAAGGTGCTAGTTGTTACTTATAAAGCCCTACATGGCATCGGACCTGGGTACCTGATAGACTGCCTCCTGCCAATTACCACCCCTAGACCGATCAGATCGAACAGATTAGGCCTCCTCCGGATCCCATCTGCCAGCCAATGTCGGCTGGCGACTCCCCGGGGGAGAGCCTTCTCTGTTGCAGCTCCAGCCCTCTGGAACGAGCTCCCCATGGAGATCCGGACCCTTACTACTCTCCCGGCCTTCCGCAAAGTCACGAAGATCTGGCTGCTCCGGCAGGCTGGAGGGCTGTTGAAATAGCCAGCCCCACGGGAACTATGAATGTTGTGTATTTTAAATTGTTGTTTGTCTATTTGTCTATTTATCCCCTTCCTTTGTTTATTGTAAGCCCACCCGGAGTCCTTTGGGAAGTGGGCGGCACACAAGACCAATAAATTCAAATTCAAATTAAATCTTTGGTCCTTGTATTTGCATGCCTCACATAACCTTGTAAATTCCCAGATTTGGGAACCATGATGAAATCTTGTAAGTTAATATTTCAAAAGTAACCCATATTACTATCCACATAAAAACTACTGGACGTAGAGAAACTAACTCTCTTATATTAGCTGCCACTTTCTTTTAGTTTTGCAAGTTAAAAGATGAGTTCCTGGTCTTTTATGTTTAGGTGTAAGAAAACTTGCCAGTCATATCAGGTTTGATTTGATTGATTCATTTCTTTCACATAACTTGAACACCTTGAGATTAAAAATAATAATAATAAATAAATAAATAAATAAATAAATAATAAATAAATAATAATAAATAAATAAATAAATAAATAAATAAAATGGAGAAAATATGTAGGACAAATGAGGAAATAATTTTGAATTGTCTTTCTAAAGGGAAGGGTGGAATTACCCTGCTTTATTTGACTCTTGGGCTTTATAATTTTTTTTATTACTCTGCATATGCCGTTGGAGATCCTATTCTTAGAACCAGGAATCTAATCTTGAAATACATCTAAGAAACTGACCTCAACAATAACTTGTGCCAGTCAGGGAGTTTTTTGGCCAAGTATCCTTGTTAACTGTAAAACAGAGACCCATATAAGAGCAGCTTTAGCACTTATACAAAAATAAAAGGAATGTTTTTGGGTGGAGATAGTGAATCAGCACTCAGATGTCCCACCCTCATGAATAATGCCCTTTCATTTTCCTTGAATTGTACATTGTGATAAGACCAGCTTGCTGGTTTAGTCTTTCAGTGCCATGAAAAAGTTAAGATGTGAAGTTTGACTTCCTGCCTTTTAATATATTTAATTAAAGCAAGCCTGCATTGGCCCAGGGCAATCAGTCTCCACCAAAATGTTTATTAAATATTAGAAAGACCATTGTTAAAAAAAGATTAATCTTGTGCATTACTCATGGTTCCTATCTAATGTAATTAAAGGGATATGCGCAGCCAGGCTGGGCATGATTAAAATGAGCAGCGGTCAAATGTCAAACTGTAACCTAAGCGTTCCAAGTTAGTATTGTGATTTAGTAGCTGTAATTTACCCAAGGATGTTTTACTTATAGCAACTAAGAAAAGTATTACTTAAGCTGAGCTTAACTCCAGCTGATTTCATGGAAATATCCATTTACTTTTCTTGGTGGCAGAGTGATTTGTCATTGCCTTCTTCAGAATTTTCAAACTTGCTTAGTTTCTAACTTGTCAATTAAGTGATATCATCAGCTGAGATACAACACCTTATAACACCAACACAATCATCTAAATGTATCAGGCCCTCTAGGTTGGTTGTAGAGAAACATTAGACTAAAGCTTGTATGCCCTGTCAGATTGAAAGGGAAGGGCATCACTCTTCTGGCCAATATGTTATGTATGCATGATCCAGTAGTGGGATTCAAATAATGTAACAACCGGTTCTCTGCCCTAATGACCAGCTGCGTAGGTGTGGCTCAGTGGTCATGTCGCTGGGTGGGCGTGGCCACACAACATCACTCACGTTGATGGGCGCTTCGCCTTAGCTGTTACAATGTAATAAGGGTTAACTGGAGAGGCAGTTTCTGTAAGCAGGGCAATAAAGATTAGGCTAGAAACACCATCCGAATGTTTCCTTTCTGACTTCCTTACAGGATTAGCCATGAAAAGTGGAAAAAAAAAACACAAAATAAGATTTCTTCCAACAACCGGTTCTCCAAACTCCTTAGAAAGTTAAGAACTGGTTCTCTCAAATAGCTGCGAACTGGCTGAATCCCACCACTGGCATGATCCATGCTTCCCAAACACCTGAATTCTACTAGTAAGAAGAACACAGTCAATGTCTTTCTTGTGTTTTTTTTTTTGTTCACCTAACTTGATGCTGAAGACGATTTGACTAGTAGAACAGGTAGTGAGATGAATTTGGTAGATTCCTTTTGCTACACAGCAGTCTCCAAATCTGCTCAAGAGGTTGGCTGAGGAAAATTGAAAAGTGGAAGAGAAAATATCCTTCTTTTCAAATCCCTGAAAATTATTATTTTTTCCTCTTTGAGCGATAGAAGGTTCCACTGGATCTATGAAACACCTGTGAGGAGGACATATGGCAGTTGACTTTAAGAGGTAGAAGAAATTGGCAATGCTCTTAAACGAAATAAGAGTGACACATTCCTGATCTCCACAGATTTCTTCTCCATATAGAAGGCTTTGGATTAGATAGAATCTGCTCATGATTAGTAAGAAAAGAAACTAGTCTCCTTTTTGCATACTATTTATTGGTTGCATAATATCAGGTCTCTTTGCTAATATTGTATGTGTGTGTGTCATAGTGTATTAAAAAATACATAGAAAATCTCACAAACAATCATTATCTCCCACCATTACACATCTGAAGAAAGGAAAGGCTATTCTTCCGTGCATGAAAAAGAAACAGGTTCATGCTGGCAGTCTCAATGTTTTTGACTTGTAAATTAGTGGGGGTGAAGATGGAATAGACAAAAGGCTATTTGGATACGCTTTCTTGGAGAAGGAGGCACCAGATCATAAACTTATTTTTAATACATAAAGACACCAATGATTTTGTACATCAAAAAAATTCGGATGCCTGGAACAGTAAAAGAAGGGTCCAAGGCTGTGAAAGAGGGTTTTTTCCCCCTGGAGGGCACCCTGTAATTGGGCATCCTGTGCTCTTTATGATAATCTTGAAAATATTTTTATTTACCTATTTTTAGGCAAAGATGACCTTTGGGACTTTACTGAACAAGGACACTTTAATGCTACTGTCAACATCAACTCCTTTCCTTTCTCCATTTGTTTTAAGGTGGTGTTTCTATATTTATTATAAATAGTTCTCTTTTTAGCTATGGGAGGGTCTGTTTTGGTGAAAATGAATGAATTATTTATCTTGGAATATTGTCAGGCAATTTTGCATAAGACATCTATTAACTTCTTTTCTCAAAATAAATAGGATCAGCCTTTTCATGCCAATTTTAATGAGTGGCAGCTTCCTATGGGAGAAGGTAGTTCTTTCCTATAATCTCTAAAGATTTGACTCATTAAGTTGGTCAGTGGGGACCAAGTTCTTTTAGTTCCAATTCTAGTTATGTCAGATACATTTTTTTTAAAAAAAAACACCTTGTTAATCATTGTGAGACTGTATTTGAAGAAATGGGTTTGGAACAAAAGAGAAACACTCATATTTAAAACTAGCTGGATACTCATGCTCCACTATGAAACTATGTGATCGAGCTTGATAAATTGACACTTACAGCTTGAAAATTAATGAGTAGTTACAACTGGCCTCTCCTCTCCCCTTCTCTCCCTCAGGCTTGCCCCACAGAAACCTCTCCACTCCTTGCCCCACAGAAGTCTCCCCTATCTTATCCCTTTCTCTCCCTCAGGTTTGCTCCATTGATCCTCTCCTATCCCCTTCTCTCCCTCAAGCTTGCCCACAGAAGCTTTTCTATCTTATCCCCTTCTCTTCCTCAAACTAACTCCTTAGCATCAGAACATTTTTCAGGTGTGGAGGGGGAGTAGAATGTCTAAACTCCCAGCCCGCAGGCTGGATGAGTCACACGCTGGCCATGCCCACATCCAAGTGGCAGTTGGAACAGAGTTCTTTTCAGGTGGGGAGGAGGAGTAGAATGTCTAACTCCTTAGCATCAGAGCGTGTTAATAATAATATAAGAAATACAAATGATCTGATGGTCATTTTGAAAAACCCTTTCTTAGCGAGCACCTAGAAGTCAAGAGGAACATATGTGCCAAATTTCAAGTTTGTAGGCTTTATGGTTCTGAAGATTTCATGATGCTGCAATGAGAGGCATTTCTCTCTCTCTCTCTCTCTCTCTCTCTCTCTCTCTCTCTCTCTCTCTCTCTCTCTCTCTCTCTCTCTCTCTCTCTCTCACACACACACACACACAACACACACACACACACACACACACACATATATATATATATATATATATATATATATATATATATATATATATACTTAAAGTCACAACCCCTGGTATGCCCAAGTATATATATATATATATATATATATATATATATATATATATATATATATATATATATATATATATATATATATATATATATATATATATATATATACTGTATCTGCTATTTCTTTAGAAAATATCAGGTAAATTTTGGAATAATGGAAAGTAGTAATACACTGAATACAATTGTTTCAAAGGGTTAATTACTTGGAAGCAATTGGTAATTATATGAAAGGAGGGTGCTGTACCAATGGGTACACAGGGTGCTGTATCACTGGGTGCTTAGAAGGTGCTGTACCAATGGGTACACAAGTCTAAGATTTCTTTTTCTTTCCTATTTTTTCATGAGAAAAAGCTATAGATTTGTGGCAGGACATGTGTTTACCATCCCATCAGTAGCTTTGGGAAAGATATCTATCTAAAACCTTAAAGAGTGATTCTCATCACACTAGATAATACTGGAATGGGCCTCTGGTCTGATTTTATATATGATGTTCCAGTCCTAAGTCCATTTGAAATTCATCCCATGGAATTCTGCAGTGTTTAATAAAGTTCATAAAGTGGTTTGCATTTCAGATCGGTAAATCAGTATGAAATCATTCCAATATCTACAGATGCTGCATAGAACTACGCAATTCATATTCACGAAAAGCAACTGTGTAAACTGGTTCTCATAAAATAATATGTCCTTCTCCTTTAAAAAAAAGACCTTGATTTCATTTTGAAAAAAAGGGAAAAAAAGTCTGCTGCATTAATGATCAAGCCAAACTAATTGAAAGGTAGAGCATTTTTCACGTCTTTATTTTTTCCTTCCTATGTGCGGTAAGGAGACCTTTTTATTATCATATAGGAGAAGGCAGATGCTTCCTGTTTGTATCATTAAATTATGCTATTTCCTGAAAGGAAGCTTTGATGAAAAAAAGCTGCGGATAGCTGAAATATCTAACACCACCCTTGTTTTTCACTGGTTGACATGAAATATTTTCATTCATTTTAACCCTACATGTGTTTTGCTGAAACTTCTATTGTCACATGATAGTAAGATGGACAGTGAGTTGGTTACCAATTTCATCATGGTTACTCTGAGTGGCTACCAGCAGTTAAAAGCAAATTATCTTAATCATGTATTATTTGTACTTCCATGATACGAAAGTAGAAATTGGAAAGTTCCACTTTATCTGCTTTTCTGTATTGAAATTATCATGCCAGTTGGAGAGAATTTTAAGAATATTTTCTTGTTCTCTTACATAGTGTCTATGTGTCTATCATTTTACAGAAAGTTTTAAGGTAGTAGAACAAATTAAGATGAAGTCAAGAGAACAATTGACAGCAGAGGGGATTTAGTTTTCATTGATTTTCATATGCACAATTAAGAGAAAGATTTAATATAAATTAAAAACTTAACTGGGATGTAAGATGAAATTTGAAACTGAGCAATGAAACTGACAAACGATATGATTTTAAACATGTATTAACTTTTATTCAGATTTGAAATGAAGAACAGTTCCATGGTAAAATGGGCTAAGAACTTTGGTTATAACATACAGATGGATCAATGGGAAAGAATGTGGGTAAAAGGATTGAAATTCACATTGTGTTATAATTTAAGAGACCTTTTAAAAAATGATTTACAGTTGGTGTGTGATACAAGAGCAATTGTCCAAGGCACTTCTAGTTAATGTTCAAAATGTTTAAAATATGAAATTTTACCATGAATGGTAGACTTGTGGGGAAAAATGAAAGAATTTTAAAGACGTGTTGAGATGAAATCAAAACTTTTTTCATGGCCTATCGTAATCATTTCAAACTTATTGAAGATTGATTTTTTTTACATGCTAACTGCAGCAAAGTTATTAGATACTCATTGATGGAGAAATACTGAAACACCCACACTGAAGGACTTGATTGCAAAGAATTAGCAGAAATGACAAAACTGACATTTCAGTAATCACATGCCAGTGATAAAAGGGTAAGTACTTTTCTAAATGACTGGAAACTTCTTATGAACTTTTGGTTTGAAAATAGAAAAAGTGAAATGATGATTGGTGGATTTGCTGATTGAAAAAAGAGTTGAGCATGGCACAGAAGATGACTCTGTAAAGTGATCTGAAAGAGGGAGAGGAATAATAACTTTATAGAATATTCATTATTAGCCAAGTGTGATTGGAGATACTAGGAATTTGCCTCCAGTGCATAAGTTCTCAGTGTACATATAAACAGCAAAGTAATATAATCATAAGATACCAATAGTGGAAGGTAATACGAAAGTTGAGAAGAATAATTACAATAAAGTTTCATTTGTAATTGCTACGAAGAAGATCAGAAGTTGTTTAATGAGTTTTTTTAACTGTATTTTTTCTTCACTGCTTTTTTATCTTTTTTCTTTATTTCAAGTTATATATTTTCATGTTTATCTTCTATCTATACATTTTCAATACAATTATATTTTTTAAAAAAGGAGACAGTCTCAACTGAAATAGGATTTTTCTTGAAGCAGTGAATTAACTTCTGAACTAAATTCAAATATAAAATACATTTTTTTTTAATCTGGCCATTGTGATTAACAATTTTTTGTATTATTATTTTTCTGGTGGCCCAGAGATTCTGAACACATAACCGAAATCAGTTATCAAATTTGGTAATAACGATCTTGGAATGGATCCCTTTAAATTAACTTTCTTAAACCCCTTTATTTAGGAAAGCCAGCAATTAAGGCTTAACTATCTACTTTGTAATTACTTTTGTAATTAACAAGTTGTTTTAATATTATATTTTTGTCTTTTATCACATCAAAGTTATTCTCCTTATTTACACTTCTTCATTCTGATACTTCCCCACCCCTTAAATTTTAATCTCACAAATGGTTGGAAACTGCTCTCTCTCTCTCTCTGTTTCTCTTTCTCTCTCTCAAGAGTAATTCACATATTTGAAATTTACGTATTTTGGGAAAAAAGTGAGTAGATGATAAAAAGTCAAATGATTCTATGTAAGAGGAAAGTGACTGATATGATATGCTTACCTCTTTCCAGGAAGAATTGAATGTGCTTTCCCTATGCATCCTTTCATGGAAGATTCTTCTGGCCATGTGGGCCAGAAGAAAAATATTGACTTCTAAGATACTGAAATTGCTCATAGAAGGTGGGTTCCAAAAATCTATTTCAGTGTCAAAATAAAATGGAATAAATATCTACAGGAAGCCACACATTTACATGATGAATGAGCAGGGTTAGACAATATGACTAACTTGACTTTCTGAAAGGAATGTGAAAATACTTCAAATGCCTCAATTGTCATTTCCAAAAAGGGTGTGCAAGACTAGGAGTTTGTGTTTTCAAAAGTCAAGTTCAAGGAAAGGATGAAAAAAAAAGGCTACCACATTTCAACTGCTAGTCTTATTAGTAATTTGCTATTTATAAGGGCGGGGGAGGTAGGCAAAGTTGTCTAGACCTGACTACCATATGTAGTTTGGCCTGCTTGGCCTTGTAGAAGTTTCCCTGCTCAATGATCTTGCTATGAACTTGGAAGCTTCCCTGAATTTATCTCTTCCAGAACAAAAAGTTGGAAAGCAGGAGGGGTGCTCCAAATTCATGTTTCTTGGGACATTGGGCATTTCATTCTTATGTAACACTTCTTCTTCATTCTTGGCCAGTTGCTAGTGCCCTGGGTGATAATTGGTTGAAGCAGTTCTTTGTATCTCCTCAGTTTCTTTGCCTATTTCATTATGAGACACTGGGAATGAATAATCACTTGGTCCAATTCTGATTGTTCCAAGGCTATTTGAATATGGACTCCGCGTCATCACTATTATCATTTCTGGCAGGCAAAATATCTAGAAAAATGTTTGCTTATCCCCATACTTGTCAACAGCCTTCAGCACAACTGAAAAAAAATCACCAATCATTTAAAACACGATGGCTCTCCAAGATGACTTTCCAGATTTTTCCTTTTCTGCCCTATTCAAGAGACAATTGTTTAGCCTGTCAGGGCAAATATACTCCATCTACTTCTAGCAATGAAATATTCTGTTTTAAGAGAGTAAAGGTGAAACCACTCTGGATCATGTGCATGTTTGTAATGTAAGATATGTGAAAGAGAACAGAGAGGAATTGCTAAGGCCAGCATAAATGGCAAAGCGGAAGGTTGCATAATGTCTGCCATCTGCAAATTACTATGGTACTTCTGCTGCCTTGTACATTACAAATTTCCCAAGAAAACTGAGTTGGGTGCAAGAGGGGGAATTGTTAGAATAGGAAGATTTCACTTCTGCTATTTAATAACCTTTCCCTTTGGCCATTTGTCAAGGGAACACAGAACAGGGCTTTAGCGGTTTTGCTGATGAATGTAGCAGTTTATCCTGAAGTCCAATAGCATTCAGCATCCTCTTTAAGAAATCAGGAATGAGGAGTAGAAAGTGGTGGTAACTATGCTTTAATGCTGCTACAGGATATTTTTTCGTTGTAGTGTGGTGTGTTTAAGTGGCATCTTTGTGTGTCACCATGTTAGCACAGATGCTCATAGTTTCTCAAGGGTCTGCTTGCTTCCAGTTTCCATCATGTTATGAAATGCAAACTATGCTATCTATACTGCCAATAGCCAAGGCAGAAATAGCAAAAGTTTGAACAAAACCAAGATAATTCTTTTGGAAATTCCCAGTCTTATGAATTGTCACTTCTGAATGTTACTGCTGGATTACATCCAAAACTCACGCAAACAGACCTCCAACAACAGTTTTCTTTAATTTTCTCCCCATCCCCTCCATGTTTCTTCCAACTCTGCTTCAGAGGATGCATCAGAAGAATCCAACCTTTTAAAAACTAATACAAGATATTAAAAGAAGCAGAAATCTAAGAAGGGCAGGAGAATAGTATTGTTGGAAAGGACTAATCTAATCTGTATTTGGAAACACACACACATGTATGTATATGTATATGTGTGTGTATGTATGTGTGTATGTGTATGCGTATGTATGTATGTATATACACACACACACACACATATATATATACACACACACACATACACACACACACACACCAATGTTTCTCAACTTTGGTGACTAAGATGTGTGGATTTCAACTAACAGAATTCTGAGAGCCATCATGGTTGAGATCTACTGATCTAAATATTTCTTATCAGATAGCTGGCCCTGATCTGTATTTACAGAAGAATTGGAATGCAGTGTAGATAGGCCCAACCCTTTAAGCTATTCTTTAGAGAGAACAACTGCTTGAGCTGAAGGAGATGTTGGGCTCAGAGAGCTTTCCCACTGCCATTAGAGAACAATGCTGATATGGTTTGAATTCTGGGAATCTCACAATGTGGGTTTTGAGTCACGCATCCTGCTTAGTTTAGAATCCTACACAATTTGGCAGGCTGAAGGATTGACCAGGTGAACTAAATATAATAGTCAAAGGAATCAAGTCCTTGAATAGAGTCAGCAGCATCCTGAATGAACCCAAGTCAAGACCTGGATGTAAACAGCTAAATGAGAATGGTCAAAGAAGCAATGTCAAGAAAAGTTCAGGATGGAATTAGGAAAAGCACCTTCTTAAGCTCCAAGAATAATCAAAGCTTTGGGAGCAACTTGCTTCACTTTGGGTTTTTTCTCCCCTTGCCCCAAAGCATGTCACAAGCAAACCTTGGAAAAATTCCTTTTGTCAATTGCCATGAGTAATAAAGTTTTAAGTTCACTCTGTATAGGCCAGTGGTCGGTTCCAGATCGCGCGCATGCGTCTTAGCGCCTCCGTGAGCCTCCGTGACACTCCAGCTGCTTAGCGGAGCATTGTGCAGGCATTATATGCGCCATGTGCATGCACAGAAGTGCAGTAGACTTAAAAGACTGGTAAGGAGTTTGGGCAGTCGGGTGAGCCCTCTGGAGCACCGTACCGGAAGGGTATCCGGTGCTCTGGGCTGGCTCCGGTACGCAATTCACCACTGGTCAAGGTTGATAGTAAATTAAGTGTTTTTCACCTTAAACCAATTGTATCCAACAGCTGCAAATAATCTAAAATTAGTTATATTTTACTATCCGTCATGTTGAAAAAGCAAAATCAGATCATCAGCAATGGGTAGCATCAAAGCAACTCTTACTGACATGGTTTTATCTTGTGTGCCACCATTCTGTTGTTGTGTCCCTAAAAGAAGTGGACATAGCAGCATGGTGCTGATCAGTGGTGGGATACGTCCGGCATGCCCCAGTATGGGCGTACCTGTGCCTGCTGGGAGCACCAGGTACCATTCCGGTATGGTGCTACAGAGGGCCCACCTGCCTGCCCGCCCTCCTTACCTGTATTTGAGCCAATAGGAGCTTTCGTACATGCACATGGAGCATTCAGTGCCTGCGCGATGATCCGCCGAGCAGCTGAAGCATCGTGGGCAGTAAGTACGCATGTGTGTGCTGCACACATGCTATGTGCGTGCATGTGGTGGACGCCCGGCCCCATTGCAGAGTACCAGTTGCAACGGGATCCAGAACCCACCACTGGTGCTGATGATCTATCAGAATTGTGTGATGATACTAAGTTAAACTACTCAGCTAGCAGGACTATAAGTGCGTTACCTCTCTGGTCCTTACTGGCAGAGAAAAAGGCTGGAATAGCAAAATAATAATGATAGGGCCATCCCACCCATGTCTTCTGAACAGAGGTAGGAGTATGCAGAAGCAAGGTTTGCTACTTATATAAAGAAAGAAAAAGGAAGGAAGAGTAACCTTAAGGAAAATGTTGCTTGTGATTCAGCCTTGTGGTACTAATCAGGTTCTTTGGTTTGGGTTGTTTTGTTTTTTTTAAACTTAGCTCATGTTAGGGCAGAATGTGGTATAAGAGGTCAGGCACAGGAGGATAGGCAGAATCTGGCAGCCAGACCCACACGCCATTCTGACTGCAGCAATGGAAGTGGTAGATGTTTTTCTCTCTGGCTGGTGTTGTGCAGAACAGAAAGCTGGAGGAATCAACCAGTTTCACAGGTAGGACACCTGCAAAATCAGGACAGCACCATTTGATGGTGTTTCAAAGCAGTAGAAGCAGGATAGGAATTGGAAATGGGGGCAACCAATTTAATGCACACTGTTTCTTCCAGGATGGGTGAGGAGCATTTTAGTTCAGCTGGGAGGACAGGACTTCTAAATCATTCCAGGGGAGGTCTTAAACATCTCTGAAGCAACCTAATTTGATTCAGTATTCAGTTTAACCCCCAACCCACACCCACCTCTCCCTAAATCTAGTTTAGTGTTCAGAGGCAGGCTGTTGTGTAGAAAAGCTAGCCATGTTCATTATTGCTGGAATCGTTGAGGTATATTACTGTGAATTTGCAGATTGAACCTGTGCCAGTATTTCAGAAAGATTTATATATGGATACCATATTCTGGATAAACCCAGAGATTTCCAAAGGCCCTAGAGCAAAATCAAATCAAGTATGCAGCCCATTTTCAGCTTCATTTATTGCACATTAGTGTCCAGCCTCTTGTGCCAAATAACTGGCTTTCAAAATGCTTTACAGGAATAATAAAAACTTAACATTAAAGTGGTTAAATTGTTACATGACAGTTTTTGAAAGTATAACTAATGAAAGAAAGAGATGTCCCAGGGTTAAAAATCCCAAAGCATTAAAAGCCCCAGAAGTATCCAGTCATTTATTTACAATGAAAGGTCCCTTTGATACCTTACCATTAAGAAACAGAAGTATGCACACACTCAGTGTGAGAAACTTGAGTCTCAAAGTATCCACTCAGCCAGTTCAAATATGTTGTAGGTTTTAAAGTCCAATTGGAACAGATAGATCCCAGAAAAACAGCAAATTTAAGGCAAGTTTAATGGAACTGAGATTGGCTAAAGGCTGAAACAAATACCCCTGGCTCTTTAGCTTTCCAAATCAAAGTATGCCAATGGCTTTAAAAGTTCATAAAGGATATAAAGATATGATGTTGTTTCAACTCAATTTAAAATAGCCACTTAGCACATTCTACTTTTTAATAAATGAGTAGCCCTTCATACTAGCTATTGTTTGAGATTCAAGAAACGTATATTCATGCAAACAACAATAGGTTGAGCTGTATACTTGACTGTGAAGGTATAGTAACTCAACATTTCCTGTGGGAAATCTTCAACTTGCTCACTTGCTTGGTAGCAGCAGGTTCCCATTATTTTGTGAAGATGTCTTACTACTCAGTCCAGGCCAATTTCATTTAAAGTCCAGATCAGATCGGTAAAGAAATTCAGAGAAGCTATCCTACTCAGGACCTATGATGTTCCCTTGGTTCCTTCAGCTTTCTTATGAAGTATCATTCATAAAAACCATGTGTGGTATAAATAATGTATTATATTCAGACATGATCAACGCTCCACTAACATCCAAATAACACAATGGGAGGAGTGTGTGCTATGTCTATCTGCATTGTCGAATATTTAGAAAGTTCAAGGCGGTAAAAATACAATTGCTACTTTATAAAATGGAGGTCATGTTTCAAACAGCATAAATAACTCATATCTTATCCTTTGGTTACTATCTGGTTCCAGTACCAGTTTGTAGCATTTGTTTGATTATCCATGTTCTGCATGCTCTGGGAGCAAAACAAAGGCCACTTCTTCCCATAAGCCCCTGCTTAAAAAGCCAGATCAATATAGTAATAGCAATAACACTTAGACTTATATACCACTTTACAGTGCTTCACACCCCTCTCTAAGGGGTTCACAGAGTCAGCATATTGCCCCCAACAATTTTGGGTCCTCATTTTAGCCACCTCAAAAAATGAAAGGCTGAATCAACCTTGACCCTGGTGAGATTTGAACTGGCAAATTGCAGGCAGCAGAAGTAGCCTGCAGTACTGTACTCTAACCACTGCACCACTAAAGTTATCTGGGGCCTTCATACATATTCAATTCTTGGTGCATGCATATTTTCTGGCCTTGGCCTTCAAACAAGAATGTTTCATCTTTATTGCTCAGTTTCTTTCTTTCAGGACAATCCTAATGCACATATAAACAATAAAAATATTCAAGTTCTATTTCTGATGACTTTGTGGGCATGTCCATATAACAATATTATGAGTTGTTTGCCACTGCTTCCTTCCAAATACCTTTTTGGCCTTCAAGTCAAAACTATTAAAATCAACTGGTTTTGTGCAGTGGCATTAAACTAGAGGAGATCTTGAGATCATGAGTTCTAGTCCCACCTTAAACATGAAGCCCAATGGGGGTGACCTTGGGCCAGTTATTCTCTTCCAACCTTAGGAAGCAGACAAAGGCAAACCATTTCTGAAATCTTGCCAAGAAAACTGCAGGGACTTATCCAGGCAGTTGCCAGGATTCAATACTGACTAGAAGATACACCCACCCATCCACCCAAATTTATAGCTTTCAGGGTTCTCCATTCCAATCCTAGCATAGTCTGACCTTGCTTGTCTTTTTGAGATTAATAAATGCTGGCTAATTGCAGTTATCTACATTTAAGAGAATACATCTAATTAGACTGAATCTTTGAAAATATTCCAGTATCTAACCAAGGGCCAAAAGAGTTGGTTAGGGTCAGAGAATCTCAGTCGATCATTATCGCAACAATCTACCCACATTTCCTTTCAGTGAGCCCTTTCCAACTCTTAATGAGAGAAGGAAATTGTGGTCAAAGTACAAGTATTTTATTTATGGCACTGCAAAGTGTCCTTGGTTTTGAGGGTAGGGACCATCTGCTTGTCTTCCAGAAGAAAATGGGATTCATTTTCTCTTTGGGAGAAGATGTTGGTCAACCTGAGGCTGACCTTATTGCTGGATTTCTTTATTTTTATAATGTGGGGATTGGTTGCTACTTCCCAGTTTCCCTTCTGTATTTGTCCAAAAGTCTGACATTAAAACCAGCAAAATGAAGATGGATCTTATGTTTCTATAATGCTGCACTGAAAACTAAACACAGATTTAGCTCCTATCCTTTACTCCCCTGATTATTATTGTTTTCAGCTCTGTGTGTTGTTGTGAGTTTTCAACTGTACTGTATTTTTCTTGTCTCTTTTATTAGAATTCTGTCGTGGGTAAATTAAAATAGATTTTTTTCTGATAGAAAGGTGAAATAAAATGAGCTTAAGAATGAAACAATAACAACAAAAACAATTAATTATCCTGTGTTGGTGGATTGTCAATGAGCAGAGGAAAAAAATGGGGCACCAAGATGTTTTGGGTATGAAGAAAGACAAAAGAATGGCTGGGACTGTAATCAGCAAGAGATTAGAGTACGGACTATGGCACTGGGCAGCTGAGGTCATACTCCCTCTCTGTATTTTCCCCAAGAGGGTGTGGTGGGTTTTCCCTACTGGCTTTTAAATGCTAGGAAAAGGGGAGGCAAGAAGGAAGAGAAATATCAGCATGAGAAAGGGGCAGTGACTTTACCTGCAAGCTGACATCAGACTCAGATAGCGGCACAGAGTTGGGAAAAAAGCCATTCCGTGAGTTATTCCTGAAGATAACATCAAACTGAAAAGGGCTTTTCAATACAGAATGAAATGTGCAGTGAGTGGAAAGTGGGTGTAGGAATCTAACACTTCAGAACAATTAACGGGTAGGATATTACTGGGCATAATAAACAAAGATCCTGAGGTGAAAGCTGGAATGAAAGTGAACCTCAAAGAAAACCTCTAGAATTTCTAAGGCCATTGTGCCGTCTTAGATAAATAACACCAAAATAGCAGAGATATAGGGCTCCATTAAATCAAAATCTCCAAATGAAATGAATTCATTTGGGATCAGATGGTCAAACTGAGTCCACCTGGAAGAAAGTCTTTGCATGTGCAAAAAGCTATGAAAACGTCAGATCAATCTGAAGGCAACTAATTCAATCTGATTATGGAAATCTTTGTCCAGCCATAATATTACATGTCCTCTCCCCTGTGAACTTTAAAGCTTCTGAAGATACTTGTGCATGTTGGAGAAACAGAACACCTGGATGCAAATGTCAGGGTCCCTTTTTTCAATGCGGAGAGGACTACCCTCTCCTATAAACATGTATTCATTACATGGACCAAATCACCTGCCACACCCCAGACCTTAATAGTTGAAAGGCTTGCCTTCAGAAGTTCTGGATGCTCCATCCCCTAGAGAATTCCAAGAAGAGACAGGATATCTATTTATCTGAAATGATATAGAGTCTCCTATTTCAGCATTGGGTTAGAAGACCTTCCAACCTTATTATCTATGTTCTAACCAGGAGGAACACAAATGTAAAACACATGTGGCTCTCAGCTCCAAAGATCTTATCCCACATGGGATAGGATGAGGCTATTTGTGGGATTGGATTTTTTCTATTGCCTCTGCTCACCACACCAGTCCTAAGAGGGAGGACATACTCTGTATCCCTTGTATGAAACAATGTTTTCTTGTTGGACCTTGGCATGGTATCTTCTCAGTGCTAGGACCTATCTTATAGAACAGCTCTGGAAATGCAGATGACCTTAACTTTGTTAGTTTTTCACAAGGCATTGAAGATCTGCTCTTTCCCAGACATTTAGATCAGGGATTTACAAACATTCTGCTACTATTGAGGTGTTTCTCATGTTATTTTAGCCAGGTGTTAGAGGTTGCATGTCACAGCTTTTGCATTTTAATCATTATACACCACAAGATTCACATTGGGAGAGTCACCAGAGGTGGCCATATACATATAGACAAACAAAAAAAGCAATAGTAATATTAATAATAATGGCAAGGTGTCTTTAGAAATATGAAACCAGATATCTAATAAACAGATAGCCCAACAACTGATCCTCAAATATAATATTGGCCTTTTATCTATTAAATCATTAACTATTTTGAAAGTATATGATTATTACTTTAATACCCCATTGCAGTCCCTCAAGTTGTTTAGCAATTTCACAGAAATGCAAATAATAAATGACCCATAGTCCAGTAAGATTTAAAAAAAACCATAAAATACAAAGCAGAATATCTAAAAACAACACAAAACAATGTAGAAAAACTGGCATCAGGTCTGGAAGAGTTCTATCTAACTCCTTCCAAAAGATAGCTAAAGTTATATTAAAGGGTTAATGTAATTTCTAATGGGAGGCATCCCAGAGGCCAACATCGGTTTAGAAAAGTTGTCCTGAAGAAAGATCACTGGAGCTGCTCAAACATCCCAATAAAACTCAAATAACTAATCTTGCTAAGGTAAGTTTTCATTGGTTTTCTCCTGTTGAGACCTTTACAGTCTCCGAACAACTTATTTCAACAACTTATCAAGTACAACCCAGGATAGAGAGGTAAAGCTGAGTGTCATCAGCATACCACACTCCAACCCATCAATGATCTTTCATAGTTTCATGTAGATATTTACAGTAGTGGTTTCCCCAAATGTACAGTAGTGGTTTCCTCATATTGCATAAGATTTGCAGCTTGTGACCAGTCTAGCATATTTTCTGGTTAAATAGTCTATTATGAGCTTCTTGGCCCATTGCTACCCTCACTGGTCTCTTATAAACTTCTTAATGTTACTTGGGAAAGACTCTGGGGTTTTGGCTTGGGTGTGTTCAATTTTGAAAGACTTCCAGGTGAGGCTGTTATTGAGCAATTGTCTTGCCTCATTGGTGGAATTTTTTGGAGCAGTCTACAGGAAATAGCCATCATTTATAATTGTCCAGTGCTTTCCCACTGCTTCTTCTATCTGAGAAAGACAAACTAGCCATGCCCTTTGACTGATAATGCTAGCAGCCCTCTGTCTGGAAGCACTCAGCAACCTTTGCTAGGGCCAGCAATGTGGTTCTGCAATTGTAGAAGTACTCAAACTTCCCAGGAAGTACCCTGACTTCCTATCTACTTGTGTAATACTACACATTTGCTCATACTCTTTGCTGTGTTGGAAAGACAGGAGTGAAAAGAAAGCAGGCTGCACTCATTTCAGTATTAATATTTGTTCCAAGGATAGAAAAGTATTTTGCACACACCCAGTCTATAAATCAGATTATATAATGCTAATAAATTGGAGACATCCCAATATCCTATCTCCTATGAGCCAATGCATCTGTCATGGCCATTCCCTTTGTCCAACTGTGCTTGCATCTTCTTCCATCTCTCCTGTCTGCCCACTCTTTTGATGCTGCATTTGTCACCGTGTGAGTCAGCTGGTCAGTGTCCTGCTTGTGGGCTCGTCCTAAATTCCAAGCTCTTGTCTAATGGTAAGCAGACAAAAATGTTGGCATTCAGTTTCTTGGCACTTCTCTGAAGGAGTGTGGGGAAATATTTCACTTCCCAGTTGCAGTACAAATGCGGACAAGTTATTAGGTCACTGACATAAAGCCTGAACAAGCCCCCGCTTCCTCCTATGGCATTGTGCTTAAGTGTTAACACAGCTAGTTATAGTCCATACAGGTGAGTGCTGTGGAGGAGAGATTACAGTGGGAATTTGGCAGTAGCATCAGTCAGAGGATCCTTCTGAGCTAAACTTGTGTTCTTTCCAACCTCTTTCTTTTGTTAAGCATTGTTTGGTTTGGTTTTTAAATTAGCAAGAAAAACACAGAGGCCTGATTTGTGATTAGCCCTAATGGTTCAGACACAGAGAAAAAAAGCTTGATTCCTGGGATATTCAGGGAGAGGGATGAGCAACATGAATGGTTCATGATGTGGTAAAGAGTTTTCAAATTCAAGTTGAGGTAGTGGATTAGGAGTGTACAATTCAGTGTCTTCAAAATTGCTTTTTTAGAAATATTATTAGTTCTACACAGAGATCCGGGGGGAAAAAGAAGCACCACAAAAGTGTAATGCTTTGTGTGAAAATACTAGATTTATATATGGTAAGACAACTTTGAAAGCCACGGGAAACTGTTCTAAAGAGATGAATATCCATTGGGACAAAAGTTTGGGGTATTATCTTGTTCGTATTTATAACATTTCAGTTACTGAGTGCTGCCTTGAAGCTTACAAAAGGCATAAATATTTTACATACCTTTAAATAAAAACATGGTGCTTAAAATTTGAAATGAAATAATGGAGAGCAGCTTTTAAAGTGACTCCTGGGAAAAAGTGGCCAACTATGGGTTATTTTCTATATAGCTAAACTAAAAATTCTATCTCAGTAGTGTGGAATATTGACCGGGTGGCTTCTTTTAATTTACAATATGCTGGTGCTACAGGAAAGAACTGGAATCTTCAGATCAGAGGCCGTTTAGTCCTAATTTTCAGGTTCTATGATCAAATATACCTTCCATGCCCTTAGAAGCTGTTTGCTGGCAGGTGATATGTTACCATTGGTTAAAGAGTGCTAGGGCTCATTTAACTCTGATTTGCTTAACTCTTGAAACATATATTCTGATTTGTTTGTTCAGAGATATTTTGAGTGAGTGTTGTGAGATCCTTCCACAAGCTGATTCCCTATTCACAGAATAGCGATCACTGTGGCCTGAGCAGACCCAAAACACCAGTTTATAAGAAAGTCCATGGCTCCTCATTTTCTTCCCCTCTACCTTCACCATTTTTCTGGATGGGATCTGAGCAGGGTTGTAGCAAGGCTGGAGTAGAGGTCTACTGCATTGCACTGCACAGAATGTATGTGGCTATCTTTCAAGGATGGCTGCAATGGCATTCTTGTTATACAGATTTTTTATATCTTTTGAAGTTTTCTACTTGAATGTGCTTTGTTTTCCGCTGCCATCCAAAAGGGAATTGGCACCCTCAATATGCAGGGTGTGCACCTCCATACAATGCACAGTTGGGATTTGGGAGGTGTTTGTGTCAGTCCATCAGCAGCCCTTTGCAACCTTCTCTTTACCCATCAATCCTTTGGCAGCAATGATATATGGAATGGCTATGGGCAATTGCAGGCAATTCTAAACCAGCCTTAACAACAGTCCCGCGGGATAAGGAGCCTGGGAATAGCCACTGCATTGCCATCTTTCACTGGAGTTCATAGGGACCAGTGACAACCTTTGTGTCATTATAACTGGTGCAAAATGCAGCAGCCCACATGGTTTTGTGAAGACCCCGGTGTGCCCATGTATCACCTCTCCTGCCAATTTGCTTCTGGGTGCAATTCAGGATGCTGGTTGTCACCTTTAAAGCCCTTCATTACTTGGGACCAGGTTATCTGAGGGACTGCCTCTTGCCGGTCACATCTACTTGACCCATCAGAGTGGGGAGGCAGGGACTACTGCGGGTTCCATTCCTGAGGGATATACTGTACACTTGGTGGGACCCAGAAGAAGGGCCTTTTCCATAGTGGCTCCCTCTCTCTGGATCATCATTCCCCCAGAGATTAGAATGGCCCCCACTCTAATACTCTTCTGGAAGGAGCTGAAGACCAGGTTCTGCCAGCGGGCCTGGGGAACCCAGAGAGGGATGAAGCCCATGAAATGGCTTGTTTGATCTGCTGTCACCAGGGTGCAGGTAGGGGGTTGATTTTATTATATTATACTTTATTAATTTATTTGATTCTTTTTATTAGTTTTATTGTTTTAAATGTGGTTTTATGTTCTGTAAACCGCCTTGAGTTGCCATGGGCGAATAGGCGGCAATATAAATTCAATAAACAACAACAACAATAATAATAATGGCATTGCACAAAATCTACAACTTACTTCCTTGCTTTAGGTGCTGCCACACAAAGTACATAATTACAACATTTATCTGACAACATTAATGTGCTGGGGGCAATCATTTGGTCATAATCATGGTTTGGTGTAGATCTACTAGCAGTCCTCCTTTAGTCTTTGATTTACCCCCCCTCCCCCTTTCCCACTGTGTCAATAGAAGGCTGGGAATTCTAAAAACCATTGAACTAATTTTCATTCTCAATTATGTCAGTCAAGAGTAGAATGTGCATGTTCTTATTGAGTGACATTGAATGTACAGGCTATATAGGATTTGGTCATAATACCTTCCTTTCCCTCCCCTCTGCATTATCTTAACCGTTTACATTTAAGAAACTCAAAGTAGGTTTTCCTACCTCTGGTTGAAAGAGAAAGGGTTGCTACATATAGGAAATACCTTCTGATGCTTCGTACCAACCCTACCACCTCATTATCACAGATCATCAAGAGCAAAACACTAGCAATATGTGGTAATTTTTAAAATGTGTTGCTTCTCAGAGCTTTAAAATAATCTTCCCTCCTCCCCATGCTCTTGCTTCACTTATGTGTAATAACTTCTCACCTTTTGTTTCCTTATGGGTATCCTTTCTGCAGGATTGCTGCCCATGGATTGCAAAATGCAGCAATTCAGAGTGGTACCTATGGAATTAGGTTTATTTATCACTGGAAATGACTTATAAACCTGACAGCATGCCAGCGTTTAGGGTAAATGTTTGGAATGTTGGAATGTTTATTTAATTTGTATGCTGCCCCACTCCCGAGGGACTCGGGGTGGCTAACAACCAAAGGTGGGAAGTGGGTACAAATAAGACAAAAGACAAACAGATTAAAAAACAACAACAGTCACAACATTTCAAGTGGGGCTGGAAATCCATCAGCCCCAGGCCTGCTGGAACAACCAGGTCTTCATGGCTTTGCAGAAAGCCTGGAGGGTGGTGGGGGTCCGGATCTCCACAGGGAGATCATTCCAGAGGGCCGGAGCAGCCACAGAGAAGGCCCTCCCCCAGGGGTTTGCCAGTCGGCATTGGCTGGCAGATGGAATTCGGAGGAGGCCTAATCTGTGGGATCTATATCGGTCTTAGGGACCGATCAAGTCAAATTCTCAGAAAGTAGAGTTATGGTTATAGTAAGGGCAGAGAAGGGACAAACAATATCCTTACGAAATTTGTAAGGAGAGGAAGTTTAAAGAATAGCAGCAAGCACCACTGACATGCCTACTCCGGTTATTCATAGGGGATATTCTAGTTTATCGGGAAAATGCCTCTCTATTTTTAACAGCCCTAGTATGCGGTGCTGTCAGTGAAATCTTCATTGTTTCCTGCCACAACTGTAGGCCCTCCAAGCCGGGTTTATCCTGGCATATGATATGATGTGCTGCCAAGCACCTTTGTTTGCTATAGTGGGAGAACAATTCTGGAATGTGTTTGTCATTTCTATTGTTTTGGAAAGGAAGAACTGACCTCAGCCTCTTGAGTGTACCGCTCCCGTCCTGCTCATGGTTTTCTTCTAAATTCTCAATTTGTTTTGATGGCTATTTTTGTGTCTGCTTTACTTGAGGGAAAACCATTTCTGGTAGAAATGGTTCAGGTAGAAAAGCCACTGATGTTGTCCATCCCCAGAGTTCAATGAAATCTGTTCTATATCAGTGAAAACAGGATTGCATTCTGAAAAAGTTATGAGTTCAACCAGTTGACTGCCTTTCAAAGAACTGTTAATACCAAACTTTCCTTTTCAGAAGTTACCGAATTCCCTCCATTCAAGATTATTACAACAAAACAATACAACAGGGTATAAACATCAAATCGGAAAGCAGCCTTCCCTAGCTTAGTGTCTTCCAGCTATGATTTGACCATCTTAGCTTGAAAAGAGCATGTAAAAATCCAGCCCATTTGAAGGTCATCTGGTTGATGAGTACAGATGTAGGCATGATGATTATGTGTTGATCTTGAAGTTATATTTCATGACTTCTGAATCAGCTAAGACTGTGCGGGTAGTGATTTACAGTCTGGATTAAGATATAGGCTGGCTGAGGGCAAATAAATTGAGGTTGAATTCTGATGGTGCGGTGTGGTTAACCAGTTAAAATATCTGGATCTCATGTTCAGAAATTGGGTGGACAGCACTGTTCTCCTAGAATGGCTTCAGAGTACTTTTTGGAACTCCTACCCTTTTTAAAGCTAAAGCACAGGTGTCATTGGTATTTAGTAGTGACTAGCAGTCTAGTACATCTAAGTATAAGTATAATCTTTATTGTCATTGTACTTAAATACAACGAAATTGGTTGTATGTGTGAAGAGAACCTTTACTTTTACTTTTATAAGCAGATTCCTTTGGTTTGCTAGCTTGGACTCTTCCTGACTTTTGACTTTGGCTAAAATACTGTTTGAGAGACTGCCCTTCAAATCAAGTAGGAACTTAAGCAGTAGCACATTGAATGGCTAAACACAAATGGAGCTCCAGAGATGTGTCTTTCCAGTAGTCAGGCTAAGTTTGTAGCCTGCCAACTATAGTTTAGTTTAAGGATTGACACTAAGTGCCAATTCAAAGATCTTTACCCTCCCTCCCTCTACCCCCTCCAATTGTTCATGCCCAAGGGCCCTTGAAATATAGAGCCAACAATGTTCAAACTAATTGCAGTTCTGGGGCAATCTTCAAAGTCAGCTCCCCATATTTACTTCCTTACTATCTATACTTATGTGTTGCCCAGTAATGACAGTTCTCTGGGTGACTAACTATATGAGTAGAAAAATGCATGAAAAAATATGAAGGATGGAATCTGAACCTTGTCTAAAATAGAACCAGAGAATAACACTTTCAGCTGATGAACTAGTAACAAAACTTGGTAGGACTTGTTGAACTCCTACACTCCTGTTTATGGTATTTGACGGAGGCCTACTCTATGAATCTTAAGGAAAAGCCCATTAGGATCATCATACATTGTACACAGTTTCATCAAATTAATATTTCAAGGATCTTTTTCAAAAAGGCTAAGCATGTTGCAGCAAGGCTGGAGGCAAGGCAGAGTGCCCAGGAATGGACTGACAGTGGCAATTATATTGGAAAGCAGAAAACAAGTGATTTCTAAATAATGACATTCCAGCCAGAATACTGGAGGTTTTTAAATATAGAGCAAGCACTCCATTTCATAAAGAAAGTCTTTCAAGACCAACTTCCAACATATTTTGGGAACCTGTTGTCAATTGGCTAGGAAAGAGCCTATGTCAGTGATGGCTAACCTTTTTGGTGCCGAGTGGTGAAAGCATGCTCACACACACCCATAATGCAATGCGAGTGTGCATCCCTCTGCACGACCCACCTCACCCCTGCGCACAACCTCCCATGTGTGCCCCGCCCCCCACGCATAGCAGAGACCCAAAAATCAGCAGGACGGCAGGAGGCATGTGCGTATGCACGGTGGAACTGAGCTGGGGCAATGGCTCACGTGCCTGCAGAGAGGGCTCTGTGTGCTACCTGTGACATGCGTCCCATAGGTTCGCAATCATGGGCTTATGCCATATGCCATTATTTTTGCATTAACTGGGCGGTAAATAAGAAATAAAAGATGAAGCTGTTTAATAAAATAGGAAACAACAAGCATGGGAGAAATGTACTACTTGCTGTAACACGGCATCATTAAAAATGTAAGACTCTGTTGTATGCCAAAAAGCTAAGGTTAGACTGAAAAGTTAGAATTCAAGATTTCAGCACTAGACTGTGGCTTCTCTCCCTAGAGAGTTTGCAGTCAAAGGAGACAGCCTGCCGTGAACTGCTTCAAGGACAGGACTAGGAAATGAAGAATGTTTGTGACATAATTGAAATAGAATCCAGAACAGAAAATTATTTCTTGTTTCTATTTTTAATTATAGGTCTTCCATAGGCTGATATCAAGCCCTCTCTTGTAACATGGTATTATAAATTAAATGAAAAAATCCAAAGTGCCTTCAAGATATTTTCTTTAGTATTAATAGACATTCTGATCCTAACTAGTTACTGCAGCTTGATAAGGTTAGGGTTAGAGTTAGGAAAAGAAGAGAATTATGATGTAATTTTAATAAGGAAAAAAAGAGGAGCAACTTCTTTATATATCTTTTTTTATTCTTTTTGTATTTTTTTCTTACTTTCTCACTTCACATTATTCTTTCTTCTTTTTCTTTTCTTTAATCTCACTTTATATTATTTCAGGTTTATCTTTTATCTCTGTGAATATTAGTAAGAAAGTTATGTTTAAAATGTCTATTTTTGGGGGGGAGGGAACTAGTTTTTCTTTCAGTAAATACAGTAACTATTAAAAAGCAGTGGAAAAGTTAACTTTTAAAAAAGGGTTTTAGAACTCTTTAGTACCATTTCAACCTTCCTATTGGCTTAGGATGATGTCACAGACATTACAGTAACGCATCTTAATGGGTTTTCCTTGTTATTCACACATTCCATTTCACACAGGCATTTCTACCAGTAGGCTGGAGACAACAAATGAGTTGGATAAACTTATTTGATCTTCAATTCCCACTTTCAGATTCCTACCTAACATTTTAGGCTTGGCAACCTTCAGTTTTAAATTCTTACCTGTAGTCTTGGAGAAGTCAGATTTCTCTTCTTTGAATCATTCTGTAAATGTTTTAATTGCTGTTTTCATCAAATCAGGTTAATAAAGAGAAAAACTGGTAAATAAATTTTATATTTGTTATTTGTTTACCATTTATCTAGTTCTGCCTTTAGTTATTTGATTATTTTGTTTGCAGGTCACCCATTCCCAAGGGCTCTGGCCAGTAGTAATAGAAATATGTGTTTAGGCTAGAAAACTCCAAATACCTATAAATGGTTGTAATGTAAGAAAGCACACACACACACCAAGAAATGCAAATATGTATACCTGCAACCTTTGCTTTCAAATCACAGATGGGACAAGCAGATCTTCAAAGTTTCCCAGAAGGCTAAAAGGTATGAGTTTGATTGAATTTTTGCTGGGAGATAATTCCAAACAGTAGGGGGTGACTATTGAGAATGTCTTCTTCTGAGGTCCTGACAATTCTGTATGGATGGAACCAGTGATGAAATTCAAATGTTGTTACTACCAGTTCTGTGGGTATGGCAGGGGAAGAATACTGCAAAATCCTCATTCCTTCCCCACTCCTGGTAGAAGGATACTGCAAAATCTCCATTCCCATTCCACTCTGTGGCCAGCCAGAGGTGGCATTTGCCAGTTCTCTGAACTACTCAAAATTTCTGCTACCGGTCCTCCAGAACCTGTCAGAACCTGCTGAATTTCACCCCTGGATGGAACCCAGACAGAATTGGCCCTTGGAAAAATGTTCTCTCTGATGAACAGATCTAGAGTTATATAGGGTGTTAAAGGAATAAGAATCAGCATCCATCTTTTGGAATATTCCATCATTGCCCATGTTGTCACCTTATGTACCAACTGTAGCTTCCAGAAGTTCTTCAATGACTATCCCATGTATAATATATTATAATAATTCAAATGAGAGGTTATTAGTGTCATGAATGAGTATGAGCCAGGCTTCCTGGTCAGGGAAAGTGGTGACTCATACACATGATATACTGTACTTGTCTAAAAGTCTTCTCAACCACAGCATTGGAGAAAAAAATAAAGTTGCTTAAAACTGTCCAATTGTGAGGGAGCTTCTTAAGCAGGAGACCCAATGTAGCTTCTTTTAGAACAGGGGTGTCAAACTGGCAGCCCACGGCCAGATGCGTCATATGCAGGCCATGCCTATCCCAGCTCTGCAAATAGGAAAAACATCATGAAGAATCATGTGATGGCAACATGACACAGCAAGTTTTAGAGGGATAGAAACACCTGTTCACTCAGTTGCCCAGAACAAATTCTCACATCTGATTGTTTGCAGAGTAATAATTATTGATTCCAACAGAATCTTGCAGATCACAAAGACAACTCTACCCTCGCTTGCCCAAAGACTGTGTTTGGTGCCAAACCTGAAACCTGTATAGGCAGATTTCCAAAAGAGGAACTTTCTATTTTTATTTCTTGGAAACTTTCAGCATTGAAGGCTAGGTCTGTCTTTTCATCTATTATTAACTAATAGATGAGGAAAGATCTTATTTTAGAAAGATATGTCATTTCAGAGCAGCGACTAGAACTCCTGGGTTCCAAGGAGCTGGAATCCTGGTTTCACATGTGAGAACAGAGAACTGGAAAAAGGGATTTCATGGAGAAATGCTCTCAGTGTTTTGCCATATCTCCATGGACCCTTCTCCTTCCAGTCAGTATTTCCTTCCTCTCTTGGTAAATTCCAAACTAACTGACATAGGAACTTTCAATAGAGCCAGCGCTTTGGATTTAATTAGCCCTTCACCACCCTCTCAACAAACTATCCCCAAACTATGTCCATACCCAATTCCCACATGAGAGACAGATGGGTCTTAACAAAACTAGGATATCTGAAGCTCAGTTTTGTCTGTCACTCAAAGAATGGCCCAGGGTGCCTGACAAAACCTAGAACCAGGGACATCTTAGAACACCAAGGCAGGAAACAACTCCTAAGACATCAACAGTGAGGAAATCCAGCAACTACACCATCTAAGGTCACATTCTCATTCTAAAGTGATAGTAAAAAAGACTAAGCTGTTAGGAACCACACTCCTCCAAATTATTCTAGTCGGCACACTAGGAGTTCTAGCAAATATATTTCATGTTAATTCCTATCTACACCTTCCTAGGAACTAGGGAGAGAGATAAAGAATCTTAGCACATATTTGCAGGCACCTTATAATCAGGTTGAGGCACTTTGAATTCCATGGAAGAAATATAACATATAAAGTCATATAAAGTCAATAAATAGATGCAGCTGTAAACTGTTAACACAAAGTAAATTATAACAACTAGATATAGAAACGTTTGGAATGACGGCAGGATGAATTGCTACCTTAAAAGTAAAAACTTAAGGAGCTTGAGATCTTGAATTTAAGGAAGAAATTGGCAAAAAGACAAACAATTTCAACTTCGATAAATAAATCATGTACTGAGGAAATAATTAAGTTATTGAATAACATGATGTAATGATGGACATTGATATGAAATTTAGTAATATAAACATTACTTTTTTATTCATTCATTATCAATGTTGGAAATATTTTTATCAATCACCTAAAATTGCTCATTAGTGACTGATTAATTTCAAACCAGTGAATATGTTGTTTGTTTTCCATGAGCTATTTAACCTATGTAATCCTGGAAATACAGTAATCTAATTGGTTACTGAAAAAGACAATGCTTAGGAAAGCCGAGCAGGGTTGAATTGCAGCTTTCAGTTTTATGGAAGGTTTCTGTTCTGATTACAAAGAGGAAACAGCTAATTAAAGATCCAGTTGTGGTTGGAGCTACTGTACCAGGAAATTACTAATTAAAAGGCCAGGGAATGGGGAGAAGCCCCAGTGATATTTTGCTAATCCACATATTAACAGCACTATAATTGTGTTTAAAATGGGGAGGGGGGGAACATGGACGACAGACTAGATCTTCTGTAACTTTTTAAAAGGGGAAAAATATTAGGAAAAAAACACTGATGGGATTTTTTAAATCACTGAATGAATTAATGCCAATTCCAGAGAAAATGGTTAATATGGAAGGAAAAGAAATGGTTAAGAAAAGTTAACTCTACATAATAATCTAGGATTCAGAAAGTCCAAAATAGGTAACTATACTATCTCTGGTACATACCTACAGTAAAATTAGAAAGGGGTTTTCCTGTTGACAGTAAACTAAGATTATGTAATAACAATGGCACATGTCCAGCAATATCATAATGCAAAACCAGCCTGATAGACATATGCCCCAGTATCTGACAGAAATACATAAGTCACAATTTTGGTGTTAGACTTTATGACACACATATCTTTTTTTAATTTACTTTCCATGCGGATATTCACTTTATGGAGCAATTGAATGGGATTGTATTTCTTCTCTTCAGTATTGTTTGCTTGAGTTGTCTATATCTACACTGTAAATGGCCAGGTCTGGCCCTCAGAGACTTTTGTCTAAAAACCAATTTATTGTTCCGTCATAAATCATGATAACCTTACCAACATGTCACGGGTATTATTTGTCTCTGTCGATTGGTATCTGGTGTTTCTGCATTTTTTGTAATTTGTTTTGGTTTCCTTTATTTTACTTTTTAAAAAATTTATATGTGGCTTTCTTCTCGGCAGCTCAAAATAATTCCTATAAATTTACATGACTCCTCTTATGTTTTCATATTTACAAATATTTATACTTCTTCATTTTGTGCCCATTCCAGTCATTCATATTATATTTTGTCCCCTATAGCCTTCTCTTCAACAAGCCCCATCTCTGACATAGGTGTCCACTTTTATCAGTGTTACTTTCAACAGCATTAGTTTCTGTCATCTCAGCCACTTGCTGGTTGAAGGAATCTCTGATGCACCATAAAACTATAATAAGATGAAGGGAGAAAAAAAGAGACTGCTGAATTGAGAGATAAAAGGGCCAGGATAAATACAACAATCAAGACATTCTCTTCCGCAGGCTCACATTTTGCTTTCAATATTCAATTTTTTGGATGTGTGTGAGATGATGATTTTTTTTAAAAAAATCCTATAAATTTACACGCCTCCCCCGACTATAAGACATCTCAACCAAAAATAGAGGAAAAGTTACATGTAATGTACATAGATAATGAAAACAGTCTGGAAGAGATTCTAAACTTTGTGAAAATTTGATCATAACTATGTTTCTTTGGCATTTACCTTAAAAACATATTGCTCAATAACATCTTTAATTGTTTCCATCTAAATATATTAATATGCAGCAAGAATTGTTTTTATACATAGTTGAGTTGACTATTGCAACATTCTATTTTTTTAAATGGATCAACCTGGTATTAATGGATTGTTGTTTTGTGTGGTTGGCTGAGTAGAGTTTGGGTTTTTTTTTTCTTTCTGCTACAGAAGAACTTTTTGTATTATATACTTTGGGAAATATTTTCTTTTTTAGACAGAATGACATAATATGTTATTTGATTAAAAAAACCCTAGATCCACACCTGCCCAATTATGAGGCTTTGTCTTATTATATGCAGTTTGGTATGTATGTATGTATGTATGTATGTATGTATGTGTGAATGAAATGGACTGTCACTCTGTATATATGTGTGTGTGTGTTTATATATATACACACACATACACACATATACACACATACACACACATATACATCTATATACATACATACATACATACATACATACATACATACATACATACATACACTATATATATATATATGTTATATTTGTGCTGATAAATAAATAAAGGGAGACTAGTATAGATCTATTTCAAGCTATTTAGCTCTCATCAGCTAGCCATACCCTTACTGGGAATGAAAAAGGCAACAGTAAAAAAATATTGGGTTCTGTCTGGATGGTCTTTTGTGACGAGCTGAAGGACAGAGAATGGAAGTAGTGATCTTCCTCCCATATTTGGGCATACCGGGGGTTGTAAAATATATATGTATGTATGTATGTATGTATGTATGTATGTATGTATGTAAGTATGTATGTATGTATATATATGTGTATATGTATATGTATATGTATATGTGTATGTGTGTGTATATATATGTGTGTGTGTGTATGTGTATGTATGTATGTATATATATATATATATATATATATATATATATATATATATATATATATATATAGAGAGAGAGAGAGAGAGAGAGTTATTTATTTATTTATTTAATATTTATTTATTCAATCAGCACAAATACAACACACACACACACACATATATATATATATATAACATATAACATATAAATATATATATATGTATGTATGTATGTATGTATGTATGTATGTATGTATGTATGTAAAACAAGTTTTCTTCTGGATGTGTTATTTTTACTGTAAGACTGATAAGCAAACCACAGCAGAATGACATATATGTCAACCTTCCAAACACAATTCAATTTCAAAATTGCAAACTCTACTGATGTTCTTCCAATCTAGCTGTCAAAATGGCAAGAGAAATCATAGAACATTTATGTAAACATTTTTTTCAGATCAACTTTCCCTTTTCAACAAGACTACAATGGATGTGTGGGAAGACTAATCATACAAATATGAAATTGGAATCATAACCAAGATTTATTATTGTTCTTTGGAAGTTAGAGAGACATTCATCTAAATGTGTTAAATTCATCTAAATGTGATAAATCCATGGGTAAATCCCCCTACCCCCCCCCCCGCTAAAAGCTGGCTGTGTAGAAAGCCCAATGGCAAATCATAGTTATTGATAGTCACTTTGTGATTCCCATTCAGTTATGCAAAATGTAGATTGGTTAGCTGTGAGGCAGGGATTTCTTCAAAGCAGTCATACAAATCAAGATGATGGATGATCATCTGCATGATCAAAGCTTACCCATTTTTAGCATGTCCCATATGCACATAAAGAGGTGAGCTTTTAATTGCACCCATCATTGTATTTTGTTTTACCCTACCAGACATTCCTTCTGTGAGGTAAAATATAAACCACCTTTTCTAATCTTTCAATTTTATTTTAAAGTCCTCAAAAGTTCGACTTTTTTTAAAATTCCAAACCAAATATTTAAATGGCAAAAAAAAAAACAACCTTTGGCCAGTCCCATGTTAAGTTTTAAAAAGGGATGCGGTAGCTCAGTGGCTAAGACACTGAGCTTGTTGATCAGAATGGTTGGCAGTTCGGCCGTTCAAATCCCTAGTGCTGTATAATGGAGTGAGCTCCCATTACTTGTCCCAGTTTTTGCAAACCTAGCACTTCGAAAGCATGTAAAAATGCAAGTAGAAAAAATAAGAACCACCTTTGGTGGGAAGGTAAAAGTGTTCTGTGCACCTTCGGCATTTAGCCATGCTGGCCACATGACCATGGAGACGTCTTTGGACAGCACTGGCTCTTTGGCTTTGAAATGGAGATGAGCACCACCCCCTAGAGTCAGGAACAACTAGCAATATGCACTTTACCTTTATGTTAAGTTTCTTTTCAGGATTCCCATCTTATGTTGGAATCCAGGGATCCATGGACTGTATGACTATTTCTTAAAGCTAGTCTTGAGATTAGTAACTTTCTGATGTCTAGGTGCCCCCTAATCAATCATATCTCTGGTATCTTGTGGATAGTCTTGAAAAGATATGCCAGAAATCTGAGGAAAAAATTCTCTCTGCAAGAACTGAGAACTCTGAAGTTTTTTCCAGATGTTCCAACAACTGGATTTATTGTTCAGATAATCTTTCTGCCAACAAAGAGCTGTCTCTGCAAGACTGCAGTTCTTCTCTTCATTATTCTGTGTACACATCAGTGGTGGGATTCAGCCTGTTCGCACCTATTAGGGAGAACCGGTTCTTAACTTTCTAAGCAGTTCAGAGAACCAGTTGTTGGAAGAAATCTCCTTTTGTTTTTTTCCACTTCACAGGGCTAATCCTGTAAGGAAGGCAGGAAAGAAAGATTCTGTTTCTAGCCTAATCTTTATTGCCCTGCTTACAAAAACTGCCTCTCCTATTAACCCTTATTAGACAGCTGAGGTGAAACACCCATATGAGGGATGTTGAGTTGGCCACACCAAACAGTCACATGACCACTGAGGCCCACCTACCCAGCTGGTCATTAGGGCAGAGAACCGGTTGTTAAATTATTTGAATCCCACCACTGGTAAAACATGCAGTATTTTCTCTCTGTATCATCATAGGATTTGTAGAACAAGAGGGTGTAGTTGAGTTGGCCATTGCATGATTTCAGGTTGCTTCTTTTGGCTTGAGAATCAGTGACCAAAGATTTTTTTTTCAATGTTTGAGAATGGACAAAATCAGAAGAATCTTCCATACAATTGTAAAGAAAACTTTCTCTGTCCTAATGAGTTAGCTTGTTTATGAATTAATTTAAAATGCCTTAAAGGACAAACCTTAACTGAAATCATGTTCTCCTGTTAATGTTGAGAATTTTTATTTCAGGGTGTGATGGGAAGATATCTAGGTAGTATTCTGAACAATTCTTTTACAGCCAAATTGTGGGTCTGCAGCTGCCAATGGTCAGAGAAGTAGATTATCTAAACCATTCAAGTCTCATCTTCAGACATAATATGGAAATGGTTTTGGGTGTATTTGTGGATGATCTCTGACAAGACCTCACAGGATTGCTTCATTTCTCAGCAACCCTTGAGACCATCCATCACAATTTCTTTTCAACACATTATCTAAGGACTATGGATGACGGAGACCATTTGTCAGAGGTCCTTTTCTTTTCTAAATGGGCAGTCCAATGCACAGGTGATTGGAGGCTATTCATGTTTGGATGGGGAAGAACATGTTGAATCCTATTCTTTGCAAAATGGACTGACTCTGCGTTTGTCAGCCAATTGACTCCCGAAAGGTTTCAATTTCATTCTGGATATGGTTGCAGTTCCTTACACAGCATTGGCTTGCAACTTGGGGATCTCCCTGTATCCACAATTCATATTCAAGGAGGAGATGGGGGCAGCTTTTGTACAGCTCCAAGAGAACCTTTGTATGAAATTATGACTCCTTAAGTATAAGGTTTTACTCCTAGTCACTCACGCCTACGTGCCCTCCCATTTGAGCTTTTGCAACATATTCTACCTGAGATTGCCTTTGAAGAACATTTGGAAGCTAGTTCAAAATCCAGCAGGTTGACAGGCATGCTCAATATGCTCATATAAAACTGCAGCTTCAAGATCTCCTGTGGTTATCAGCTGTTTCCCAACTACAATCCAAGATGCTGGTTGACACACTTTAAAACCCTTTATGATTCATGGCCTGGATATCTGCAGGGCTCCCTTTATTCAGTAATATTTGTCTGCCCAGTAAGAACAAGTAGAATGATTCTCTGTGGCTTTGCTCACAAATAGCCATCAACAAGGACTGTGAAAGCACGTCTTTTTAATCACCGCCTCCTCCTTTGACATTGCATTCCTCTGGATCTGCTCACTTTAAGAAAATTTAATGGCTTGGAATAGTATGATTGATCCAGTGATGAGATATGACCAGTACACCCTTGTACGGGTGTACTGGTGCCTGCTGGGAGCACCAGGTATGGTGCTCTGGAGGGTCCACCTGCCTGCCTGTGCTCCTTACTTGTAGTTGAGCTGTTCGGGGCTTCTGCGCATGGAGCATATGGTTCCTGTGTGATGCTCCGCCAAGCAGCTGGAGCATCACAGAGCATTGCGGGTAGTAAGTATGCATGCATGCACTGCACGCATGCATGTGGTGGATGCCCAGCCCCAATAGCAATAGCAATAGCAGTTAGACTTATATACTGCTTCATAGGGCTTTCAGCCCTCTCTAAATGGTTTACAGAGTCAGCATATTGCCCCCAACAACAATCCGGGTCCTCATTTTACCCACCTCATAAGGATGGAAGGCTGAGTCAACCCTGAGCCGGTGAGATTTGAACAGCTGAACTGCAGAACTGCAGTCAGCTGAAGTAGCCTGCAGTGCTGCATTTAACCACTGTGCCACCTCGGCTCTTCAACCGTACCGGTTGCACCAGGATCTGAAACCCACCACTGATTGATCCCTCTAGTAATAAAGGGTGCTCTACATTTGGTCATGGTTCTAAACTGAGTGACTTCTAAATAAATATAAAAACACAAGTAAACCCATCAACAAAATAATTTTTTCTCTGTCTGTTGCCTTTCTGGTTGTTATCATCATTTGTCTCTTTTCAGCTCCTTTGTTAATAGATGGCTTTTTTTTTGCTGTTCTGATCAGTTATTTGGAGGACCTTGCCATTGAGTCTTTATTGATTAGCCCTTAGGCTATATCAAAGTGCAAACAAATTATTACTACAATTTGATAAAATGCGATTTAAAATGGAATTGGAATAAAATACAGTCTAAAATGAACTTGGAATAGAATACAATAATTTAAGATATAGATAAAATATGATAAAAATATATTTCTGTGTCACCCCTGCAATCTACCCCAATCAGTCCTACATATGCAGATCTCAACTGAACCATTTGGTATAAGTATTGTGCTTTGTTAAATGTTATTTTCCGGTTCTGGCTGCACATAAGGTAAATTGTTTTGATATGGGGATCTCAATTGGTCATTCGTTTGGTATATAGACCAAGGTACCTGTCTTTTACCCCCTTCTACAAGCAACAATCAAATAGGATATAAGCCAGGAGTTATTTGAAGCAAAGAACATCATTCCTTTCATATTCTAAACAGAAAATAGTGAGTAGAATTTTAGTTTCTCAACAAGCCTTAAATTTGAGGTGGTACAATCTATGGAATATTTCAAAGTAGAATTATAAAAAGTAAGGGGTATTTATAACGTATGAAGAGTTGAGATCAGAGGTGGGTTCCTACCAGTTCGCACCAGTTCGGTAGAACCGGTTCGTCAAATCTACCGAACTGGTTAGAAGAGGTTCCACCAGAAAGCAGGCCCCACCTACAGAAGAGGTTCAAAAAATTTTTGAAACCCACCACTGACACACACACACATAGACACACACACACACACACACACACACACACACAGACTCACACAGAGAAAGAGAAAGAAAGGAAGAAAGAAATAAAAAAAGAAAAAAAGAAAAAGTGAGAGATGAAAGAAAAAAAGGAAAAAGGGACAGAGAGACAAAAGGAAGGAGAGAGAGAGAGAGAGAGAGAGAGAAAACACATGGCTGGCAAGCCACTCCCACAAAGGAGGCCACACCCACAGAGTAGGTTCGAAAAATTTTTGAAACCCACCACTGGTTGAGATACAGCAGAGATTAAAATTCAGAATATACCTGCTAGGGGAGTCTATGCTATTTGCTATTGGAATAGACTAAATTTTATGGGATACCACTCCCTCTGGCATTTTCTTTCACAAAACTGTTTTATTTTTATACGACTATGTAATAGAGCAAGTTACAGTTTTACATTATAATTTATTCATTACATGACCTCAAAATCCCTTTGCCATACATAAAAAATAACTAGTGCAGTTGTGAGTAGCACGCTATATGAAAAGAATTAAGTCATTACATCACTATCTCCACCATTTGTAGCTTTGTGTAAATGTGTATGTCAGGCTTAAAAGCAAGTACTTATAAAATATAAGATTACATGAAGCCAAGATTCTTTAAGAAATCGGGGGCAGGGGAGGAAGAAAACAAGGAGGAGGAAATAAGGGAGAGAGGGAGGGTGGAAGGAAGGAAGGAAGGAAGGAAGGAAGGAAGGAAGGAAGGAAGGAAGGAAGGAAGGGATTAATTTCCCCAAAGCTCTGCTTTCATTTTCCTCCCTTCAAAATTACATTTAACAACCACTGAAGACCTAAGCACAACAGAAAAAGAAAAGGTTTGTGATGGTCAGAGCATGATCATGAATAATGAAATGAAATGCTGACAGAAATGAGATATTGGCTAATAATGTAGGACCAGGATACCTATGGAACTGGCTTTCCTCCATTACATCAGCTTGTCCCACTTTTTCAGGCAGGAAAAGTATGCCCAGTACTCAAATAATTTCAACTGGTGGGTCTAGGAAGAGGCCTTCTCTGCCATTGCCTTGCATTGTGGAACACTCTGCCCTTAGAGGTAAGGAAAGCCCACAATCTCTTGGCCTTCTGCAAAGGAGTCAAAATTAAATTTGAGGTGGTACAGCCTACCATGGGGGACACAGAAACCCACACAAACCTGGGACTAGCTGTCCTCATGAGAAACTGCCCCTCCCCATCTGTATTAATAACTGCTCCCCCCATCATGGAATTCTTCATCTTTTGAAATTTTATATTACTTTTAATCTTAAATTAATTCTAATTTTAATGTCAATTTTAGTTATCATATTGTTCAGCATCCAGAGCCCTCTCTGAGGGAGATACATATTTAAGAAATATTATAGATATCATAGATAGATAGATAGATAGATAGATAGGTAGGTAGGTAGGTAGGTAGGTAGGTAGGTAGGTAGGTAGATAGATAGATAGATAGATAGATAGATAGATAGATAGATAGATAGATAGATAGATAGATAGATAGATATCCATTTAGTAGCAGGAAACCACATTCACTGTGACCATTAGTGTTAATATTTGTTATTGTTGTTAGTTGCAAAGTCATGATCGACCCCATGGACAACGCAACCCCAAGGACAATGTTCCTCCAAGCCTTCCTCTCCTCAACCATCTTCTGGAGTCCATTAAAGCTCATGCCTACTGCTTTGGTGACTCCATCCAGCCACCTCATTCTCTGTTGTCCCCTTCTTCTTTTGCCCTCAATCTTTTCCAGCATTAGGCTCTTCTCCAGTGAGTCCTTCCTTCTCATTAGGTGGCCAAAGTATTTGAGTTTCATCTTCAGAATCTGGCCTAAAGAGCAGTCAGGGTTGATCTCCTCTAAGACTGATCGGTTTGATCGCCTTGCACTGCAAGGGTTAGTGTTAATATTATTAACTCTGAAAAAACGAATGAACTGCTTTCCTTCACATCATTTATGAGAAGATGTGGTAAAAGTATTTCACTATCTTCAAGCAGGAACATTCATGAAAATTCCAGGTGTTCAAGTTGCCTTTGGTAAAGGCCAAGGAACCCAATACATTGATGATGCATACTTGATAATTAAAAAACTAAAGAATACAAAAAAGGTTTTATTGCTAAGACCTGCACTTGTGTCAATCATGTCAATCTATGGAATCTTCTCCTTATGTGGAACCTCTATATAGGCCAGACAGCCACAATGTGGACAGAACACTCTTTAGAATTTTAATTTAATTTCATTTGTAATTGTGTTTGCTTTGAACTGTTGTTTTAATAATTTAAATTGACTATTTATTGTACACCAACCAAAGCCATGCTTGTGAGGTATAAATCAGATAGAGATAGATAGATAATAGATGATAGATAGATAGATAGATAGATAGATAGATAGATAGATAGATAGATAGATAGATAGATAGAAAGATAGATAGATAGAAAGATAGATAGAAAGATAGATAGATAGAAAGATGGATGGATGGATGGATGGATGGATGGATGGATGATAGGTGGTATTCAGCTAGTTCTTACCAATTCTGGAGAACCAGTAGTGGAAATTTAGATTAGTTCAGAGAACTGGAAATAGGCTGGCCCTCCCAGTCTCCCAGCCAATCTTCTTTTGTTGTCCTGAACAGGAGAACGGAGCTGGAGCTGGGTGGGGAGGGAATGGGGATTTTGTAGTAACCTTCCCCTTCCATGCACACAAAGCCACGCCCATAGAGCCGGTAGTAAAATATTCTGAATCCCACCACAGGATGGATGGATGAATGGAGGGAGGGAGGGAGGGATAGATAATAGATAGATAGATAGATAGATAGGTAGGTAGGTAGGTAGGTAGGTAGGTAGATAGATAGATAGATAGATAGATAGATAGATAGATAGATAGATAGATAGATAGATAGATAGATAGAATAAACATGATAAAACAGACTGGCTCTGGTTGGCAAGGAGAATAAGAAGGCTGAATACTCTTCCCTTAAGAAGATAAGAGTACAGCTAGTCCTCAGCTTACAACCACAATTGATCTCCACATTTCTGTGAGACATTTGTTAAGTGAATTTTGTCTCATTTTACAACCTGCCTTGCCACAGTTGTTAAATGAATCACCATAGTTGTTAAGTTAGTAACATGGTTGTTAAGTGAATCTGGCTTCCCTACTGACTTTGTTTGTCAGAAGGTCACATAAGATGATCACACGACCCCGGGATACTGCCATCATCATCATCATAAATCAGTCAGTTGCCAATCATCTGAATGTTGATCACATGACCATCCGGATGCTCCAATGATCGTAAGTGTGAAAAACTGTCAGGGTTGTAATTCAAAAGGTTACCAAACAAAGTCAAAGACTAGCTGCATTTTTAACATTGGAGAAAAGAATGTCAATAACATGCGCCTTGCTGGTAACACTACTTTGATAGCTGAAAATGTAGAGGATAGGCAAACTATAGTAATAAAAGTCAGAGAACAGAGTGACAAAAAATTTTCTTCCTATCTTGATAATTTACTGTCCAACTTTCACTGTCCAATATGTTATTGAAAATACCAAGCTTTGAACAGGTCAGTTATTTGTACACAAAGAAACATCTTGGCACTTAAAAATCTTATCTACATCCTTTATAGCTGGTTTTCTAAGGACAATTCACTGTTGTTTTTGGCTCCTGGTATTTTTATTATTGATTGTTGATCCAGGTTGCTTGTAATATGATCCCTGATTGCTGATCCAAGCAGATTAAAGTTGTCAACTCTTTCTATTTATTCCTTCAAGGGTGAAATTATTGATTTTACTCAGTTATTAGAATGTCATCTTAATTAAGGTGTAGGCATATTTTGAGACATGTTCCTTGAATCTGATAAGATTCTGGTTAGAAACGTATATTCAAATACGTTTCTGATCATCTTTTGTTCATAGTAAAGATTATTGATGAATCTTCAAACCATTTTAATACTTTAATACTTCCAGCAGTTTCATACCTCAATCAGTCCCACTTCTTTGATTATATTATTATGCAGATTCGTTGAACTGATCTGAAGAATGTATGCAGCCTTTTTATCCCCCCTTTGCACATTTTAAACCATCCTCTTTTGTTTCTGCTTGTTCTGTTCTGATTCATCAAAGCAAAGATTGTGATGAAGATGATCAGATATTCTGGTGTATCCGTGCTTTTTAATGTGGCCCAGAGCTTTTCATGACTTATGTAGTCAAAGGGCTTTAATACATGCAAATATCCTTCTGGTATTGTTCTATATTTTCAAGAATCTATGTCATCTCTTCAACAACAATGTATCTTGTTTCTCACCTTTTCCATAGCTTGCTTGCACTTCAGACAGTTCTTATTACAGGTATGGTTTTAGTTACCACTGACTGTGTTGAATCTAGTAGTAGAATCTTGCTTCCATGTGGGATCAAGATGATTGTGTGATAATTTCCACAGTCAGCTGAATCACTTTTCTTTGGTATTGGTATGAACATTTGTTTTTTTTCCAGTCAGTTGGCCATGATGTTGTCATCTAACTTTCCTGGCAAAATATTTTAAACATTGTAACAGCTGCACATGGTGATTGCAGTATTTGAATGAGAATGCTATCATTGTCTAATGCGTTTGTATTTGTATTTGTATTTATTAATGCTTATAGGCCGCCCTTTTCCCTGAGGGGACTCAGGGCGGCTTACATAAGATGAGGGGGGGGGGTATACAGACAATAGACACAAACAATACATAGAAGTAAAATAGTAAGCAACATTCATTCATCATTCGGGTGGGGACAGTTATCTTTGTCCCCAGGCCTGACGGGCTAGCCAGGTCTTAAGGGCTGTGCGGAAGGTCTGGACGGTGGTGAGGGTACGAATCTCCACGGGGAGATCGTTCCAAAGGGTCGGAGCTACTACTGAAAAGGCTCTCCTCCGTGTAGTTGCCAGTCGGCACTGACTGGCAGATGGAACTCGGAGGAGGCCTAATCTGTGTGATCTAATTGGTCGCAGGGAGGTAATTGGCAGGAGGCGGTCTCTCAAGTAGCAGCGTTCAATGCTGCTTCACCTTATTCTTTCATCAACCATGGATTTTCATTATAAGTTATAGATTTGGATGGCTGTGGATCTAGTTGATCTTTAGGTTTAATGACTCAAGCTGTTCCAACTTTTATTGATCTTTTCAGCATTGTTTGAGCGTCCTTTAGCACTACCGTTTGAAGAATGAAATCTTAAGTCTGAATATACCTAATCGATTTGTATCTAGAGATTTTGTGTAATAGGTTACAATGTTATTTTGACGTGACGTGTTCCTGAGAGAAAATTTCAGAGACCCTTTAGTTTTCCTGTTTAGGACCCTTTAAAAAGGGTCCGTTTAAGACCCTTGAGTTTTCCCGTTCCATGGAAACTTGAAATTTTTCAGGGATAAAACACCAACTTTGGAGTGTGAGAGCTGGTTTTTGGTTTTCATTTCTGACCGTTGTGAAAGGTTCAACAACAACCCTCTTTGATGTTGGAGTTTTGGAGCTGGAAGAAGTTAAAGAAGGTAGTTGAGAACAAGACACAAGTATCTTGGAGAAAGTGCTGGTTGTATAGAATGTGAAGGCGCCCTCACTTCACCCTATTTTTATGATATTTAAATTAAAAAAGAATATTTCCCATTTCTTTCAATGAAAAGGAAATCAATCTTTCATTGATAAGAAAACCAAACCGCAGAACAAGAAAGAAGAGAGGAAAACCTAAGAAGTATCTTTTCACATTGTCTAGGTAGATTTCTGGCATATTTACATTCTTATAGAGGAAGGAGGCTGAGAATGAGGCTGTTTAAATAAAAAGCTAAGGTTGGTCTCTTGGTTGTTGTTGTTTTGCAAAGTTGCCAATAAAATTTTGGCCTCTGGATTTATCAGATTTCTTGTTAGGAAACATAATTCTATATATATGGACTCTTTGCCAGAATTAGGGATTTTTATGTATCAAAGCTGTAAGGATGTTGAAATGGAAGTTTTCTAGCATGTTATTGAATATATATTACCTACTGCATCTTATGAAAATTCCCATTAAAGCCATCTGTTTCAATTGCTTCATGTTCTTTTTTTCCTAGCTAAATTAATTAATTTTTCTATTATAATTTTTTATCAATATTTTTCACTTCATGCACCTATTTTTCATTTACCTTAGGCTTTTTTAAAGTACAATTTTATATTTTTGAAGGGATCCTTTAGAAACTATATGGCTTTATTTTAAAATATACCTTGTTCCATAAAATAACTTGGTTATTTTACTTCAAAATCCTTTTTCCATAATTCTATATGATTTTAATTACTTTTTCCAATTAAATTTATTTACCTATCTCATAGTCACAGTGCATATATTCTTTTATGTCTAAAATGTCTAAATCATATATCTTGTTATTTATTTACGTAAGTATTTTTCTTTTTTCTTTTGGAATAAGATGTAATTGTTTTGGTTTTCAGATGCTTTTCCCCCCATGTCTTTATTTCTGTTTATAATTTTTGTCTGAAATCTTTACTTTCTTTTTTAATATGAACCATTTCTTCTATGTAATATCTACTTATTACCACTTTCCATATGTCCTATATTATGCTTATCTGGTGTGTTAGTAGGTTCTTTTTAAATTGCTTAAGTTTTCACTTTATTTTCTTTCTTGATGATTCTCCTCCTCCCCAAAATTATTTCCAAGGATATGATTTACATTAGTTCATAGTACATTATTGTAATAATTGAACATACCCTTCAATTTTAATAGTAACAATTTTTGTTCAATATTTTTGTACCCTTGTTTTTTTAAACATTGTATTACTGTTGAATTACATATTTTGCTGGAATATGAAGTATAAATGTTTCTTTAATGATTTGTTGTATATATTTGTTGAAATATATACTTTTTACAATGAAAGTATACCAAATCAACATTCTGCAGCTTAAATGCATAGGATGGAGAAACACCTTATCAGGATTTTTTAATAATGATTTTTAAATGCTGGTGCTTTTAAAATAACAGAACTGAGTTGGAAAGGAACTTGGAGGTCTTCTAATCGAACCTCTGCTCATACAGAAAACCCTATATAATTTCAGGCAAATGGTTGTCCAATGCCTTTTTAAAAAACCCCAGTGATGAACCACCCACAAATTCTGAAGGCAAGCTGTCCCAGTGGTTAATTGTTCCAACTGTTAAGAATTTTTTCCTTTTCTAGGTTGATTTTTTTCTTGATTAGTTTCAATACATTGCTTCTTGTTCTGTGGACTCAGTTCAGCATTGATGTCTGAACAAGTCCTTGCAGTTTTCTTGATAAAATTTTTGGAAATGGTTTATCATTACCTTTTTCCCAGGCTGAGAGAATGACTGGCCCTTAGCTGGCTTTGTGCTTAAGATGGTACTAGAACCCATGGCCTGCCAGATTCTAGATTGATGCCTTAACCAGAGTGGCATACTTGTAATTAAAACTTTATGTTTTTTCTTATGGCTGCAAACTTGCGATATTTGGATCAATATTTCAGGACAATAAGATACCTCCTATTTCTCTATGGGGATTCTCAGTCATGCTGGTCATGGTTGTCCCAAAGGTGCTTTTTCAAAAGGCAACAACAAGAAGAAAAGTTTTTATTTGAAAATGTTTCACTTCTCATCCAATAAGCTCCAATGAGCTGAAGAAGCTCCTTGGATGACAAGTGAAATGTCTTCAGAAAGTCCAGTTGCCTCTTGAAAAAGCACCTTTGGACACCTCCTATTTCTTTTTCAAAGCCTAGAGATAAGGCTCCACATCTGGAAGAGAAGTTTAACATTAGATTTCTGCTTTGATGTTTCTCCCAGCTACTGTTAAAAGACTCTCAAATATTGTGAGTTCCTTGTTTTATCTATGTCAGTTGTCTGGTTCAAGTCAATCAGGGAGCATAACAAGTTTTGCAACATATAAATAAGAATAGGAAGTTTGTTAGGAAAGGTTCTCTTTTCCTTATCTATAAAAGGTGTAGATCAGTCATAAAGAGCCCTCCACTCCCACCCCCCTCCAAGGATTCTTGGGTTTAGCATTCTTACTATACTATAGCTAGAATAATGTTATTATTTGGAATGAATCAGTGGTTTGAAAAACTCATCCCTCAAGCCAGCTTGAAATAGCTACTATGTATAACATTCAGGAAACCCATTAAAAAGCATGCCAAAAATACCATACGTTTGAGAATGTCTTTTGTATATGACAGATATTTCTCAGCAGTTTACTATAAGCAATTTAAACTTATTTAAAATAATAAGTATAAAGAAATAATGATATGCTTTTTTTGTTATCCAAAATGAGATCTTGATTTGTTTTGGAAAAAAATGTAGCTGAAGGCTTACTATACTCATTTTGACAAGATCTTCCTAGCTCAAACCACATCTTTCCTTCTGCACTTTGAATACTGTTTATTCTAGTTTATTGTTAAAATCTTTCTCTCCATCTCTGGGAGCTCAAACAGGAGTCATTCCTCCAACTTTATCTCCAACTATTCTGTAAAATAGTTAATGAAAGAAGAGATGGAACCAGGGGTGGGCTTCAAGCATTTCAGCAATGCGTTCTCTGCCCAGTTGCTGGGTGGGCATGGCCTAGTCAGCCTCCTGCACCACGGTGGTGTGTGTGTGTGTGTGTGTGTGTGTGTGTGTGTGTGTGTGTGTGTTATTGTAACATGTGGGTTGTGAGGGAAAAACACGCAGGAGCCATGGTGCAAGACAGATCTTTATTATGACAAAGGTGACAAGCGATTTGAACTTTCCCTGAACGGTCAGGGTATTTATACTAGCACTCAGACCAACTGTCAAAATGACCAGCCAATCAGGTCGCAGCTGGTATTTGCATATTCAATATCCAACACTCCTTCCCCCCAGTTCTAAAGACTATTTGCATATTCAAACTCAAACACTCTCCTTCCCCCCAGTTCTGCGCATGCTCGGCCTCGCTGTTGCAAGATGCTGGTGAGTCCTTCGTAGCGAAAGTTTGGAACCAGGATAGAAAGGCTCTCGTTGTGTTTTAGGAAGGCTCTCGTTGGTTTGTCGTTGGTTTTTTTTTTTAAGTTTTAGGAAGGCTCTCGTTGGTTCGAGAGGCAAGCGGTGGCAGCGTAGAGAGAGCTTCAGTCGTCCAGGGCTCCTCGAGTGCTCTTTTTTGAATAAGCGGTGCGGAACTAGGCTTTTGAAGAGGCTAGCGGCGGAGCTGTAGACGGAGGCAAAACGGAGGCAAGTGGATTGCACAGGTGTAGGGCGTGCTCATGGTGTAGAGGCGAGCGAGCGGCTTTAAAGTTAAGTCGGCCGAATCCAGAGAATAACTCAGGTCTGATAGTGTAACGAGGAGTGGCCAGAGGAGTAGGACAGTCTGGTGTATGTAGTGAGTGTGCTAGTGTTGGAGAGGCTGTGCGGTTGTTACCAGAGGGCAGACTTCAGATGCGCTAAAAGCGGTTACTGGTGGAAACTTCGGTTACTGATGAAAGCTTCGGCTCTTCGAATTTATGCAGGCTGAGCCCCTTCAAATTTAGACAGGCTGAGAGAGCGTAGCCGGTGCTAGGTGGCAGCTTGGAGAACGAGGCGGTTCGTTGAACGTGGCGGTTGGAACGAGGCGGTTGGTTGAACGCGTCGGTTGGTTCCTTGGGCCTCTCGACAGCCATGTAATGCTGAGAGTGCCGTAGGAACAGCTGGTGGCAGGCAGGCAGCGGCCCCATGCGTGGTTTAGCCATCGCGGTCCATAGCTCGTCCCTGAGTAGCGGCGGCGGCTCCAGTCGAGGTTAAGCGTAGAAAGCCCATCCCTCAGATGGATGGAGGCCGTGCCTGATTGCTTACTCAGGTTGGCTAAAACCGGAGGCCCACGGCGGTGGTTACTGCTGCTGACGCTTGCTGGCTAAGGCGGCGGCTCTGACAGGCCCTCAATGGAGTAAAGAACAGAAATTTTTTTCCTGCGTTCACGTTGGCTGATGTTGTTCCCTCGCTTCTGTCTTAGGCTCTGCGGGAATCGCAAATCCCATCCTCGTCGCCAGTATTGTAACGTGTGGGTTGTGAGGGAAAGACACGCAGGAGCCATGGTGCAAGACAGATCTTTATTATGACAAAGGTGACAAGCGATTCGAACTTTCCCTGAACGGTCAGGGTATTTATACTAGCACTCAGACCAACTGTCAAAATGACCAGCCAATCAGGTCGCAGCTGGTATTTGCATATTCAATATCCAACACTCCTTCCCCCCAGTTCTAAAGACTATTTGCATATTCAAACTCAAACTCTCTCAAGGAGGCTCTGGCTGCAGTGTCAGGAATTAAAAAGTTCCATGATTACTTATATGGGCGGCATTTCACCCTATTCACAGATCATAAGCCACTCCTTGGGCTTCTGGCTGGTGATAGGCCGACCCCTCCTATCCTGTCCCCAAGGATGACCCGCTGGACGGAGTTCTTAGCGGCGTACTCCTACGCCTTACGCTACCGTCCGGGCAAGCAAATAGGGCATGCAGATGCCCTTAGTCGCTGCCCACTTCCGGACAAGGAAGTTAAAGCGGTTCCTTGCCTTTCAGTCCTGGCAATTGCACAGCTGGAGTTGCCTTTGACAGCTACAGACGTGGCTGCTCACTCTCGGTCTGACCCTACATTGTCACAACTATTGAATTGGGTCCTGAGAGGCTGGCCTGCGGGTGCCTTACCTCCGCAGTTCAAACATTTCAAAAACAGACAATTAGAGCTTTCCATTCATTCAGGCTGTCTGTTGTGGGGCGACCGTGTGGTCATCCCAACGGTCCTCCGACAACAGATCTTGCAACGCCTTCATGAAAATCATCCTGGAGTCAGCAGAATGAAAGCTCTTGCTCGCAGTTTCGTTTGGTGGCCAGGATTAGATACTGATATCGAAGCCTGGGTCGCCAAATGCGAAACATGCCAGCAGTCCCGACCATCCCCTCCTTCCTCTCCCTCCCGGGAATGGGAGATGCCTCGTGGACCATGGTCAAGAATACATTTAGACTTTGCTGGCCCCTTCCACGGACAGGTCTTTCTCATAGTTGTGGACGCGTACTCTCGATGGGTGGAAGTATTGCTCATGCACTCCACCACATCTGACAGTACTGTGCGAGCTTTGTGACGTTTGTTCGCAACCCATGGGTTGCTGGACACAGTAGTGTCCGACAATGGCCCGCAATTCACGTCCACAATGTTTCAAACCTTCCTGGCCGAGCAAGGGGTCCGCCACGCGCTGGTTGCCCCTTACCATCCAGCCAGCAATGGCCGAGCGGAAAGGGCGGTTAGATCGGCCAAGGAGGCTTTGGGCCGGCTAAACCGAGGGGACTGGCAGGGAAGGGTGGATGCGTACTTACTGGCACAGCATTCCACTCCCTGCCCCCTGACACAGAAAAGCCCCGCGGAGATGCTGATGGGCAGGCGCCTGTGGACCACCCTGGATAGATTGCATCCCATCTATTCAGGAATTCAGTCTGGCAACCTGGGGCATCCAACTCCCTCCCGCACTTTCAAGCCAGGGGACCTAGTTTGGGCTAGGAATTACGGAGGGGAAACTAGATGGGTTCCTGCAGTTATCACTGAAGTAACAGGACCCGTTTCCTACAGGGCTTGAATACCAGATGGATCCACCTGGAGGAGGCACCTGGATCAGTTAAGGCAACGAAAGGCATCCGGATCTACTCCTCAAGCCGACACGCAAGGGTCTGGCGTAGACGCAGCTCGGCCAGCCCTGAAACCGCAATCGCAATTTAATAAATAAACACTCCAGCCTTCTCCAATTCAGGCCAGCCTAGCACATTGTTATCATCGAGGGGAGAAAACCCTGATGAGTTAGTTATTCCTTCTCAATCCGTTCTCGCAAACCCCTTAGGTCAATATAGCACTAGTCCAACCCACTCAGAGGCCGCCTACAATCCGACACCATCCTCGGCCGCGCCCCCTTCGCCCAGCTTACCATACAGTTGCAATTTTCCACTCAGGGATTCAGGACCATCAGACGTCACCTGGAGCTTCACTCCCCGAAGGGAGGAGCTCAGACAGGGACGTCTTCTTGAGGATCCGCCTGCAATCCAATTGCGGCGTTCGGGGCGTGTCCGCCGTTCTCCTGCCTATTTAGAAGAATACGCGTGTGCAAACATCAAGCATGCGCACAGCTGGGGGGGAAGAAGTGTTGTATACTGAAAGAAAGTCCTCACAGTTACGAATGACAGCTCGGTAGCAGCCAGGCGCGTCTTAGCCAATCAGACGCGCCTGTCAGTTGCCGAGCTGCTGGTATATAAAAGGCAGGCTCTTCCAATTGTCAACTGATTCTTCAACTGGCAGCTGAACATACCAGTCTACCTGGAACTGCTTCGCTGCTTCTTCTCCACAGACTACCGGTCTAATCTTTGTTACAATTGTTTCTACCGTGCTCAAAGCCCGTCTTCCTTAGATACTTTGTTAATAGTTACTGTTATATTAAATTGGTTACAGCGTTACCGAACCAGAGCCTCTGTCTTCATTCTTAAGTTACAATATGTGTGTGTGTGTGTTTGCCTTCCCAAGCTCCAGAGGCATTCCTTGAACTTCTGGGAGGGCAAAAACTGCTTCCCCCAGGCTCTGGAGGTTGGAAACAAGTCCATTTTTGGCCTTCTGAAACTTCAGGGAGGCTCATTTCCTCCCTCCCTGAGCCTCTGTACAGACTCTTCAGTTACCTCACATGCAAAATGGGCCATGTGGAGACTCCTGGGAGGGGTAGGGTAGGCGGAGCCAGCCAGGGGTTGGATTTGGAGGTTCTCCAAACCAGCCATAATGTTAGCTAAGGGTTCTCCCAAACCTGGGCAAACCCATAACAGCCTACCCCTGGACAGACTCAAAATAACCCACTGACTTTTATTGGATTTGAGAACCTGGCCCTTTCAATTCTACTGCAGCACCCAAACCACATTGTTGATTATCATTGAAGAATCCTCCCTAGTCCTCATTAGATACCTTGGTCAGAAGGTCTTTCTATAATCAGTGAAGCACATCTTGATCTCTTCTTAGTATACTTTGGCTTTTTCAGTTATCGGATGTATATCAGTATTGCTTCTTATTTCTTAGTCAATTTTAATGCCAGCTAGAATTTCTAGGATTTCCCTTTCCATATAAGGTTCAAATCTGCATTGGATGATCCTAAGCAGTATTTAGCTAGAATGCAAAATATATTCACAAAATCAAAAGCTAAAATTAAACTGGACACCATTTCCCCCCACAAAAGTTTTGCTTCGTGAAAAACTTGGTGTTTATGATAGGCCCCTTCAAACTGAAAACAAATATAATTTCAGAATGATTACATGACATAGGAATCTTGAGAAATATGAAATTAACTTTTAATGACTATAATGTATTTAATTATATAATGTTTTTGACATGCAGCATGAGTTCAACAGGGCCAAAAATGTTTTGCTGCTGATTTGCATTTGCACTCAGTGTCTGAAGCATCTTGCCACCTTATCCAACAATAGTCAGCTGGTATGGATGAATTCCAGTGGCCTGATACCATTTTCCATTGTGACAATGTTCTAGGGAAATCTTTCACCATATTCATTGTTAACTGCTCCTAGATTTTCAGGAAAGAAGTTCAAATGTGAATGAAGAAAATGAAACCTCACATGTTGTACTTCATGGTCTTGTATGCTGCAAGAATGGAGCCGAATGTACTTTAGTAGGGATTCAATCAAAATAGACCTGGAAGAGACCTTGGAGGTCTTCTACTCCAACCTTCTGCTCAAGCAGGAGATCCTATACCATTTCAGACAAATGATGGTCCAGTCTCTTCTTAAAAACCTCCAGCACCCACAATTTCTGAAAGCAAGCTATTCCACCGGTTAATTGTCCTCACTGTTAGGAAGTTTCTCCTTAATTCCCTCTGGTGCTTTGGAAAATAAGTTCACCCTCTCCTCTGGTGTTCTGTAGTTGCCAAGACAATTCTCAACAACATCCTTGAATGCTTTTCATTCCAGGTGACTTTCTTTGACACCACTAGCAATAGCAATAGCAATAGGAGTTAGACTTATATACCGCTTCATAGGGCTTTCAGCCCTCTCTAAGCGGTTTACAGAGTTAGCATATTGCCCCCACAGTCTGGGTCCTCATTTTACCCACCTCGGAAGGATGGAAGGCTGAGTCAACCCTGAGCCGGTGAGATTTGAACCGCCGAACTGCAGATAACAGTCAGCTGAAGTGGCTGCAGTACAGCACTCTAACCACTGCGCCACCTCGGCTCGGAGCAGATCCTTGAACTGCTTGTCATTGATAATGCATCTGATCTGTGGACCAACTAAATTGCCTTCTTTAATGTGGCATCAGTTATTCTTGAAAACATATGTCTCAGGAAACCAAAACCTTTGCCTTCTTTGTTCCTCGCTTTCACCAAACTTTTCATCAGTCTGAGTTTTATGTGAAGCGGAGGCAAAAAAAAGTATCTTTGTTGGATCAACGTGATTAATGTGACATGTTTTTCTATCCTGGAACTAAATTCTATCGGAGTGGCAATTTCTTTTTAATATAATGAGACTCTCTGGCACAGCTGTTCGATTTGCATATGAGACAAGCATAATTTGACAAGCCACTACTTTTAGATCCCCACCGATATTCCTGTTGCATATGGTGTACTGGGTGCACTTCAACAGCAGTTCCATGTTTTTGTAGATTTCTTTCATGTGTGCAACAGAGCCAACATGTACCTACCTGAACAGTGTACATTGCCACTGTGTAAAAAAATATTTCTGTAAAATGGTACAATGATAGCTTAAATTACAGGTTATTTTCATGATTAGCAGCCAAAAATGTGTAAGATATGCCCAAAAGTGTTCAGGAAGCAAAATCTTTGTTGTCCAGTGTTATTCTTATGATCTCACCAACATTTGCCCTAGTTTCACCCATGCAATTGGTAGATAGAGAATAAAAATAACGATGCCAATAGCACTTAGACTTATATAGTGCTTTTCAGCCCTCTTTAAGTGGTTTAAAGAGTCAGCATATTGCCCCCAACAATCTGGCTCCTCATTTTACTAACCTCAGAAGGATGAAAGGCTGAATCCACCTGGAGCCAGTCAGGACTGAACTGCTGAACTGCTAGCAGCCAGCAGAATTAGCCTGCAATGCTGCATTGTAATCACTGCGCCACCACAATTCTTAAATTCATTGTACTTTTAATCTTGTTAAACTGTCCCATCTAGAGGTTCTTCTTGATGTTTTCATGCACAGCTGTACTCTTTCTTTTAAATGTATTGTAAAGTAATGTATCTGTTAAGATGTTGGACTAGGACGTGGCAGAATTCATTCCAAATCCGCCCTTAGCCATGGAAATTTATCTTTTGGCTCAACCTTCCTTACAGGCTTATTATAGCCCAGACAAAAATAAAAGAAAATCCCATGTATGCCACCTTGAACTCTTAGAGATATAAATTTAAAGATATTAATATAATAGACCTTTCAAGTATGCCCAACTGCACTATTTTTCATAATTATTTCTTTTTTCTTTGAGGCTCCTTTGATTATTTTTTTCCACAATCCTACTTTAAAAATTTTAAATCTTAAAGACTCAGAACAGGTTTGACTTCTTGTGACTGGTTCATGCAACTTTCACACAAGCATACCAAAGTTCTTAGCCATCACCTTCTTCCTGGAAGCCTTAGCCAGAAGCGTTGAAATTTCCAGGTATTACCTTCTCACTCCCAGCCCTCCAGGTATTAACTTGAACTGCTTAACTACACAATCAGACAAACTTTCTCTTCTCTTCCCCTCCCCTCCCTCCCTCCCTCCCATTCTCTTTCTCACATTATATATACATACATGTAATATATCCCAATAAAATATTTGAATATATTACATACATACATACGTACATGTAATATATCCCAATATTTTATTTTTGGGATTTTAGTAGTTTTTAGTTTTCTCGTCTTCATATATCCCTGTTACAATAATACACTAGTTTGGGTTTTTTAGTAGAATAAAATAATTTTAGATAATATTTGGGAGAGGAGAGAGGAAGAGAGCAGGAAGAAAGGAAGGAAGAGATGAAGGGCAAGAAAGAGAGAGAGCAAGAGAGAGAGAGAAAAGAAAGAAAGAAAGAAAGAAAGAAAGAAAGAAAGAAAGAAAGAAAGAATGCTGATGGGAATGGGTGTTCTTAAAATGTTAATACTGGAGCTCATTTTTTTCCAGTTCACATTCCTGAACTGACAATGATTGGAACAGACTATCTTCTGGGCCAATAGTTGTGTTGGACTATTCTGGATCCCAGAGTACAGCTGCAAAAGAGATTGACTGGTCTCTGAACTAACACTAATGCAGGATGTTGTAGCATCTACCCTACTAAGGTCACATCAGAAGAATCTCAGACTAATTTTACCAACTATTCTGTCTCAAACAGTGGTGAATATTTGATTTCATAGGCAAAGAAATAACAAGAACAACAACAACAACAACAACAACAACAACAAAAGAGCAGTTAGCAACAATAACATAAAATATTCTATGCTCATTCATCTCTTCCAACAACTGAATAATTAGTCTTCCAGAAAAGAAAATGTGCTCCTTGGTTTTCTATTTTATTATGTACTTTAGCTCTGTATAGATTTGAAACTGATTTATCAAGCAGACACATATTGCAGCTTTTGAACCATGATTCAGCATTTTGCCAAAATGTCAAATGAATTGTTATGTTATTTATACCCAAGATTTTAATATGGTTATTTCTTTTTTTAAAATCACATTTCAAAATAGATTGTTGGAAGCAACTTGTTTCCTGAGATCTCCTTCCCTCCTTCCTCTTTCATCTCTCATCAATCTCATCTCATCTAATCATCACCTCACATTTAGAAGCTGCCCATCTCCTTCACAAAGTGACTCTATGTCATTTATTCAAGGGGTAATTTGAATCCTCATATAATTCAGGAGTAAAACTTGGCTTATGCAGAACAACCTGGGACATTCGATACAGTGATGGGATTCAAAACTTTTCACTACTGGTTCTGTGGGCGTGGGTTGGTGGGTGTGGATTTACTGCAAAATCTCCATTCCCTCCCCACTCCAGGGGAAGGCTACTGCAAAATCCCAATTTCCTCCCAATCAGCTGGACTCGGGAGGCAGAGAATAGATAGGGATGGGGCCAGTCAGAGGTGGTATTTACCAGTTCTCCAAACTACTCAAAATTTCTGCTACCGGTTCTCCAGAACTGATCAGAACCTGCTGAATGCCACCTCTAGTTCAATAACAGCAATAACAGAATTGTGTTAATTGAGGAAGAGGAAAAGAGAAGTAAAAATGGCAATGGGATTGAATGGGCTGTTCTGTCTTTATCTTTGGTTCTTGCCATTTGGACCAACTGTTCTTGAAATAAAATAAATAAAGTATTCTAGCAGCACTCCCTTCTGTGGGGGATGCTCAGAGAGGCAACAAAATGTATGCGTGTATTTATTTATTACGCACTTACCCACTCACGCACTCAAACTTACAGGTTATCTATACTACAAAATGCAATTCTGGGCAGCTTATAACAACTAAAATAGAACAGACAACAAAAAGAAAATAAAAAATAACAAACAGAGTAGAATTATCCCTCCCCCAGACAGAGCAATCAGGAAAACTCATCAGTAGATTCACATATTTATCCTATGAGAGAATATTACAATATTTGAGTCTTTTTAAGTTATTAGAAAAAAGACAAAGAAAGAGAAGAACGGTAAGTAAATGTAAAGGTTCCCCTGGCAGATACGTGCTAGTCATTCCTGACTCTAGGGGGAGTGCTCATCTCTGTTTCAAAGCTGAAGAGCCAGTGTTGTCCAAAGATGTCTCCATGATCATATGGCCCTCAAGCAGTGATGGGTTGCAGATGGTACGCCCCAGTATGGGCATACTGGTACCTGCCTGGAGCACCAGGTACCATTCCAGTATGGTGCTACGGAGGGCCCACCCGCCCGCCCGTCCTCCTTTCCTGTACTTGAGCTCTTCTGTGCTTCTGCGCATGCACACTGAGCGTACAGCACTTTCATGATGCTCACCAAGCAGCTGGAGCATTGTGGAGGCATTGCAGAGCTTCACAGGAGGTAAGGATGCATACGTGCACTGCACGCATTCATGGGGTGGACACCGGGCCCCATTGCACATACTGGCTCTGGAACCCACTACTGCATCAAAGGTGGTTCCTATTTTTCTACTTGCATGTTTAAATGCTTTTGAATTGCTAGGTTGGCAGAAGCTGGGACAAGTAATGGGAGATCATTCCATTATGTGGTGCTAGGAATTCAAGCTGCCGAACTGCCAACCTTTCTGATCAACAAGCTCAGCATGTTAGCCACTAAGTCACCTTAGAAGCCCTTAGAAGAACGATAGAGGAGTGTAAAATTATGTATGGGGCTAGTGGGTAGGCCTTTCATACTACTCTGAGCTATTAGGAGTATAAATTATGCATGGGGTTAGTGGGTAGGCCTTTCATATTACTTTGAGTTATTCACAAAAGCTAAATGAGATAAGATACATGCAGCCTATGAGCATCTATGCAGAACAACCCCTTAACCTGAACCTTTTTAATTTCATTCTTCCAAATTTTGAAACTACCAACTATGGCTCTCAATGTGCCTCACAAAGCCTGATGAAAACCACCAAGGGCATTACTTGTGGATCCCTGACCTGGAATTAGCAATTCAAGGTGCTGGTCATCGCCTTTGAAGCCCTGTGTAGCCCTAGCTGTGGAATACCCTTTCCCCAAGGACACGTACCTGTCTAATCAGGGCCCTTCCCATAAATATTATAACCAGGTGAGAACTAGAAAGGATCCCTTTCCTGTGGCAGCCCCTACCATATGGAGCATCTTGCCACCTCAGGTTCGGCAGGCCTCTATCCTTTTAGCTCTCCGTAATATGGAGAGCTAAAAGGCTCCCCCCCCGTAGGTTTTGGAAGATATTACCTGTTTTTTTTTCCCTCGTAAATGTGTTTTTATTTTTCCATTTTCATTTTCGTACAGTCACATATATACTGTGCATAACCGAGGCCATATAACATTAAACAATAAACACAGCCATTCCTCTTATCAACAATACCCCCCCAAATAGAAACCCAATGTACCTCTTCAACCCTCCATACATGTTTTCTTTCGCCCCCCTCCAACTTTCCATCTTCCCTCCATCATCCCCCTCTACCCTACTTCCCCTCCCCCTCTACCACTCCTCTCTCCCGATACACTCCCTCCCTTCCTTCTCCCCCTCCCTCCAGTCCTCTCTCCCACCCTCTCTACCCCTCTTTCTTCTATCCCTCTACTCCTCCCTTCGGTGTATTTCTACAATCTATTAATATATTCAGCTTGTCCTATTTTTACAGTGGAATTAAAGAGCAACAGTATACAAGTGCAGTCACGTTACTTTAAAATCTAACACATACTATATATCCCCCTCCCCCCCCTAACACCCCACCTCCCTTCCCCCCCCCCCGACTTCCCAGAGCCCGTAAACGGTATAGATTTTTAACAAACACAGTCTAAAATATATTAAGACAAAGGAAATAAAAAAAAGAAGTTAATAATATCTCTGCATTGAACTCAGCTTCTTCCTGTTGCACTAGCTTTGAGCAGTTTAGATTATTCCTAATCTTAAGCATAGGCTATCTGTAATTTCTTAGTCCCATATTTGTTTTGTATATAGTCAATCCATTTTTTCCAGTCTCGTTTATATCTCTCATTTGAATGGTCTTTAAGATATTTTCGCCATCTCGGCTAGGTTTGTGACTTTCAATGTCCATTCTTGAGTTGTAGGCAAGTCTTCCTTCTTCCAGTATTGCGCCACCAACAGTCTCGCTGCCATTATTAGGCGCAGAACCAAATTAGTCACTACCGCTGTAAAGTCAGTACATATACCTAGTAAAAATAACTGAGGAGTAAACTTTATCCTTCTTTTAAAGATATTTTGCATAATCCACCACATTTTTATCCAAAATGCCTTAACCTTTTGACAAGTCCACCATATATGAAAATATGTAGCATCGAGAGAACCACATCTCCAACATTTAGGCTGTACATTCGGATACATAGAAGCCAGCTTTCTAGGATTTAAGTGCCATCTATAAAACATCTTATAAAAATTTTCTCTCAGGTTTTGTGCTTGTGTGAATTTCACATTTCTTACCCATATTCTTTCCCATATGTCCAACATTATTGGTTCTTCAATATTTTGAGCCCACTTTATCATACAATCTTTAACTAATTCTGTTTCCGAATCCATCTGTATTAGTACATTATATATCCTCTTTATATGCATTAAACTTTGATCTCTTATTTGTTTAAACAAATTATCCTCAACTTGGATAAAACCAGTTTTTTGGTCTATTTTCCACCTGGCCTGTAATTGGCCATACTGGAACCATGTTTGAACTACCTTCTCCTCTTTCAATACCTCTAAAGATTTTAGTTGTAGCACCCCCCTTTCCAAAGTGAGAAGTTGTCTGTAGGTGGTTCTATCCTGTTTTTGTGCTATAGTCATATTTTCAATTGCATGTCTAGGAATTGCCCACATGGGTAACTTGTCATTTAGTTTATATTGATATTTTTTCCAAACCCGCAGTAAAGCATTTCTTAAGATATGACTTTTAAAATTCTTATCCAATTTTTGGATATTACCTGATTGTACGTTTGGACTGATTGGTGCCACGTTTTTACTGTTTTTAATGTTTTAATTGGCTGAGTTTTATGATTTTAAAAATGTTTTACATGTCTTTTAATTTTTGATTGGGAGCCACACAGAGTTGGCTGAAAGTTGGGTAACTACCATATTTTTCAGAGCATAAGATGCATCCTTTTCTCCCCTAAAAGAAGGTGAAAATATGGGTGCGTCTTATATACCGAATGTAGCCCCACCAACCCACCGGCCCCCACCCTTTGGCCACTGCCTCCCAGCAATTTTCCTCTTTGCAGCAAACAGGGGCTTCTGGAGGCTTCAATAAGCTATATCAATCCCTGCAGCCTTTAACAGCTGATGATTGGGATAAATTGAAAGTGAAACTAGCTGTTTGCTCCACATGGCAAATTGCTGTGAGGCAGATTTTTTGTTGTTGTGCTAATTAGGCTGTTTGCTGCAAGGAAGTAAGCCAACAACTATAAATGCCTATAGAATGTTCAAATTATTAGATTCATTTTTTAAAAGACTGTATTATTATTGTTCTAGACAACTTAACAAAATGAAGAGGCTTTTTTAAAATAAATGCTTGATCTGAAGAGGCCCAGCGCTATTGTTTTAAAAAGTGCTATTCTTTCAAATAGCAGACAATAGCTGTACTTCCAGAAAGCACATTTTAACAGCATCTGTACAAGCATAGTCTGAAATATAACACTACAAACAGTGTATATTGTCTGTACTGTATGTTGCAAGGAGGCAAATTGCTGGGAGGCAGAGGCAGATATTTTCCCTTGTTTTCCTCCCCAAAATCTAGGTGCATCTTATACTTCAGACCATCTTATACTCCCCCCCAAAAAAGGTATATAAATATATGAATACTGTTAGATACTTGCTTCAACTACAGTGGTTTCCACCAAGGTCCTCTGTTCCGGCAAAGTGTCTGACAGCTCCCTATAAAAGGGCTGCTGTCAGACTCAACCTTCGCTGGATTGTTCTTATTTGTTGTACTTTAATAAAAAGGCATTGTTGCCTTTTAGCCTTGTGTGCCTTTCCATTACCCGATCTAACAAATACATTTAATAATTTACGTTTTGCCTGCAATTCCCACCTTGAAGATAGGTCTGAAAGGAAGAGCTCCTTTAAATGTAAAGGTTCCCCTTGCAAATATGTGCTAGTCATTCCTGACTCTAGGGGGTGGTGCTCATTTCCGTTTCTAAGCCGATGAGCCAGCGCTGTCCGAAGACGTTTCCGTGGTCATGTGGTCAGCGTGACTAAATGCCAAAGGTGCATAGAATACTTTTACCTTCCCACCAAAGGTGGTTCCTATTTTTCTACTTGCATTTTTGCATGCTTTTGAACTGTTAGGTTGGCAGAAGCTGGGATGAGTAACAGGAGCTCACTCTGTTACGCGACACTAGGGATTTGAACTGCCAAACTGCCAACTTTTCTGATCAACAAGCTCAGCGTCTTAGTCACTGAGCCACCACATCCCTTTTGACACGGTGTCAAAATAGTCTGTCTGACCTATTTTTTTTTAAAAAAAATTGCTCTTCATCTATTGTATCTAGACTATTGAACTCCAAAACTCTCATGCAACTGAAATTATTCTAAAGGCAATACTGTAAATCCAATACTGTGGGAAGGAGAACATTTCAACAAGGAAGTTCCAGTTTAGCTAAAAAATCATTGGGGCTAAGTCCCAAAAGAGCAGTTGAATTTAATAATTAGCCATCAAGATCTTCTTGCTTACTTAACTTCAGGGTGCTTAGTGATAACTACCTTGTCCTGGGTCAGAGCTACCATATACAGAGAAACAGCCAAGAAGAGAATATTTAAAAGGAGTGGGAACAACTCTGTGAATCAGAGTTGTTTCTATAAAAGAAGATCTAAAATGTTAACCAGAGCATATCTTGGCCATCTTTTTCATACAATTTACAAGTCACTGATATCTGCAAAAGCAAAATTGACACCACATATGGGTAATGAGCCAAATGACAGAACTTACTTGTATCAGACTTTATAGTGTGAGAACAAAATGTACCATACACAGTGACATCATGATGTCTGGGTTTCGTCCTTTTGACATCATTCTCATTTGTTATCATTCAGGGATGAAAAATGTTCATTCAGTGTTTATGGTAAGAGAGTCAGTCCCATCTTTGATTTTTTTTAAAAATTTTTTTAGATAATATAGAAGGCAGTTTTGTTCATACAAACTCCTCTTTTCTGGATCAAAAGTATCCATTTGCTATCAATGGAGCAATAGTTGTATAGTAATACTTTCCCCAAGAAAAACTGCGTTTGATATATTTGTTTCAAAACAGAAGTAAAATTTGGAAGGGATAACATTTACAGTTAGCCAGGAAAATAATGATACAATAGCTGTGTTTAATTCAGGAGTTACCGAATTAACACATTTTCTGAATTTGAACAATATATTGAACAAATAAGCTAAGTTGCAAAACCCACTGAAGACACAGTTTCACTATTAGTTCCTTAGCCTTAAGCATCTTCTGTAATATGGCAATTGTGTCTTTCATCCTAGTTCCTTCTTAAATTACTAAAACTTCCTAAAATTGACCTGAATTCTACCAGTATCACCTCAAATTTGTCATCACTGAATTTCTGCTGCACAAACTATTGATCTTAACTATGGAATATTTTGGTATATTTTTCGAAGGATGATATAAAAATTGAGTTTTTTTTAAAGGAAAAGGTAATTTCCTTTAAATCAAACGTGACATTATTTTCTCTGGCAAAGAAACTGACAAGGCTTTCTGACTCTCTCTTTTTCTAAACCTCTAACAATACTATCAATTATAGGGAAGATAAAGCATTAATAACAGAGTGCCCTGTTTCTTTTTTCCTTCCCCACTTTCTTCCCCCCTTCAGAGTCATAATTTTAGTTTAAGGGCAAGTGCTGCTGGATTTTTAACATTCTTATTCATTTATTTATTCATTAGATTTTTATTCTACCTTTTATCCAGGAGCTCAAAGTGGTATTCATAATCCCTTCATTCTATAACAGTAGCTTTATGAGGTTTGGCTGTCTTAGGTTAGAAGGTGAGCAATTGGAATACAATTAATTTAGAGAGCTTCTGTTGATTTTTCCTTAACTGCTGCACTACAATGGCTCTAGTGCTTATTAACTTAGCTATGGGGGGCACCCTCTGACATTGAGTTTAAACAGACAACATTGTTAAACAAATGATACATGCTTCATGTGCTGAATATATCAGAAGGCTTGGCTCAGTTTCAGTTTTACTCCTTACAAATTATTTCTTGCCAAGAGCATAAGACGTCTTTGTACACCTGTAGCCTCACTCGAGAAATGTCCTTGGTTTGGAGATATGTGGTCCATAGACAAAGAAAATAGGAGGTTAGATTTATCAAAAGCATTCCCTAAACAAGAGCACCAGCTATGGTTCTGAGTGGGAGGCAGCAATGCATCTGCAGCTTAAAGTTTTCAAAGTAATCTAATTATCTCTTTCTGTTCAGTGAGCTAACTATGATCTTAGAAACTGAACAGGTGGCTGACGTCAAGCACATCCTTGAACTGTAAAGGCTACCCTGAATTCCTTGCAAAGTAGCAATAAACCCAGTTACTTAAAAGACTAAAATGGTCAAATTTGCAACGCAATACAATACGTTCATACCATGTTGTGCTTAGCAGTTGATGTGCGTAAAACTAAATGGAGACCAGCTTGTTCCCACAGAGCTTCAGTGATAAGCAATTTTGTTGGTGTTTCATTAATAATCGAGGTGAAAAATATGTTAACTATCAGCCTTATTGTTTCATACCCTACCTATTGTGGTAGAATGCTTTTACAAGTTGAAATCACTTTGTTCTTTATCCCAGATAGTGTACATTTGTACATATTTGTTTATATTTGTATGCATCAAAGCAACACCAGATAAATCCATCAAACATTGGGCACATAGATTTTTAGCAAATCTGTGAAAATAATATTATGTCAGATTTATAAAAGAAATTGTTAAATTATCACACGTGTTTTAATAACACAATACATTATTCTATTAAGATTCCTCACATTCACTTTTGGATTTAGTTTCTTGGACTGCATCTCCTATTGCCCTAAAGTCTTGTGGAGCAGATATTTTTAATTCCAGATTATATTGCTTTTTTATGAACATTCAGTATGACTTGGTGATTTCACCAATTTGTGCCTCTAAATAAAATCATTGGCAGGATAGAAATCCAAACAGGATCCAACTCTCCAAGAAAAATATTTTGTAATCAATCATAACTCAATTTTATTGTGTATGTACAGAAAATCAGAAATCTGAAACAAACCCCGTTTTTAAAAGCAAAATAAAGGAAGGAAAGATACTTGTCTATTTTATTTCTGTGTTGAAATGAAACAAGTTTATTTATAGATGATAGAAAGATGATAGACAGGCAGGCATGCCGACAGAGATAGATAATCTAATCTAATTTAATTTTATCTATACAGAGAGAAATGGCCATATATCATCTGTCCAAGGTATTAAATCAGGTATGGCAGGATCTTTCCCCTGAAACAGAACAATCATTTTATCTCCAGTTCATGCATGATAGATTTAAAATTGATGCATTCATAAACTCCTCATTATTGGCATACAATTCAATGCCACATTAAACCACATTTTAAGCATTATTTCTCTTATGATTACCAAATTAATAAATATATGAATAATTTAAATATTTATTAAATTATTTAAAAATGTAATTATGAACATATAAGTTTGCATGTTAAACAAAAGCTTGAGAACAAAGTGGAAAGCCAAAACAGAGGTTTCAAGGTAGCTTCCACCATGTTATATTTCCAAAAAAGTGAAGATCTCATCTACTCCTTGGTAAATGCTCTCTGAGATGTCTAACAATAAAAAAGTGTGAATGTTTTGTTGGACTAAATGAATTTTAAGTTCAAAGATACATATTAAACATTCTATAAAACCCTAAGAGTTTGGTTTACTAAATGGAGTGCAGCCACACTTTATTCCAAATTTCTGGTAAATTTCCAATATCTTTATAATACACTTTACTTATCAGAAATGAATTGTAAATTTGGAATTGTTGAAAATTCACTCCAAAGGCTATAATAATTTGGGAGGTTTGCATGCTGCTAAGGCATCCAAAACCAAACAGTATCACCAAAAGCTACTTTAATGATTTAATTTGCTATTTAGAAGACTTAAAACAATCCAAATTCTGCAGAATTCTTTCTTTCACCAAAAATGCTCTGAAAGTCTATTAAAAATGAAGTAATCATGATTTATTCAGAAAGGAAAGGGAAAAAAGGAAAAGAAAGGAAAGGAAACTTCCAACAATTTTCTAGCTAGGATTAAAGCAAATAAGAATCACTTTTGAATTTCCTTTCCAACTACAGCCAACTGTAATTTACACAACTTTCCCTAGCTATAACATATGGCTGGGGAAACTGGCCTGTTTCAAGCAATAAACAGAACCCCAATTTATTCAAATCTTCAATCCTACAGAAAGTATTAGATCTATTCCCAATCTAATAATTATCAAAATATTACACTATATCCATAAATTTGGGTTCCAAATTGTTACTGATTAAGTAACAATTAAGTATCAAATATGATGATCATATAATAATGATTTGTGAGCACTTTAATATCCATGATGTCCTCCAGCTGTTGGTTGAAATGTTTGTTCATACCTTGGATATGAAGAAGCTTCAATCTAGTTTCTGCATGTCAAAAAGATGCTCAACCTTCATTTCTTTAACTACAGCTCACAACCAACCTCACCATATCATATAGCAAATCTCTTTGGTAGAAGTTTAAATAGAAGTAGCTTTATCTTAAAGCAGTGGTAGGATTCAACCATCGGTGTAACAACCGGTTCGTTGAGTGCACTCTCCGCATACCTGCATTGCATTTGAAACAAACTCTACAACTTACCTTCTACTGCAGCCCCAGTGAGTAAAACAGTTGAGGCGCAGCAATCCACTCTGCTGCGCCTATCAGCTGGGCTTCAAACAAAGGAAATATAGCTCAGTATAGCACAGGGCAAGCAGATGGACCTACCTGATGGTTGGAGTAAACCGGTTCGCTCTCAGCTGGTCATCGATGCTACCAGTTTGCCCAAACCAGTAGAATCTCACTCCTGTCTTAAAGTAATAATAATAATAATAATAATAATAATAATAATAATAATAATAATAATAATATATACTAGAAGTCCCAGAAGAAGCTCTCGGGGAGGAAATAACATCACCACCACTAGAACCAGTTATCACTGAACCAACTGATGAACTAACTCAAAAACAAAAAGAATTGAAGGATAAGATCATGAAGCATTTTCTGCTTAATGAGGAAAGGCAACGTTTACCATCACTAAAAACTGTGCCTAAGAAAATTTTGGCCCCTATCATGAAAATGGTTAATGCAGTGTTTTCAACAATTGAACCGGGATCCATCTTGGAAACAAACCAGTTAATGTACAGCGCAGCTGTAATAGTCACTAATGAACTAGGCATTAAAATTAAAGTACCTAGTCACACAACAGAAAAAGCATCAAAGCCAAAGTGGAAAATCCGTTTAGAACAAAAAATCAAAAAATTAAGGGCAGATGCTAGTAACTTAAAGAACATGCATGAGCAACGGCTTAAAAACAACAAAATCATAGATTGGCTAATCAGAAGATATAGATTGGATACAAGAAACATCAATGAAGCTGTAGAGATTGTAAAACAGCAGATAACAGCAATAGCTAGAAAAATTGAAAGATATGAGGCACGAATCATCCAATATAAACAAAATCAGCAATTTCGATCAGACCAACAGCGTTTTTATCAAAGTCTTAATGTGAATGGTGACACCAAAAGTGAAAAACCAGAAAAACAGGCCACAGTTGAATTCTGGAAAGAATTGTGGGAAAATGCAAAGGACTACAACAAGGAAGCAAAGTGGATACATGACTTTGAGAAAAGCATTGGCAACAAACAAATGCAAGTATTAGAAATAACAACTGAGATGGTCAAAAATCGAGTTAAAAAGGTAAAGAATTGGACCTCACCTGGAAAGGACCAATTACATGGATTCTGGCTCAAATATCTGACCAGTTTACATGCAATATTGGCCAGGCAACTGAATGAAATTTTACAAAAGGGCCAAATTGATGAATGGTTGACAACTGGAAAAACATACTTGATTCAGAAAGATGCAACTAAAGGAACAACACCTGAAAACTACAGACCAATAACATGCTTGCCAACAACCTTCAAATTACTCACAGGCATTATTGCAGATAACATGATGGATTATTTGGAAACAAACAACATCTTGCCAGTAGAGCAAAAAGGCAACAAAAGAAGGAGCAGGGGCACAAAAGATCAGCTTCTAATTGATAAAATGATATTAGAAAATTGTAAGAACAGAAAAACGAACTTGAATATGGTCTGGATTGATTACAAAAAGGCATTTGACTCACTGCCACATAGTTGGATCATAAAATGCTTAGAAACAACTGGCATTAGCAAAAATATTACATCCTTTACTGAAAAGGCGATGAAACAATGGAGAACTGAGTTGGCAGTAGGGAATGAGATCTACGGAATGGTTAATATCAAGCGAGGAATTTTCCAGGGTGATTCACTTTCACCTCTTCTCTTCATCATTGCAATGATCCCACTATCAGTAATCTTAAAAAAAATGAAATTAGGCTACCAAACAGCCAAAGAAGCTGAAAAAATTTCGCATTTACTATATATGGATGATTTGAAACTCTATGGAAAGTCAGAAATAGAAATCCAATCATTGACAAACACAGTCCGAGTATTCAGCACCGATATTTCAATGCAGTTTGGCATGGAAAAATGCGCCACTGTATCCATAAAAAGGGGCAAAATCACTGCATGTGAGGGAATTGAAATGCCCAATGGCCAATTAATTAAATGCAAAGAAAATGAAGCCTACAAATACTTAGGCATTCTGCAGTTGGATAACATCAAGCATGGAGAAGTAAAAACTATTGTCAGGCGAGAGTACACCAACAGAGTTAGGAAAATTTTGAAATCTAAATTGAATGGTGGAAATACAATCAAGGCCATAAATACCTGGGCAATACCAGTTATAAGATACACAGCTGGTATAGTTAACTGGACACAAGCTGATTTGGATCTTTTGGACCGAAAAACCAGGAAACTAATGACAATACACTACAGTTTACATCCACGTGGTGATACTGATAGACTGTATCTGCCCCGAAAATCAGGTGGCAGAGGATTATTACAAGTGAAGCAAACAGTTGAAGAAGAAAAACATGCACTGGCTGATTATTTAAAAGAAAGTCAAGAACATCTATTAATTGAAGTAAAGAAGAAAAAACTACTGAAGGCCCAACAGACGAAACAAGAATACAGAAAACATATGATAAAATCAAGAATGGAGAGTTGGCAGAACAAAGCACTGCATGGCCAATTTCTGGAAAAAATAAAAGATAAAGTGGACAGTGAACAAACTTGGTTATGGTTAACAACAGGTACATTAAAGAAAGAAACAGAGTCACTAATCCTGGCTGCGCAAGAACAAGCTATCCGCACAAATGCCATTAAGGCCAAAATCGAAAAATCCTCTGATGATGCCAAATGCAGACTTTGCAAAGAAGCTGATGAAACTATTGATCACATACTCAGCTGCTGTAAAAAAATCGCGCAGACGGATTATAAATTGCGGCACAATTCAGTAGCACAAATGATCCATTGGAATTTGTGCAAAAATTATAATATTAAAACAACAACAAACTGGTGGGAACATCAGCCTGAAAAAGTCACCAAAAATCAGATGGTCAAGATCTTGTGGGATTTTCACATACAAACAGACAAAATACTGGCGCATAATACACCAGACATCACACTGGTTGAAAAAAATAAGGTCACAATCATAGACATCGCAATACCAGGTGATAGCAGGGTAGCTGAGAAGGAACATGAAAAAATTGCAAAATACCAGGACTTAAAAATTGAAATTCAACGACTATGGCACAAACTAGCAGTGGTAATTCCAGTGGTAATTGGCACACTGGGTGCTATTCCAAAGCACTGGAATTACATTTGAAACAGTTAAAAATTGACAAAATCACCATCAGTCAAATGCAAAAAGCCGCACTGCTTGGATCTGCACGCATATTACGAAAATACGTTACGACGTCCTAGGCCCCTGGGTGGGGCCCGACTAGTAACCAATGCCAAATCCGGCGAAACAACTGGCCGCTGTGATACAATTGTATAATAATAATAATAATAATAATAATAATAATAATAATAATAATAACAACAACAACAATAACAACAACAACAACAACATTTAATTTGATTTTACCTAAAATTTATTTTATAAAAAAAATCATTTGCAGAAAAGGACCATACTGTTACCTTGCAAAGATTCAATGCATTCCATCAACAACTGAAATCCCAGGCTCATAAATATTGGTTTGACCATATCAGTAGTTCTTAGGCCATGAACAAGGCTATGCAGATTGGCAGAATGATCCATCATCTATCCCCCCCCCCCCAAAAGAGAAGTGTAAGCATATGCAGTCTAAAGTACAGTCAGAACCATGAGCAATGCAGGATGAGCTCTGGAAGAGGAAAACTGAGCAGGTGGAACACTATGGAGACAAGCATGACAGCAGAGAGTACTCCAGTGCCAAAAAGTTTATAGTTTATGTGGTCCTTGTAAATCAGGAGCTGCCCCTTGCTGTTATCTGATGGGTTGAGCCTGACCAAAGGCGAAGAAAGATTGAGAAACCATTGGGCTGAAAACATTTCTAAGCTGCTCAATAAGCTGTCTTCAGTTGATTCTGGTGTCTTACAGCAGATTCCTCAACTGTCAGTCTTGGATGAGATTGCCTAGATCTGCCTCCCTCTACTGTTGAGATCAAGAATGTGGTCTCATGGATGAACTCAAATAAAGCAACAGGTCAGGATGGCATTCATGTTGAGATCTACTAAGCACTAGACCCAAATGCTTTACAGGCATCTTGGAAGATATTTGGTCCACGTACCATATACTTCACAAGTTGCTCTATAGTGGACTGGAGTCTGGTAAGAGACCTCAAGGTAAATCACCGAAGCACTAAAAATATGTTGTGAAGGAATTCCTATAATCCTGTGACATCCAGCCGAGGAAACTAGAAGCTGTGGCTGCTGTCAGGACCTGCTGGCGAGCCCTGTGCTATGAAACCTCCATCAGCTTTGAAGACAGGCCTCACCAAGAATGATAGAAAACACTCACAATTACTAAAATGGACTTCCAGAGCCCCCATTGTGCTACACTCTGTGCTTCCACTGGGACTGCAGAGCCACCTCATGTCCGCAGATGAACTGCACAACAGCATGACAATCATATGCATAAAAAATGATGTACATATATGTAAGCATAGTAGCAGTCCAAAACGTGATGACGCCTCTTTCAGAATTATTAGCAATTATTCAACAAATAACTCCTTGGGGCTTCACAAATGCCTATATCAAATATCTAAGATGGAAACAGATGGAATTGATACTCAAGGCCAGCTTGTTTTCATCATGTGTGTGGACCAGTGCTGGCATTAGATTAATATCTTTAAAAATGTCTCTTTTCTGACAACACTTTTCATAGCTAAGTAGCATGTTCTCTTATCTGAATGTCTTTTTACACATATTGGATTTTATTCATCATTCTGCAATATATGCACATATCATATCTGAACAAGTAGAAGCAAGTCCAGGAAGAATTAATGAGTCAAAAAGATTTTGCCATTAAAACTCATTCCAGGCTTCAGAAATGACAGGTCGGAATGCATGATTGGAATTTACAGTAACTTAACAAGTGCAATTCCAGATTCAGTGGGTGATTTCTTGCAAAAATCATCATTAACATGAAATTGCATATGCTGTGAATGCACAGAAAAATAAAAACAAGCTGTCTGTGAAAATATGCTGTTTCTCAACAATAATCTCCAAATGGCCTCCCAGGTGGTTTGTCTGAATTCTACTTGTTGTGAGAGCTTATGTATGTATGTATGTATGTATGTATGTATGTATGTATGTATGTATGTATGTATGTATAGTTAGTTAGTTAGTTAGTTAGTTAGTTAGTTAGTTAGTTAGTTAGTTAGTTTGTCACTCATGTACAAGATAACAGGAATAAGAATAAACATGAATAAGAACACAGGAAATGGGTACAAATAAATGAGGACAGTGGGACAGAGACATTGGCTGGTGTGCTTATGCATACCCCTACTGACCTCTTAGGAAAGGGGTAAGGTTGTGATAGCTTACCTCCAGCAGCGGGAAAGACAGAGGGAAGATAATCTGGAAAGTATAAGGAGAGAATCTGGAAAGTATAAGGAGCAGGTTAGGCCAAAAACTTTTTAATTCTTATTTCTTTTATTATTTTATTCTTTGCCATTTTTATTAAATTTATAAATATCATAAAAAAGTAAAATATAGAAAAAATGTAACTAAAAAGACAATGTGCAAGTACTGTATCTTGTATTAGTCTGAAAGTTGAAATAGTGTTAAAATAAAACCATATTAGAATCATTCAGATATAGGTGTACACACTATATTCTTCTTTTAAGAAGTACATTAGTAGTACTCTATGCTTGTTATATCATCATGTTCATCCTTATTATAATCCATTAATTTCACTTCAACAGAAGTATATGGTATGTGGACCAAATGTCCCCAGTATATGTGTGTGTGTGTGTGTGTGTATGTATGTATGTATGTATGTATGTATGTATGTATGTATGTATGTATAGATAGATAGATGATAGATAGATAGATAGATAGATAGATAGATAGATAGATAATTACTGAGGCTATGTAATTATTACCCTTTTGTATGTCATGTGTATTGACACCACACATATACCCACAAAATGGGTGGGACTTGGATTGTGATGCTGCATCTACTATCTTGCAACACCCTACACAGATGTCCTATATATAGAATGACCATGGCAAAATTCATATTGTCAGACCAGAGTTGTCAGGGCTGTATGTTGACATTACAGGAGTCTGTGAAATGAAAAGAATAGAAATAAGCCATTTCATATCAGAGAAGCACCAATTCTTCTACTGCAGAAAAGAAAATTATAGAATGATCTCAAGGCTATCCAGTCAATGTTTGCAATTATCCAAGAGTGTGCTCCAAGTACAGATGTGAAATAAATGTAAATTGAATAATTTTATGCCAACCTGCAATACCTTGTCAATATAAACCCTCCAAGGACAACATACTAAGTACAGAAGACTGGAATGCTGAAGTTGGAAGTAAAATGGCATCTGGAATAATAGGAGAAGTTGTTTCTATCTGAAATAAGGCATGGGAAAGACTAATAGAGTTCTGCCAGGAAAGTGCAGCGTGTATAACAAATATTTACTTCCATGATCTAAAAGACAAGCCTGCACATGGACATCGCCAGACTGACAATACTGAAATCAAATTGACTGTACACTCTACAAGCAAAGATGGAGCAGCTCTGTTCAGTCAAAATGAAAAAAAGAAGAAGAAAGAAAACAGAAGAAGGCCTGGTGCTGATTATAGCTCAGATGATGAACTTTTTGCAAAAGTGCAACTAAAGAAAACAAAAGAATCAAACTGACAAGATACAATACTTTGCATGATGTGGATAGATTTAATGGATTAGTTTTGATAAATAGAGCCTGAATATTTCTGGACTGAAATTCAAGATGTTATTAAAGATCAAACAAATAAAAATATCACCAAGTCCAAAAAAACAAAAGGCAACAAAAGGGCTGTCTGCTGAAAAGTTGAAATTAGCTAGAAAAAGGCAGAAAGAAAGAAAAAACTGTCAGAGGACAATTTACCCAGCTAAACACTGAAATTCAGCAAAGAGCAAAAAGAAATGGGAAAAAATGGAGATCTAAAGAAGCCAGGCAAGGAAAAAGCACAGGAATCAAGAAAATGTGGCTATTGTTGTGTATTATGAAGTTGTGTATTATGGATTTGGAGCAAGGAGACCCAAATTCTAGCCTTACCTTAGGCACAGAAACCAGCTGGGTGACCTTGGATCAGTCACTCCTTCTCAGTCTGAATCAGAGTCAGGCTCTTTGACAAAGTAGTTGATAAACAAAACTCCTTGTCGCATCATGCATTGATAAGCTGTTCTGCAGGAATCAGGTAAGCACATTGCAAAACAGGCAAATAAGTGGGACGCATGGAGGAAAAACAACAACGGAAATCAAAGGAAGGTTTTCTGCAAGGGTAGACACAATCAAAGACCAAGGAAGCCAAGATCTACTGAAAATGTAAATATGATGGGATATGGAGGAACTCTACAAAAAGATCTGCAATCAATGATAAGTAGGAAGATTTAATAATCAAAAGTGAAGTCAGTTGAAGTTATGTGGGCTCTAGAAATTATTGTTAAAATCAGAGCTGCAGGAGTTGATGAAATATTAGCAGAACTGCTTACAACCTTACCAGAAGGTACAGCTAAAATGCTATTTGTGCATTGTAAACAGATATTCAAAGCAGCATTGTGTAAGAGACTAGAAAATGTCAGTTTAACAGCAACAAGGTAGGAAAAACAGACAGAGCATGGCTTCTGGAATTCTTTCCAATAATGGCCACAGGAAATATTTCTTCTTCTTCTGTGTAATAAAGTAGCTTGTTCTATGTGTGTGTGTATTTTTGCTCTTTCCTCATGTTGCATATATTTGGGTTCACATGTATATGTGTCGAGGGAAACAGAGAGCAAATTGCATGCACTCTGCACTGCATCATTTGACCCAAGAGAGAAGGAGGAAAAGAGTCTTCAAATAGAACAGTCAGTAACTTTTGAACAACTACCCAACTCCTTCTTTCACAGGAATTCCTGGATTTTTTTTTCCCTTCTGAAGGTTTTTCAGTCATGGACAGATGGACAGACGCACAGACAGACAGGCAGGCATACAGACAGAGGGAGTCCTAAACTATTTCATAACGTCTTTTCAACATGCCATTGGGTTGTAAGAAACAAGAAATGCCTATCAGCTGCTGGATGGCATGATTAAGTTTCATAGGCTTATCCAAACTGGATCATAGCTGATGTTCAGTATTAAAGAATCTGCATCTTTGTTCTCCTCTAACTGTTGAGCTCTCAGCAGCCACTAAAGGCACTCTTTTAAGTAAACATGAAACAAAAGCGCCCGTTCTCATTGGTCTCCATTTGGTCTTTTTTCATCCCTTGATTCTGTACAATCTAAATAGCAAGGGTGGAAAGTAGAAATTTCCTACCCAGATTTTTCAAGTTATGAGCCTCTGAAAAGTTCAAAAACAGTTCCATCCAAATTTGGGGAATTATTCTCAATTTTGGCAGCTGTTTATGATGAATGAACAGCAGCCATTCATTAGTGTAATATGCACTTCTAGGTTAGGGCTGGCAAGAAATATATTCTGATGTGTTTTTTTTAAAGGAATAAGGAATGAAAATAAGCCCCCAGATATTTTGTTTATGTTGCTTGGTGAACTGATGAACTTTACTATGACTGGCTGTTAGGAATCACTAGGGAACTGTGGTGGTATCTATAACTGGTACAGCTACAGCCAATGTGGATATCTGCTTGGCAGCTGCATTAAGAAAAATTTTCCATAATTATGTACAGGTTACTGTCTAGACCAGAATATACCCCATATAAACAGACACAGAATTTCAAGTCTTCTCATGGAGGCACAGAGCATATTATTTTCCAATAACTATAGGTGAGAAAATCAAAGTTGATTCTGTGAGATGAGCCCAAGGAATCATCATCCCCACAACAGCTATCTTTTAAATCTATATACAGATGTTTGGTGGCAAGTACTGTGTATCTTGGAGGCAATTATCAGCATAACGTATATAACTAGCTAGATCACTATACTAGCTAGTTGTTTCTCATTCTTATTTTGGTAAGTTAATAATTGTTACTTCTGGATAAAGGCAATTCAGATATATAACTTAAGGTTACTTTTCTCTTCTGAAAATACTGTAATTTGCCAGCTTTGAAATATCAATCCAATGTGGCCAGGTTTCATTTTGCAGAATTGTGTAGCTAAATCACACTGCACAAGGTTCACAAAAACTATTATTTATTTTTAAATATAGTGTGTTGAACAGACCATCGGATTGAGTTTACACATCACACTATTTTATAAAGTATAAATCATGTTTCTAAATCAAATGGTTGGATTCACACATTGCACTAAGCTAAAACCAAAGAATTCAGAGTCTAGACTGGCAGAATGTACAAACCAGGAGTATACAATAGGCTATCAATTTGCTTAATATAGATGTTCAAAATATGGCTATTCCTTGAAAGTCTAGATTAAGTGAGATTTCTTAGACAATTTCCAAAGTTAATTTAAAATAAAACTTATATTTGTATTAAGTAAACAAGGGAAATACTTTTTGTCACACCGTTCTAAGATGCTGTCTTTCTATACAGTAGGCTCTTCTTTTTTGTGATGTGTTCTTAATACCTATATGTATATTTTATGAATATAGAAATAAAATCTAAATTAGATGATAAGATTGAACATATTGCAAAAGAAGTAAGAAACAGCCATGTCACAGTTATGTTTGTGAGATCTTTTATTTGTAATGCCACTACTTAGATTTGTTCTGTTTTTATTTTCAGGTCTTTGAATACTAAATAATTGCATTTTAATAGTGATTATAGTGACTATAAGTCAGGAGGTCAAATGCTAATTTATGGTGATTCTGATATTTTTCTGATATGTTGCAAGAGAGCTGATGCAGAAGATGACCAGGCTGCACCTGACGTAGGGGTCAAATGTGTCATAAGTAATGAATCCTTCCATGCCCACAAGAGATCTAACTCCAGCCCACCTTGAATGCCTTTCTTATCTGCCACTCATTTCCCTTGACCACTAGATGGTCAGATTCTTTGTAGAGAGCTTAAGCTTACAATAAAATTTTATACTCATTGAACTGCCCCAATCTCTTGGCACTTGATAGCTGGACATATAAAGTGTTTCTGTAACCTCAGACAATGAATGTTAGAGATTAGGGAACTATGCTATAGCAGGGGTGAAATCCAGCAGTTTTCTGGAGAACCGGTAGCGGAAATTTTGAGTAGTTCAGAGAACTGGCAAATACCACCTTTGACTGGCCCCAGAGTGGGGTGGGAATTGAGATTTTGCAATATCCTTCCCCTGGAGTGGGATAGGAATGGAGATTTTACAGTATCCTTCCCCTGCCATGCCTGCAAATCCATGTCCACAGAACCGGTAGTAAAAACTTTTGAATTTCAGCACTCTGCTATAGTGTAGTACTGGAGGGCCATCTTTCTGGCCTGCTGCAATGTTTTGAAAAAGAAAAAAAAGTTTCTAAAATTAGTTTTCCTCTTCATGGAAATAACATCTTGTCCATCTGAGGCATCTAACAAACAACTTGGATCTTCATCAACGGCATACCTCAAAGGAGAATTTTAAGATTAACTGCAGTGCTAATGATTAAGAAGAATTAGATTTATCTTCCACTGAATAAGAAAGAGCAAACACCAGGGTTGTTTTTTTTTTTATACAGCATATCCCTGATAAAAACAATGGCATCTCCAATATCAGTTGATTGTGAAAATTAAAGTCCATGAAGGACAGACAACACCAGATACTTGATATGACAAAGACAAATATCATTTTGTGTGATCCCCACTTGGTCATTTTCTTTCTATATGTTGCTATTGCACAATGAGAGATTACTTTTTCCTGCATTGTGAACCAAAAAAAAAAAGACTGCTGTTAAGATAGGTCATCCTAACTAAAACAGATGTAACTGAATATATTAAGAGGCAGAAAGTGGGGAAAGAAATTAGCATACCTTCACTGGAGGGTAATGCTCCAGATCAGGGTGACACCAGGAGATCTGGATTATGTGGAAAGAGAAAGCATTCTCCTACTGGGTAACCTGGCAGCAACTGCTATTTCAGTAAACATATCATTTCGTGTCCAGTAAACACACATTCCAGAGAAATGCTCTCATTGTTTTTTTGCGCTGTAATGCCTTAATGAAGAAATAAACTTTGGATTTTGTAATGGGGATAGCTTGAAAGAATTTTACCTAGTGTTTTTTCATAGGAAAGCTCTAGAATGAGAAGTAGTGGAAATATCTTATTTAAAATCAGTAAACAAAGAAAGGTGGAAGGAAAGGGAGGGAGGAAGGGAGGGAGAGAGGGAAAAAAGAAAAGGAAGGAAGGAAGGAAGGAAGGAAGGAAGGAAGGAAGGAAGGAAAATTCTGTACATTCTACCATAATCTAGTTGTTTTTTAGTTACCCACTGGACAATCCATGATATATAAAATTAAGAAACAATTAATAGGTCTGTGTTTTATATTTATCTAAAAACTTTAAGTGGTTATTATTTTTAATACATAGATTGGTTTTGTTTGAGGGAGGGGGAGATTGCCAGGATATTTAATGCCAAATTAACCAAAGTTCTAGTCTCATGATCAGTAGAACAGTTTACAAGCCAGAGTTCCATCAAGTCTTCCTAGAATGGAAGGCTCTTCAAATGGTCACTCATGCCTAGCCACCTGATGTTGTTGCCTTTGAAAATCACCCAGAAACTAGAACTTGTCCAGAATGTGACACTGTGGTTAGTAATGGCTGTGCCACAGCACGGCCATGTAACACTGCCATTCTACAAGCTGCACTGGTTGCTGGTGGGCATCCAGGTGACATTCAATGTACTAGTTATTACCTATAAAGCCTTGGATGGCATAGAACCTGATTATGTGGGGAACTGCTTATCTTCTATCATTTCTACCTGTCCAGTAATATCAGGAAGAGTGAATGCACTCAAGGTTCTCTCAATTAAGCAATGTCTTTTGTCAGAATTTAAACAATATGACTGCCCTCTGGAATAGTATTGCCTCAAAGATCCATATAGATCTTACTATAGGTGATATTTAAAAAGTCTTTTTAAAACCTGCACGTTCTTTCAGTGCTTTGTGACAGGGTGGCTGCCAAGATTCTGATAATTGTGGTTTCATTTGGATCAGTTCTCTTCTGGATGTCTGTGATCTGTTCCCTAATTTTATTGTATAAGTCACTTTATATTTTGTATATGTTTAGAAAGTCATTTATAATTATTTCAAGTCAGATACAGAGGTGGGTTGCTGCTAGTTCAGCCTGGATCAGGCGAACCAGTAGTAGCGGCTGCAGAAGGCTCTGCCCACCTGCCAGGGCACTTCTGAACATGCGCAGAAGTGTCCTGCATCCCCGAACTGGTAGTAATTGGCAAAAATTGGCAACTCATCTCTGGTCAGATAGCCTATAAATTAAATAAGTAAAATAAAAATAAGTAGAAATGCCAAGTGAATTCAAACAATGTATCTTAAGCAAGCAGCAATTACTGTCCTTATCATCATAGCATTTTGTTCTTTGTATCAATTTTCCAGGAAGAAAATTTTATATTTGCTATTTTCTCAAAAAGTCATCCTGTCAATGGCAAAATCCTATCACCCATAAACCAGTTCTTGCTATACTCTGTTCATGAACAGTTGAAGAACATACACGTTCCTATACTTTATGACTCCATGTGCAGCATGAAAATGTGTTTGACAGATCATTTTCCTTGTTATGAAAATAAACAATGGTTGCTTTTCTTTAAACAAAACCAAACTGTTTTCATTCTTGAGCTTTCAATTAAATATTAAAGAAAATCACAATACAGCCAACTTTGCCTAAAGCAGAAGACTACAATCCTGAATATTTTTTTTTGGGGGGGGGGGTTCCTCACAAATTTAGGGGCAAAACATAGAATGTCACTTTGCAGTGATTGTGGTACTCTTATTGAAATGTCACATATGGAACTACTCAATCATTGCACTTCAAGAGTTTCAAATATCCAGCTATGAGAAGAGAAGAATAAATAAATAAATAAATAAATAAATAAATAAATAAATAAATAAATAAATAAATAAATAAATAAATAAATACATACATACATACATACATACATACATACATACATACATACATACATAAACAAACAAACAAACAAATAAGAGGTATAAAATTATCTCATGATAGAAAAATAGGACAAAAGCCAGATGATGATCACAGTGGTGATGATTAAATAGAGCCCACTTCCATCTTTGTTATGCTATTAAGTTTGCAGGTATTTCTCAGTCTTTGATTGATTGATTGATTGATTGATTGATGTGCCATCAAGTGGTTTTCAACCACCAAGTGGCCACATAGACAGATTTCTTCCATGATCTCAGTCTTTATTTCTTTTTTAAAAGATTATTAGAGTTGTTTGTTAACTGAAGATTTTAAAAGTTGATTGTCCTCCCCCCCCTACTTTACAATGTATTAATTTGCAAGAGCTTATCTGCTATGTTTTTGTCTTGTTTTGTTTTTTACAAATAAAACACAACTCAAGTGCTGTAAAGATGTGGAAGAATTAAAGATGAACTGTACCATAAAAGTAACTGTAGGCTCGTAGTACATTTAGGTGCTGCCTCTCATAATTCTCTAAAGGTTGAACTTATTAGATGTTCTGAATAATAGAGTTGGAAGAGATTTTCTTAAAAGCCTCCAGTGATAACTTCTGAAGGCAAGTAGTACCACTGCATAATTGTTCTCACTCATAAAATTTATTCTTAATTCTACGTTGCTTTTCTCCTTGATTAGTTCCCATCCATTGTTTCTTGTCTTGCGTTTTGGTGCTTTGGAAAATATGTTGATCCCTCCTCTTCTTTAAGTGGTACTAGTACCTCACATGATCTTGATCTTTTATAAATCTGTACCTTTTCTTTTGAATTTTCTTTTACTGTTTCTGTTGGTAGAAAACAAGGGGAACAGAATTGAAAAAATGTCCTGAAGTTAATAGTACAAGTTATTTGGTGTCATAGGAGAGAACAATGCTGCAGTTCAAAATTGACCAGACCATAATTTTGCATGCCTAAAATTGCCAGTTGAGCTCCGCATTAGGTGAAGTAAGAAGGTGTTGGTTCCAAAGTGCCAACAGTTCATACTTTCTCTATTATTGGACTACTATGTAGTAGTAGTAGTAGTAGTAGTAGTAGTAGTAGTAGTAGTAGTAGTAAACAAACATAGTTCTACCTCTTTGTTCCTTTCTTTATCAATGTCCTACTTTCCCCCACAACATTTTTAGGCTCCCCAGATCCTGGACTACTCTCACTCCTTTAATACTTATCCTCTTATCTTTTTTTTTTAACCATACTGCTTCTGACCTTGGAGATGTCCTTTAGCTATTACAGATGAGCAATACCTATGCAACATATAACATCTTCAACTTTATCTCCTGCTGCTACTACTAATTTATTTATCTCTTTTTATTAAACTTATATGCCACACATCCCACTATCCTCATTAATAACAACAATAGCAATGACATCATGCCTTTTGACAAAAGTACACTAAAAATGACCAACAATAAAAGCTAACACATTTGACCACTAATGTAGATAGCTTCAAAAAAAGTATAGAAAACAAATGCATGATCATATCTGATCTGGAAAAATAAAACTTAAATTCCTTTCTCTCACTTATTCATATGTAAAATTCATATGATTGTTGTCACTGAAGAGTCAAGATTTGAGAGCAAGGCAAAACTGAATCATGTTTCATCCTATATTCTGATAAATGAAATGTGAGGATTTTCTATCACCTCTAAATCAAAACAGCCAGTTTTACAATACAGTGAAGTGCAGGGGTGGGTTCTGGCAGGCACTACTGCTGGTTTGCTCATGGGCGTGCAGTGTGTGTGCACACACACTTGATGTGTGCTGTGCGTGCATGTGCAGTACAATAAAAATTGTTCTGCACATGCACAGAAGCCAAAACCAAGATGGTGCCACCTATGGTGCCACCAGAAGAACCAGTTCAGTGGCATGGCAGGCCTCGGTCACTCCTGCTACCAGTGACCAAGCCACCAAACCAGTACCAGTTCACCTAAACCGGTCCAAACCAGTAGGAACCTACCACTGGTGAAGTGGGTGAAAACTGGTTTTTATCATAGGCCACAACTGAAGCCTTTGTTTCAGGAAGGGAAAGAATTCCTTCTTAATCTTAATCTTAACAATTGAATAGGAAGAAGTTATCCTGGAACTGCTCCCCAGGCAAGATCTCAGGGGAGGATTTCAGAGTAAGGACATTTGGACTGTTAACAGGATGAGTAAGAATGCTTCCAGGATATCAGGAAGAGTTTATATTTGGGGCACATTACCATCCAAAACAACCTTTTCCAAAGCTGCTGTCATACAGATTTGTGGACTTCTTCTCCCATAATCCTTGCCCAGCATAAAGAAGAGAGATGGCCTGAAGAGGATGACTCCCCATTCATAAAATCATTAACCCCAGAACTTAAAATTATTTAATTACTTCATGGTCTGGCTTAAATGGCCACAATAAACTTCTTGAGTCTGTCTACCTTACATTGTTTTATTTGGTCTCTTAAAAATGTATTTTAAAAGTTATTCGTGTCTTCTAGTTGAACTTTTTCATGGTTGCATTTTAATCTCTGTAAACATTGAATTCTAAGAAAAGTGGAAATGGAGCAAAACAAAACCAGCATGCTCAAAAGGATGTTACAATCTAATTTGTTTTTCACTGATTGTATTTGTAGGAAATGGACAATAAGGACAAAGCAGTACAGTGTGCTTTCCAGAAAAATCATAAATGCCTACACATGCCAAAACATTGATTACACAGAGGCATTCTGTTTGATATTAAGTTGAAAGGAAATGAGATTGAACTTTTAAAATGGGGGACCACACATGAGCCAAGGAGGATGACATAGTGGTTACAGAAATAGTATGCGGCTTGAGAAATTAGTTTTCTTAAATCCCAGGTTGTGCCTCAGAATGTGGATATGATCCAATCTCCAATTCCATTTTAATTTGCTCTGAGCATATTTACTCTAAAGCAAATACAGGGCTAGCTTACATAACAATGATGGTTAGGGTTGAGAAGCTGCAACTCAGCTGCACACTTTAAATTCCTGGTATGGCAGGAAGCAAAAAAAAAAAAAAGACACGGCTTCTCTTATACAGTCATCTTGTCAGCAATCTTCTTTCCCTATTCAGAAAGAGATAATTAAGCTGCAGTACTCCGCACTATAATATACATTGGGATGGCAGGACAGACAACAAGTTAAGTTGCTTGAAAACAAATCATTGTTGCCTTACCTGCCACTGTATTAATTATTTTCAAGTTTCTGGACTACAAGCTAGCAAGTCTTCTGTGGTGGCTGAAGTTCTACAAACCAAAAGAGATTGCTTATGTGACCATATAGGTTGCAGCTGGATGAATATTATGTTGTCATGAACTGTGGAAACTACAAGTCCTTTAGATATTTGCTCTGCTGCCACTATTGACACGGCTCCCAGTCAGTGCCAGGCAACTGATTTTCCTTCAAGGCACAGGTTACACAATCCTCAAATTTTTGCACACCTTGAGGCTGTCTGAATGAACTTGGAGTGGTGCTGTTTTAATGCTGTAAGGATGACTTAAGCTTGCCTTACTCATAGAGTGGAGACAAGAGAGAGGAAACTTGAAGGGGACCCTGGTAAAAAAAGACAATCCCAGATCATATTTGTAAAAGCAATTGAGGATCTTGCCTGAGATGTAGAGTTCTGGCTGCCTAAGACCAATCCTCTGTAATTTGTCCTAACCCCTATTATTTTGCAAAAAGGAAGCAACTGGTATTTTAAGATAAAAATATTAGTAACATTCTACAATAATTTGATAACTTCCACTGAACTAAGCAAGCAGCATATCCAACAGTTTGAGAGCATGGCAAAGGTGAGAAGAAGCAATATTTATGGAGTGGAGTCAGGGGGGGGGGGCTATCCAGCAACTAATTTGCTTTGGCTTGTAGGTTGTGTACTCCTTGCCATGGAAGCACATACAATGCCTTAAAAAGCAGTTCTTATGTCTGCTGCTCAGGAGCCAGACTCTTCGCAAATGTGAAATGGGGGTGGAGGGGAACATTTGTGGGCCTAGAACACAAAAATAACTCCAACACTTCAGACAGCAAGATTTGACTTGAACATATTGCCTTGGGGAAAATTTGAGCAAATCAACATGTAGCCTTGTAGTCCATAAGTATTCCATCTGTAAAAAATGGAAAATAGTACAAATGCTTCAAATATTTTGAGATGCATCCAGATATTATAGTAATGTGGAGCAGATAAGTATCATAGCAGAATCCATCAATCTTTATTTTTTCATGCCTGCTTTGTCCAATTGGTATTTGTTGGAAAAATAAATGAGGGAGAGAGCACTCTGCCTCCTCTCCAGGGCAGCAGAGAATTGGCAGCAGAGAAGCATTTACTATCAGTAGCAGGTAGTGTTCTACACTGAGGATTCAGGCAAAGAAAAAACGGTTCATCTAAATATGAAACGAAGGGAACCAAAAGTATAAGAATATGATGGAATAGATCAAAGACATTGTTCTTTTCATACAGCATCCAACCAAATACCTGCAGGAGCCTATAAACTGGGTTCAAAGCAGCATCACCCTCCCAGATACAGATAGAGATTAACAGAGTTGGAAGGGACCTTGTAGGTCATCAATCCAACACCCTGCCCAAGCAGAAGATCCTACACCATTTCTGACAAATGGCTGTCCAATCTCTCCTTGAAAGCCTCCAGTGATGAAGCTCCCACAACTTCCAAAGGCAAGTTCTTCCATTGCTTGATTATTCTCACTGTCAAAAAATTTCCCCTTATTACTAGATTCAATCTCTAGATTCTAGATTATTTCTTCCACAATCTCTTTTTAAAGTTTTCTAACTACTTTGCTTGGAAGTGGCCAAGCCAGAAAAAGAGATATCTACCCAGTTCCCAATGTTTCTCCCCCTCCACAAGTCATCTAAGCAAAGTCAAATAAGCAAACTGGGCCGGTACCAGTACTGAAGGAGTACCACAGAGTGCTCCTTCAGAACATCTAGAATAGGCAGGAATGAGGGAAGGCACCATGGTGCTTTCACTTCACAAAGGAGGTGATGCCTCAAGAATTGAGCAGCACTATGAGCAAGTAAATTGGGTCAATCAGTGTAGCAGGTGAAGTCTACCAGGATATATGTGATTTTTTTTTAGTTTTGTTTTTTTTAACCCCACCTTTATTATTTTTATAAATAATTCAAGACAGCAGCTATATCCTCTTTCCTCCTCCTATTTTCCTAATGACAACAACCTTGTCATATGAGTTGGGTTGAAAGAGAATAACTGGCCTGAAGTCATTCCATTGGCTTTCATGTCTAAGGTGGAACTAGAACTCACAGTCTTCTAGTTTCTAGCTGAATGCCTGAACCATTGGAGCATATTGGTTTTGTGGGAACACGTAAGCATGGTGCAAATCTCAGTTCAAGGGTACTTGGGAAAGGCCAAAGATAAGCTGAGAGGTAGGGTCAGGGATTCATGGAGAGGAAGCTCATCATTTGGCTTTCTAGTAACCTGATACCTTGTGACCAGTCACATACACTACTACAAACCATTGAAAAAAACCATACATGTTCTATTCATGGCTGCCATTCTATAAAGCATGCCCTGAATACTGCAATGTGCTCTACATGGGGCTGCCCTTGAAGAGCATCCTGCGACTTCAGCTAGTCCAGAATGCGGCCGCACGAGTGATCGTGGGCGCACCGCGGTTCGCCCACATAACACCTATCCTCCGCGAGCTGCGCTGGCTACCTGTTGATCTCCGGGTGCGCTTCAAGGTGCTACTTACCATCCATAAAGCCCTCCATGGTAGTGGATCTGAGTACTTGAGAGACCGCCTCCTGCCGATTACCTCCCTTTGACCTATTAGATCGCACAGATTAGGCCTCCTCCGAGTTCCATCCGCCAATCAGTGCCGACTGGCGACTACGCGGAGGAGAGCCTTCTCAGTAGCAGCTCCGACCCTTTGGAACGATCTCCCCGTGGAGATTCGCACCCTCACCACCGTTCAGACCTTAAGATCTGGCTATCCCGTCAGGCCTGGGGATAAGATTCTAATTCGCCCCACCCGAATGTTGAATGAAAGTTGTGTTTTATTGCTTTATTTTTTTCTCGCTCACATATTGTCTTATGTTTTGTCTTGCACTCCCCCTCCCATGAATTGTAAGCCGCCCTGGTCCCCTCAGGGAAAAGGGCAGCCTATAAATCACAAATAAAATCTAAAATCTAAAAAAACCTGGAATATTTTGCATTTTGTAAACCTCTTCTGCTTCTGTACCCACTGAAAATAGGATAACCATTCCATTGTGATGCAATGAATACATCTTTCCCTACCATATTTACATATGTTTCCATCATTTAATGATCACTGAAAAAGAAAACAATTTAATGCATAATATAAAATGATATTAGTTCTCTTGTCATAATTATTACTCATACAGCATGACATTTCTGTATTTGTTATCCTTCCATCTCAGTGTTATGTGGCATCAATGTTGATGAAATTACCACAGGTTAAAAAAATCTTAAAAAAAATATAGTGCTGATGATGTTACCTAGTTTGGGTAATGAAACATCAGTAATAACTAAGCTCAGAGAGCACCAAGAACCCCTCATTTCAACCCTGAGCTATAAATATTCTTCTTTATTCGTAAACCTCCCCCTATTTAGTAAAATACTTGATGTACTGTGATAGTAATGTTATGCTGTTATAGTTTATAGTACCGTTAAGCTCCATATTAAATAACAACACTGTTTGTCTATAGGTTCCTGTGCTTTTCATTTTTTACTTCCCGACAAATGCTTTTACTTAATGGCACTGGACCAAATGTATTTTTATTAACACATGAAAAGACTTTATTCCTCTATGTCTTCAAATCATAATCATCTGTTTTCTGTGTCAGTTAGAGTGTATTCTATCATATATTTATAATCTTACAGAAAGTAAGGACTTCACCATGGCTTTTGGACAGAAGACTCCAACTTAAAAAGGCCTCCTGTTGCAAGGTTCTCCTTGTAACACTCTGGAGACTCTGTGATCAAATGAACAAGAGTGTAAACCTGGGGAATGGCCAAGATGATGAGGGATCCTTAAGGTATGTAACATCCCAGCAAGAATGAAAGGTATTGAGCAATGGCAGTTGAAAAAGGAAGACAGCTGGCAGAGAAGAGGCGAGGGTTACATTGAAAGGAATGTAGGCAACTCCTCAGATTTTATTTATTATGTATTTGTTGCATTTATACCCCATTTTTCATCCTCATATTAATGGCACACACCCTCTTATAATCACAATAGCCTTATGAATAGATAAGACTAAGAGATAATGTTTGGCCTAACCTGGGTCTCTTTGTACTAATATTTTAGATGGTTCACCTAGTAACAGTATGTGCCAGCATGAGCATGTAGATATACTGCAAAATATACTGTATGGAAAATAAGATTACTAGATTATTGGATTCTGAAAAATAGTACTATATTAAAAAATAAAGAATTTCTCAAAGGCAGAAAATTGTAATTAAAAATTGTGTAACATTTGTACAGTATATTTGTATACCAGTAATATATGTTAGGGATGCAGTGGCTCAGTGACTAAGATGCTGAGCTCGTTGATCAGAAATATCACTGGTTTGGCATTCAAATTCCTAGCCCCGTGTAACAGCGTGAACTCCCGTTACTTGTCCCAGCTTCTGCCAACCTAGCAGTTCGAAAGCATGTAAAAATGCAAGTAGAAAAATAGGGAGTACCTTTGGTGGGAAGGTAACAGTGTTCCATACACCTTAGGCATTTAGCCATGCTGGCCACAGGACCACGGAGACATCTTTGGACAGCGCTGGCTTTTTGGCTTTGAAATGGAGATGAGCACTGCCCCCTAGAGTCGGGAATGACTAGCACATATTTGTGAAGGGAACCTTTACCTTTACCTAATGTATGTTAGAGTTGTGGCATAGCATAACATAACATAACATAACATAACATAACATAACATAACATAACATAACATAACATAACATAACATAACATAACATAACATAACATATATTATGTTATAACGTAACATAACATAACATAACATATATTATGTTATAACGTAACATAACATAACATAACATATATTATGTTATAGCATAACATAACAAACATAACATAACATAACATAACATAACATAACATAACATAACATAACATAACAACATGTGATCTGTTTTGGAGGCATGAGTTGGCACTCTGAAACAGACCAGTTTAGTATGTATTGGATGATATTTCACTCTTGCTCAATGCCTCAATCGAGAACCCATATACAAGAAGCCTCATTCTCCCTGTGGTAAAAGTGTAGAATCAGATTATATTTATAGGAACCTAGAAAATTATTGGGAGATGAAAAAGGCAATTTTTTAAAAAAGTAATTATGGTTTCTAAGCAACATTGTTTAATAAATAGTTTTTTAAAAAGGACATAATTTTGTTTTAGAAGAATGTATGATGAAAGTAACAGTGATAGCAGTTCATGCGGTGGGAATTCCTAGGACAAATGTTAGACAACATATTAAGATTTTGTTTATAAAGAACATGCCACTGCCTAAAAATACCAAAGCTATTTTTAGATATTATAGAGGAGAGGTCCCCTCCATCCCCTGGCCATGGACTGGTACCAGCCCATGTCTTGTTAGGAACCAGGCCATGCACGTAGTGGGCGAGTGAGAAAAGAATCATCTACGCAAGTGTGGGATCTAAGCTGCACACAAAAACATCTCATTCTCTGCCAGAAAGTTTTTTTTTGGGGTGGAGGGGCTACCGTTATTGAGGAATTAATAGGGATAGATTCACAGATTTTTTAAAAATACAATTAATGAGCGGCTAGGTCAGATGAGACAGTAGTTTACTGACACTCAGAATAGTCTACTAATCAGAATAAGAGTAAGGGAAATAGTGAACCTGGCTACCTTCATGAAATCTGTAGTAAATAAGAATTTCTCTATTCCTTTGTGATCTTGTCATTCTTCAATTTGCTGACAAAAGGATATTTGTGTTTTGGAATTAACAAGAGTGCTATACCTGATGGTGAATTATGTGCTGTAAAAATGTTGTTGCTGTTTAAAAAAAATAAACAGTTCTTCCCTTTATTTATTTCTTCAGGCCTTTTCCAGCCTTACCTAGCTTAAAGAAGAAAGATACTTTGCTGATTTCCCATGATTACTGTGTATGTCAGTACATATATCCCTAAAAGATTTCTTTCTCATGAAGTTCTGTTGTACAACTTTCAAAATATAGAGATTCATCCATAGAAATCCTATTAATCTGTTTAAGGCATGGTGAGATAGATAGATAGATAGATAGATAGATAGATAGATAGATAGATAGATAGATAGATAGATAGATAGATAGATAGGCAGGCAGGCAGGCAGGCAGGCAGGCAGACATGACATCTTTTTTTGTAAAGAAACCCAAGGCAATGTACTTAGTGTCCCCTCTCTAATTTCCCCCCATAATATTGAGTAAACTGGCCTGAGAAAATGTGATTGGTTCTAATCATCTAGTGAACTTCCATAGCTGAAGGTGGAGCAGGATCTTGCCATTCCTAACCTATCTTAATCACCAGTTTATACAATTTCTTTATTTCTCCATTTGATTTCTTGCACATTTCTCACACATTTCCCCTTTTACCTATTCAATTTTCATTGCTGCTTCGAAAAATCTCATCACTTTTTCTTAGGGCTATACTGAAATGTAGCACAGGATTTTCAAAGCTTTTGGGATTTGAATTCCACTTTGAAAAACAGCCTTAAGGCTTGCATTCTTTGTCCACAGGAGTATTTTAACTAATGCTGTTCTGAAATGTATCTTCCAATTTCCTAACCATCTTTGTTTCGGGGGGGGGGGGGGGGGCGGGGGGAGATTTTGTTCTATTACTTCATTTGGTGCTTACAGTGTCTTTGGTGGTATTTTTCAGTTTACTTCATTACTGCAGTGTGGTAAAGGATTCTACCATTATTGCTCTTTTTCTATCATATACCTTTCCATCTCTGTATAGGTTGACTGGGCAAACCTGCTCCTTTATCTGAAAAGTATTATGGATAATGTTTCCCGGTGAAGTTTAATTTAGTGTGGAACATCTTTCTGGACAGGAGAAATAACAGAACACTCATCCATGCCAGTGGTGGGATTCATTTTTTTTTACTACTGGTTCTGTGGGTGTGGCTTAGTGGGCGTGGCATGGCTTGGTGGGTGTGGCATGGCTTGGTGGGTGTGACAGGGGAAGGACACTGAAAAATCTCTATTCCCTCCTGATCAGCTGGGACTCGGGAGGCAGAGAATAGATGGAGACCAGGCCAGTCAGAGGTGATATTTACCAGTTCTCTGAACTACTCAAAAGTTCTGCTACTGGTTCTCCTGAACTGGTTTGAACCTGCTGAATACCACCTTTGATCTATGCCCATCAATCCTCTCATTCTTAGGAATTTTGCTGAAATTTCTTTCCTTGTAAGAAAAAAGTGAAAGCAATTTATTTTCCATGTATATAAAGGGAAATGTTTAAAATAAAATAATGAAGCATTCAGCAAGCCAGCGTGTTTCATTCCTCTGGATGTTGTTGTTCTTTATGACATATACCTCAGAGCTGAACCTTTCATTTTGCTTCAACTATAATTATTGGTATAAAAATCACTGACAGACCATCCCCATAACATAACACTGTAATTCACCTCCGTGATTTGTAATGTGACAGCTCTTAATATTTGAATTGAGATGTTTTAAAGTTTTTCCTAACCAGAAAATACAATTTATGGCAATGCCTTGATCATAAGGCAAAATTCATACAACGTAGCAATCCTAAATGTGGACCTGTGGTCCATGACGATTTTCTGAAAGTTAAGAACCACATGTGTCCTTATAGTGGGGAACTTTATATTAATTTTACTTTTTCTCAGTGTCTATGACTTTTTCTTTGGTGTCTTATAACATATTTTTAATACCGTAGGCAACTCAGAGCTGTCATGGAATTGGGTTTGACCTCCATATCAGGTAGACCAGGTAGGTTAGCTAGACTGCAGATCTAAAACAGCTGTACTAACAGAATCTTGGAAGTCTGAATGCTTTATCTTCTCCTTCTTTCTCCTTTCATCTTTATGAGAATTGAAAGGGGAGAGCTGTGTGAGGCACTTTTGCAAACTACTTTCTTAGTCTGAGCTCAAGTTTCATTTATCTGATTATTGTCTCAGCTACCAGATCTCCCGTCTATCCTTGAAGGCCATTCTTCAAGGACATTGCTCACAACTTGGACAGCCATGGCATACAAGTATAATAAACATCCAAACATCTAAACATCCAAACATCCAAGCCTCACAGATTTGATGTATGTACTGAATGTATGCATGTATTAATGAATGATATTGTTATCTCCATGGCCCCCAGCACCATCTGGTGGAAATTCCATTTTAAAATGTCAAGATGATGCAGTGGGTAGAGGGGATTGGCAAAATTTGGGTTCCATTACTGTTTTTGAAATACTATGTTGTACCCAACTCCTTACTGAAATAAATCTACTTGGGGATAGAGAGCAGAATATGTACTCTGAACATTCACATAACATGTGAAAAAATACATTCTGGGAAATGTTGGAGCAAGATGTCTAAGTGAAATTATGGGATACATTGAAAAGGATCTTCTCATGTTCACTCAGAGGGCAGGAGGGTTCATAATCATGGTAGATTGCTCTAGGTTTTCTATCAATGCACTTCATGGCTAGGCATTCAGATGTTATATAGTGTCTCCTCCTCCTACAATTCTAGGCAGCTCAAATGAAATTTGAAATATGAACTCAAGAAGACAAAAACACACAAAACTCCTTCATCTCCTCCTCCTATTTTTGCCACAACAGCAACCCTGTGAAATGGGTTGGGCTGAGTGTGTGCGTGTTCACTGCCTTGAGATATTTATAAAAATAATAAAGGTGTAAGGTATAAATGAATTGCTAGACCTTGACTGCAAATGTTTAGGTGATCACTAAATGGCAGTAAAGAGCCAGAAGTTTGTGGAGGAGGGGAATATGCTGCCTTCTTGTGCTCATCCAAAGTTTTGCAGCCCAAAGACTGCAAGAGTATTTGAGATAGGATGTCAACAAAGTATATGTGGTATACTGTAAATACATTCAGGCTGAGTCCTGGAAGCCAGACAATGAAGTTGGACTTCTGCTCTGCCATGGGCCTCTCCCTGCTAACAAGAAGCTAGTTTGCTTGATGAGCAAGTAACTGCTGCCACAAGAACCAAAGGTTTTATTTTGTGATGAAACATAGCAACTTTCAGAACTTTTTCCTATTTCAAACTCTTTGTTTTTAAAAGTAGAAATATACCACACCAACTTTTCACTCTCCTACAACAATCTATGATGTGACAACTCTCCTGAGCTTCTTCCTTTCCTCCTGCTGGCACGCACTCTCCTGCAAAGATAAAGTAGGTTTCCCCACTGAAGCTCCTTTGCCTGCTCTAATTATAATATCTAAATCCAGTGTCTAAGATTACTTAGAAGCATTAGTACAATTATTTATGTTGGCTAATAGGTGAAAGCTATCTACTTGACTAAAAGCGGGGGGAGCCTTCATCTTAATGATCAGCGTGAAGCGGCTGCATTACTGTAAGCTCTGGGAAGCGACAGTAACGGTTCCACATTCTTTGCCCTCATTTCTAAAAGGAAACAAAACAAAAGCACAACTGAATACATTCTGTTTATTTTTCTTTTGCAAAATTAATTATCTGTTACAAGGAGGGCTAAAGAACAATACTTCTGCCCTGAATCTATAAATCCTGGAAATTCTGTTCAGCAAAGTCCTCTGAGATTTTATCAAGTGTTCACCACACACGTTGAAGCTCGCTCCCCCAATCGTAAGGGAGAACAAAAACCTCAGCGTACTGAAACTGTAATTTCTTTCCAAATTCTCCTTATAAAACACAATTGTAATGTTCACTAAGAGCTTCCGGTCTTTATTTAGTGTCTCTGTGTTTGTTTGTTTGTTTACAACTGCTACATTTCATGCTTCCTTTCTGTCAGGAGGTAAGCACCCTCCATGGGTCTGCTGTGTAGGCCTGAACCAGTGTGTGCATTCCTGTAATCTGAGGGAAGTTTTACCTCAATTTCTCACTGATTAATTTTCACCCAAGGGGAAAAAAGAAAAAGAAAATAGACAGTAATTGGAGCAGCAAGCAATGCAGAGCAGCCAAATTGTGAGACTGTGTGTTATTGTGTCAGCTGGTTATTATTATAGCTTATTATTAGCATTGTGTTGCTGTCTGCACAGAGCTGTAGGATCTTCGCCAGGCAGTTGTTCGGCGCGCAGTGCTTTGTGACTGGCACTTGGATTGCTTGCCTGTCCTCAGCGCCTCCCCAGGACTGTGCTTCATGATTCCCGCTTACAACTGCTGCACTTTTCTCCATGCAGTGTGGCATGAAGTGGGCGATGCCAAGCAAGAGCCCCAGTTCAAAGTGACCTAGGATTATCTATCTATCTATCTATCTATCTATCTATCTATCTATCTATCTATCTATCTATCTATCTATCTATCTATCTATCTATCATCTATCTATCTATCATCTATCTATCTATCTATCTATCTATCTATCTATCTATCTATCTATCTATCTATTTATTTATTAGACTTATATACCGCTTCATAGAGCTTTCAGCCTGCTCTAAGCGGTTTACAGATTTTTAGCAAATTGAGTCAGCAAATTGCCCCCACAGTCTGGGTCCTTATTTCACCCACCTCGGAAGGATGGAAGACTGAGTCAACCTTGAGCCGGTGAAATTTGAACCGCTGAATTGCAGATAACAGTTAGCTGAAGTGGCCTGCAGTACTACACCCTAACCACTGTGCCACCGCTTTGTGATGAGTCACAAATGGATTTCTGGACGTACTATGCATAGCATTTCTGTTTTTCTCTCTTGTGGACATATTTGTATATCTACCCTTCCTTTATATCATATCACTAGTATTATTTACCCAGGATTTGCTAAATTATAACAATATTTGATTATTGCTGTAACAGTTGTTGTTTGGCTGATATCCTCATATCCCAAAAGTCCACCCCTCTCTCTCTAATTTTTTTGTGGCAGGAGGACAATTATTGTATCAATACTCGGCCATTGTCTTCTGATCTACTAGAAAAGGAGGAGATTCCTCCTCCTTGAGATTCCATGCTTTTTCATAGCCTGGTGTGTTGCATGAAGAGTTATGGTACTTGACTACCCTTCTTCAGGCACAATTAAAAGAGAAAGTGCACATTTTGGTTGTCATCCAAATGCAAGTGCTATTATAAATGACTTATTCAAATTTTTTATAGTACTGTGCAATGGAAGGGGTACATAGCTTGGAAGGAGTGGTTCATTTCAACATTTCTTTGAGTGAACCCTCCACCTGTAACAACTTCACAGTGTAGCCATTCCATTTCTAATGGTGGAGCAGTGCCTTCACAGAAAACCTTTGGAATGGATTTTCTGTTCTTCTGTTCTTTAGAGTTATGTCTTAACTGGGCCCAGTAGCTTATCAGTAAGGGATAAACAATTGCTTTAAAGATTAAGGTTTTATGATCACATTCAGCCACCACCCCCTTAACAATTTGACAGTGGCAATATGCACCAGCTGAAACTTCATAACTGTTTTTATGAGTAGCCAAATGCCATATTTAGCATGCAGTCATAGGATCATGAGATTATTATGGCATGAATCACTAAAACTAATGTGTGGAAATCCCCCTTCTCTCCTTTTTGCACACTGTAGCCTAAATCCTGACCATGCTTCCCTGCACCTGTCATTTCATTGGCTGCCATGACCTGGTGTTGCTGAGAACTCACAGTATACAAACCCAATAAATAAATAAAGTTTGAAACAAAACAAAGCATGATGAATGGAATGGAATGGAATGGAATAGAATAGAATAGAATAGAATAGAATAGAATAGAATAGAATAGAATTCTTTATTGGCCAAGTGTGATTGGACCCACAAGGAATTTATCTCTGGCTCATAAGCTATCAGTGTACATACAGGCATAATTACTCTACATATGATTATTAATGGAGCCACGTCCATTGCCCCAGCATGTTGTATCACCTTTTTCACTCAGTGTGGCCTCCTTATAAATAGCCTTTCTCAATTAGCTGGGAGAAAAGTGCTCCAGACCATGAATGCTACTGCATTTTTCATTTAACTAGCAGAACATTGTTTGCTTCTAAACAACTCTATTGGGCTGATCATACAAGGCATTTTGTCCCACAGTGGATGATTGGGGGAACATCAGTTTACCTATTCTTGGCATGCCGGCTGCATGACCACAGAAATGTCTTCGGACAACACTGGCCCTTCGCTAACGAAAAGAGATGAGTACCGCCCCCTAGAGTCAGACACGATTGGGCAGGGGTTGGTCCAGAATGCAGCCACGCGAGCGATATTGGGTGTACCTAGATACACCCATGTTACACCCATCCTCCGCGAGCTGCACTGGCTTCCTATTGGTCTCCGAACGCGCTTCAAGATGCTAGTCATTACTTTTAAAGCCCTACATGGCTTAGGACCTGGATATCTGAGAGACCGCCTCCTGCCACATACCTCCCAACGACCAATAAGATCTCACAGGTTGGGCCTTCTCCGGGTGCCGCCAACCGGACAATGCCGGCTGGCGGTCCCTCGGGGGAGGGCCTTCTCTGTAGCTGCTCCGGCCCTATGGAACAATCTACCCGTAGAGATCCGGACCCTTCCCACTCTCTCGGCCTTCCAAAAAGCCACTCAAACCTGGCTGTTCCAGCAGGCCTGGGGCTGTTGAACAAGGTCCAGCCCCACTTAAACGGAATGTATGGTGTGTTGTTTTTTTAAATTGTATCTCTATTTTTTATTTTTATTTTTATCTTGTTTCTGTAAGCCGCCTGGATTCCTACGGGATTGGGCGGCATACAAATTTATTAAATTGCCAAATTTCTAATTGCTATTCTTGGCATCTTTTTAGATAGACACATTTTAAGATGCCGACAGGGAGAACACATACTAATACTCACCTTCCTAAAATAAAATAATTTACCATTTTTCTTGGAGTCTGGATGAAAGCTTCTGCTCTAATTGAATCCACCAACTTTGCCACTGATTTGTCCTCTTCTTTATTCTACTTTCCACATTTTAAAAATGACCATCCTTAAGGATGGCTAAAGGCCATTTCCTTCCTAGATAGTGTCACATAATCAAGAGGGAAGATCAACATTGTAAGACATGAATATGCCATGATAAACTGCAAGCAGAAAATCAGATGGGAGGTAGAAAACAAGACATAGCAATAGCACTTAGAGTTACATGCCACTGTAGTGCGTTATAGCACTTCCTGAGCAATCTTCTCCTGCCTTAGGTATGTAGTCAACCTGACAACAACCACTCTCAGCCCTAGTAAGAAGGAAGCAACAAAGCCATTATTTAAAGAGCTTGTCAATAAAACTGCTTGGACGAGACTTCCTCAAAGGCAAAAACAAAAGCAAAACCTGCAAATGGGGACAGGGTTTCAGATGGATTGTTCTATGGTTCTCCTGTCCGTGGGCAGCTCAAGCTTCACAACTAGCATTCAAGGAAGTGGTGAACTTCGATTATTTTTACTACTGGTTCTGTGGGCATGACTTGGTGGGGGTGGTGCGGCTTGATGGGTGTGGCAGGGGAAGGATACTTCAAAATCTCCATTTCCACCCCACTCTGGGGCCAGCCAGAGGTGGTATTTGCTGGTTCTCTGAACTACTCAAAATTTCCGCTACTGGTTCTCCAGAACCTGTCAGAACCTGCTGGATTTCACCCCTGATTCAAGGTGTCTTATATTGTTCACCCTGAAATGCATCCTCTTCTTCTCTGTGCAGAACCCTCCTATTACAGCCTTGACCACTTATGCCCCAAAGCATTGGGAATTTGCTTGAAACAAAAGGAAAAAAAAAGGTTTGCAAAAAGCAGTGGTATTGAATAAAGCTTCCATTGAGTAGGAATTCATCCCATCCTCCGTCCTCCCCCACTACATTCCCAAGCAGCACCTGCTGTGTGAGGCTGTGGGCCAGCTCTGCTGAGACGCTGTGATTAAACAAACAAAAACAGCAGGCAAAAAATTCCTCTTTATAACGCCTGTTATCCTCAGGCTACCTTGTAGCATTCCCTGCTCCTCTCTTGCCACCCCCCTCCCCAATCTGTTGCTCTCGCCAATGCCAGTGTCAAGTTTAAAATGGGTAAAAATATAATGGGGTGTGGAGAGTGGAGAGAGATGTCCTTTGCCTGCAAAGAGCACAACTGTGTTTCCCCTTGTCTCTTGCCCAGGCAGATCAAAAATAATGTTATTAAGGTCTTGGACAATTTTGACTTGCCTCTCAACCCAAAGGGTAAAAATGAAATGCAATCATTTCAGTAACAAATCAGAAGAGAAGTGGTGCCTTTTAAGGACACTAAGTTCATGCACTTCCCAGGCTAATTAGTATTTTAGATGAGAAATTGATTTGCCAGTTTTTCAGGACATGTGTGCTAGTGGGTATCATTACAGTGGGGAGGGGTGTGTGAATCTGTTTTCCTCTTCATGTAGAAAACAAACACTAACAATGTGCGTGTGTCCCTGTTAGACCCCTGTGCGTTTGCAAACAGTTCCCTTGCCAGATATTAAAATATTCAAAATGAAACATGGTGAAGCAGCAGCAAGTTTATTGTCCAGGTATGCCTTGAATGAAACACTGATTGGAGACATGAAAGAGAGTTAATGTAACTGATTGAGGAAATTAAATAAATGAATGTAAAATCAATTAGGGGAGGGGAGGGGGGTCACAACCGGTGCCCATCATCCAAGAAAATCCATCCAAAAATACTTACGTACCTCATGAAACTTTGCTTTTCCCTTCCAGTTGCCCACAATCACAAGGCAAAAAATGAGCAGGCCTGCATCACAAACAGCCACTTTGCTCAATTTTATTTTTGGCATTTTAATTAACAGTTGAACAATATTCTACTATAGCAGCATTTTCAGGACCTGGCTGCTTTCAATGAAAACAGTTATCACACTGTTTTCATTGCCCCTTTCCCAATACAATATACAATATTGTGATGCCTTTTAAAAAAAGGTGGGGCTCATCGCACAATTTTATTCATATTTTATTTATTTCATCAAACATGTATTAGATAACATATATACAGTAAGTATAAACATGATTTTGAATACATGAAATGGATACGAATAAAAGGGAACATTAGGACAGGGATGGTAGGCACATTGATGAGCTTATGCACACTCCTTCCAGACCTCTCAGGAATGGGGTGACAGTAGATAGTCTAAGGTTAAAGTTTGGGGAGTTTGGGGAAGAAACCACAGAGTCAGGTGGTGCATTCCAGGCATTGACCACTCTGTTGCTGAAGTCATATTTTTTGCAATCGAGTTTGGAATGGTTTACCTTAAGTTTGTATGTATTGTGTGCTCGTGTATTGATGTGGCTGAAGCTGAAGTAGTCATTGACAGTTAGGACATCGTAGCAGATAATTTTATGTACTATGCTTAGGTCAGAGTGAAGGCAGCATAGTTCTAAGTTGTCTAAGCCCAAAATTTCAAGTCTGGTGGCATAAGGTATTCTGTTGCGAGCAGAGGAATAGAGGACGCTTCTCATGAAATATCTCTGGACTTGCTCAATTGTATTAATGTCCAATATGCAGTGCAGGCTCCAGACAGAAGAGCTGTGTTTGAGAATTGGTCTAGCAAATGTTTTGTATACTCTGGTTAGCAGTACAAAATTACCAGAGAAGAAGCTACGCAAGATCAGGTTAACAACTCTTAATGCCTTTTTTGCAACGTTGTTACAGTGAGCTCTGGCACTTAGATCATTAGATATGAGTACTCCAAGTTTTCCCCCCTCTCCACATGCCACAGCTGATACCCCTTCAAAGTATCTTATGTTCCCTGAATTTCCACATAGAGCACTACTTCTAGAGACTTCAACTATAGACTGATAAAGAAAAGTGGTATTCCTTTAATTAATTCATGGAATGTATATCCCATGATTTGTCCAGGAGCTCAATGTGAAATATTCAGTGTTTCTTCCTCCTCTTTTTCCTCACTGTCTCACCCTGTTCAGTTAAGTTGGGATGTGGGTAGGGGGGTTGACTGGCTAGTCTAAAGACATAGAGAAAGGTTCCCTGGCTGAGAATAAACTATAAGTTGGTTCTAACTCTTCCTAAGCCAATGCCTTAACCACGTATGTTAACTAGTTGTCTATTGGCAACTTTTTTTGTGAGTCAAAAATATGGAAAAAAGAAGAGATACGTATTTGAAATTTGAGGCTAAACATAAGATACCAATAAATTTGAATTATGACAATATAAGTTAGGCTTGCTCACTAAAAAAAACCCACAAAATTAAACCATTAGCATCTATTTATTACTTATAAGATATACTTTCTTTCATTAATAGAAACTTTCTATAATGAAGGAAACAATTCATAAAAAGTGTGCTTTACACAACTACCTGTCCTAGGTCCAGTGGTGAAATCCAAAAATTTTCCCTACCAGTTCTGTGGGCATGGGTTGGGCATGGGTTGGTGGTCATATGACTGGGTGGGCGTGGCCAATTTGTAAAATGTGGTGAAACTCACTTAACAACGCTCTTGCTTAGCAACCAAAATTTTGGACTCAACTGTGGTCATAAGTTTTCTTTCTTTCTTTCTTTCTTTCTTTCTTTCTTTCTTTCTTTCTTTCTTTCTTTCTTTCTTTCTTTCTTTCCTTCCTTCCTTCCTTCCTTCCTTCTTTCTTTCTTTCTTTCTTTCTTTCTTTCTTGTCTCTCTAGGGGAGGCAGGCTGGGAGGGTGGAAAGCAGAGACTGGGCATAGTGTGGTGACCAGGGGACTGGTTCGGGGGTGTGGTCAGCCAGTGGTCACTACCAATTCGGTGACTCAGGCCCAATGTCTGCTACTGGTTCTCCCAAACCGGTCCAAACCATTAGGATTTCACCGCTGCTTCATTTAAAAATGGTCTGCTTCATTCTGCCAATGGATTTATCAATAAATTGATAACCAGTTCCATCTTTTGGAAATGGGGAATATAATGATAGAGTAAGTTGGGTATCAGGATATTTGGGATACAGTGTTTATTCTGACATAACACATTGCAGCTTATTGAGAAGATGATGAAAGTGGTTCCCTTGTACCCATGCAGGATGAAGTATGTCATATTTGCACAAAACAGGAGTGCCGGAATGGTAGTTATGTGGTAGTTATTGAATTGGGCCAGAATGGGGCGAGGGGAATCAGTGTTTAAGTCCATTCTAAGCCATGAAAATTCATTAAGCAACTTTCTGCCTGTTGCCTTCTGTTAGTCTAATATATCTCATGATGTTGTCATTATGAAAATAAATCATTCTGAGCTCCTCTGAAAAAAGTCACATGTAAATCTTAGAAAGCAACAAAACAAAAATGAAAGAAAAAAAGGCCCTTGCACTCTTGTTTGTTGGAAATGTCAACAAAGAAAAAGAGAATAAGGTACTTCCACTATCAGTAACTGAAGTGAAATTTTATTGAAATCACATTTCAATATTGTTAGTGACTGAAAATTGTTAGTGATTAACTAACTGTTTAACACATGTGTTAATTATTTACATATTAATATCTGCTAGAAGATGATATAGAACACGATATGGGTCCAGGCTACAGGAAGGAACATGTTATTCATATAGGATTGATCCACCCCATTTATGCTGGCAGAGAAGGCATCCTCTGGGCCCTCTTGGTCTGAGTATTTTGGTGATAGGATCCAGAAGGGCCTTCTCTGGTATTGCACTTGCTGCTTGGAACATCTTACCCACTGGAGTAAAGTTGGTTCCAACCAGGCATGAAATCCTCTTAGCTTCACTATCGGTTTGGTAGCACACACAGAAGGTCCGTGATGACATCTGGGTGGATGGGTGGAGCCTCGTGCCACCGCCACTACTGGTTCATCCAAACTGGTGAGAACTGGCAGAATATCACCTCTGCTTCCAATCCTCCTGATCTTTTGTAAGAGACTAAAGACCTGGCTCTGCCAGTTAGCTTAAGGCTCCAATGGGGGAGTATCATAGCAGATTGATTGATAGATTAACAACAGATCCCACTTCCCTCTCACCCTACTCCTGTCCTCCCCATTTTTTAATTGGAGCACAGTATTTGGATCCTCACAGTATTTGATTTATGCCTTTTAGGTGTCAGCCTCTTTCTCTGCTTTGCTATTGCTTCGGCTGCCATGAAACGGGGAGGGAGGGCATGGTATTTGGGAGGGGTTACTCATTGTGCTGGAGGAAGGTTCTGGAGTTCACCAGTTGATCGGACTACGCATGCGTGGGAGTTTCCCGCCAGGACTAACGCCACCGACATTCCATCTTCGTGATGCCTTTTGAAGTTATCTTGCACCTGACACTTGGGAGAATTATGATTGGACTGTACCTGTGATGCCAAGGGGTGGGGAATGGGCTATTCTATATATCAATCGCTTTTACGCCTAAATATTCAGATTTCGCTTCGCTATGCCTTTAATCATTTTTAATTAGTAAAAGTACACTTGATTTCCACACATGGAGTCTCGTGGTCTTTCTTTCCTAATTAATTAATGGAGAGGTGCTGACATTAGGTTTTGTATAATTTTTAAGATTGTAGACGTTGTGTACTCGAGTTATGATCGTCTGGTGTCAATCAAGCTGGGAGGTCATTGCCATTGGTTCAGGTGCATAGGCTTTCCTGCGGGAGAAGGGCAAGGTTCTAATTGGTTGATGGTTGGATAGCTACCTTATAAATAGCTGTCAAACCAGCATTGCTTGTTCTGTTGTGTTAATGTTCTGACTGATTAAACATTGTTGAATGCAGAATCGCCTCAGTTGTTTCTCATCACCACAGAGAACTTAATAGTAAGCCACCCAGGAAGTTACTCTCAGATAAGATGGACAGTCAATAAATTTTACAAACAAACAAACAAATGAAATATACATGGTAGAAAGCTTCTGCCCTTTGGGATCAACCATCAACAAGCAGTCAAGAAATACACTGCATTTAGTAAAGCCACCATGAAGGTTTTGGAAAAGAGATTCAGATGATCTGAATGATCTGTCTATTCCTGCAAAGGTCAGAATACTGCAAACAATGATGTTCCCCGTGACACTTTATGGAAGCGAAAGTTGGACTTTATCAATGCTTTAGAGCTTTAGTGTTTGAAAACACTCCGGAAAATGAATTGGGACAATGAAGGAAACAAACAAATGGATCGTTGAACAAATCAACCAGGAGAACTCAAGGCACAAAATACCCAGGCTCAGATGATTGTATTTTGGAGACATTATTAGAAGACTATGGTTTCTGAAGGTGTTCTAATGCTGGGAAAGACAGACTGAAAGAGAAGAAAAGAATGATTAGGTGAATCAATTCAATTACAGTGGTAAAGTCTCTGTGCCATTGGAAGACATGAAAAATCAGGTTAGGGAGAGAATGTCAGAGAGAAAATCTGTCTATATGGTTGCTAGGAGACAGCACTGACTCTATGACACATAATTTATTTTTAAAATGATATAAAAACTATTGGGGATTACAGAGTCTTCTACTGAGGAGCATGGAGAACAAATTACTTGAATACACCCATTTTTATAGCAGAAACATTATAATAAAGTGACATATTGATTCAGAATTTCCTTTATTATTTGGCAGCCAAACCAAAGACATATACCCATAATGTTGCTCATGTCATAAATCTGTCATGGAACAATTGCTTATTACAATTATTGTACTCATATTTGCCCTTACACTCTTACTCATAGAATTTATTTCAGAAATATACATTTTGTAAGTATACATTTAATCAATACTGTCCTGTGAATTATGACATATTCAGGGAATATTCATTCCTTAATTCTTTGACATTTTCATTCACTGAGTCCAGTCTCAGGCATTTCTCCAGGTGAGTTATTTCACCAACCACTCAATTTATTTAAAAAATCAATAACGGGAGGATAAATCTTGTCATCTCCTGACCTTTTATTTTTTTGGATATGAAAGGGCTGTTGTACTCTCTGCGTTTCCAGTGAAACTCCAAGCATGGCTGCTGGATTGTGACATCATAAAACATGTGGAAGCAATAATTATTTATCTGCAAGCCTAATGCCTTTGTCTTAGGGTAATGCTGGGGCAACCAATTAAAGCAATCAAGTGATTTTGTATTATGGAATGTAATATACCTTTGCTTGCACAGACACTCTTTCCTAACTAGGACCATCTGCTCATTCCCTGGAAGCCAAACAAGTGAGAAGAGAGGAGAGAATAGACACATCAGTGTAAAAACATCCTTCTTTGGCTGGAAGAAAGAAAAGTCATAGTCATACTTATGGCAACCACATGGTGGTATACTGCAGGAAAGAGTGTAATCAAGTACAAAGAGTTCTTGTGACTTGTTTAAGGGTAACTTTTTCATAGTTACAAAAAGATAAACCCTTATGCACAGGCCTGCAAACCAACTATGTGTTATCTGCAAATGCATGCATTAAAAACTGAACATTGTTACTTTACTGCATAGGTTATTGACAACTTAAACAGAAGTTGTATGGGAAAATGGTGTTATTTGAAGAACAATACATGCGGCCCTGGAGAAGATGGTCTGATACAGCCAGCAGAATGGGCAGGGCAAGCAAGCGTGCTTCATCAGCAAATGCAATGAAGATCAGCTGGGCATGGCAAGGCTTGCAGAGTAGAAGGTGGCAGTGGCAACTGGGGCCCTTCTGCTGTGGCACTCGACTGGCTAGCTGCAACATGGGGCTTGAGGTGATACTGCTCAGCAATGGTGTTGCTGGGGATGAAGTAGAAGCCTGGGGACGGTGGTGATTGGCTGAGACTGCTGAAGACCCTGAGTGTCTACTTCAGCCCCAGTAACATTGAATTTTGATCACATGACCCCCAAAATTGCTGCAGGGACCTTAACTTCAGGGTCTGGGCATAAGTGCATTCATTCAATGCCTCTGTAACTTTGAACTCAATCAATTGGAATAGAGTGGAATGGGACCTTGGAGGTCTTCTAATCAGTGACGTGCAGTCATGGGAGGCAGGGGAGGCAGAGCATCACCACTGTCATCATGAAAAGAAAAAAATGTAAAAGGAAAAAGGCAAGAGCTGAGGTCAGGCTGAGCTAGTTGCTGCCAGAGTCACCGTGGATGACTCTACTTAGTGCTTAACTGTTTAAAAAAGCCTCTAAAAAGCTCCCTCTACAGGAGGAAGCAGGAGAATGACGTGCCTTATCTAGTCTGACTTTAGGCATTTTATGATCACTCGAGCAGAGTTAAGCAAGGGTTAAAAGCCTAAAAATTCTTGATGTAGGTGAGGCACATCGTTCTCCTGCCTCCTCCTGTAGAGGGTGCTTTTTAGAGGCTTTTTTAAACAGTTAAGCAGCAGCATCCACAGTGACTCTGGCAGCAACTAGCTCAGCCTGACCTCAGCTCTCGCCTTTTTCCTTTTACATTTTTTTTCTTTTCATGATAACAGGCAAGAGCAGAGTTGAAATCCTCTCTGAAACAGCTGGAAAAGGTATGTGTGGGTTGGACGGAGAGGGAGGAATTCAAACTTCATTGTCCTGGTGCGGGGCTTTGGGCAAAGGCTGGAGGGAAGTGCTCTCCCTCCCCAAGTGTAGTTTGATTGCGTTGTCTTTTCAAACCTGTAATCAGTGAAGCTGGGCTGGATCCTTCCGGGGCTGGGGGAAAGTGTGTGTGCTCCAGTATGGCTCTTTGACTGGCTTCTTGCCTCCTCCTGTGGTCTATCTAACTCCCTCCAATCCAACTTTTTGTTTGTCTGTGTGTGTGTGTGTGTGTGCTTGTTTGAGAGAGAGTTTGAGTGAAAGAGGGAAGGAGGTAGGAGAGATAGTCCAATCCAACTTGTGTGTGTGTGTGTGTGTGTGTGTGTGTGTGTTTGAGAGGGGGGAGGGAGGGAGAGAGGGAGGAAGGAGGGGAAGGGAGAAGAAAGAAGGAAACTTATTTCGCAAAGGAGAAAAACAAATGCTGTCACTTTAAATCGGAACTGAGCATGCCTGGCTGTAGGATTCTGGGAGTTGAAGTCCACAAGTCTAAAAAAATTTGAAACCCACCACTGTGTCAGTGCCTCACCAGCCATAAACCTCACCGCACATCATTGCTTCTAATCCAACCCCCTGCTCAAGCAGGAGACCCTATACAATTTGAGACAAATAGCTGTCCAGTCTCTTCTTGAAAACCTCCAGTGATGAAGAACTCATAACTTCTAACAGCAAGCTGTTTCACTGGTTAATTGTCCTCACTGTTGGGAAGTTTCTCCATAATTCCAGGTTGCTTCTCTCCTTTATTAATTCCATCCATTGTTTCTTATCTTGCCTTCTGGAGTTTTTGGAGAATAGGTTTTGGGCCTCCTCTTCTTTGCAACAGCTACTCAAATACTGGATTACTGCTATCATGTCACCCCTAGTCTTTCTTTCCTCTAGAATAGACACACACAGTTTCTTATTATGTTTTAGTCTCCAGGCGTGTAATCATCCTAGTTGCTTTTCTCTGCACTTTTTCCAAAGTCTCAACATCTTCTTTGTAATTTGGTGACCAAAACTGGATGCAGTATTCCAGGGGAACTACTACAGAATAAATTATTGTTAAGTGAGGACTGTCTATTGATCAAATTCTGTACAGTTTATGTAATCTGAATCATGATATTAATAGGAAAATATGCCATTGTTCTCTCTCATCCCTTGGCTTCAAGTATTGTTTGCTTGTTTGCCCATATCTTGCTCCTCCATCACCACTACTGCTATTATGTTTGGGTATGGACTCCACGTGTCAGACCAGGCATGTCATATTTTACATGGGATTTTATGTTCAAGTGCATGGAAGAAGTTTATCAACCTTGTGGTTATATATCTCATGAGATATTGGGGGTGGGGTGGTCCTAGTGCAGAGGTGGTCTTCTACCATTACAGACTGGTTTGTCCGAACTGGTAGTGGAAATCATGGGTGTCCCTGCCCATCCACGCTGGCTCTAAGGCATCCCATTTAGGCCATTTTTTTCCGCCAAAAGCGCATGTGCGGAAGCTGTGCACATGTGTGGAGGTGGCTCATGCGAGCGAAGTGAGCATGCACGTATGCTCACATTTGCGAACCATTAGGGAAGGGAAGTGTATACCACCTCTGGACTAGTGATATGTGTTACTTTAGGGTTTGTGTTGTGGCCCAGCAGGAGCCGTTGGAGCTGCCACCAGACTCCGACAGCGAGGGGCCCTATGAGTTGACTCTGGAGGATGTGGAGGACCCTGGACAGGGTTCCGACTCCGAGCAGGGTGCAGAGACACTGGTTGGCACCAGGTGCACCTGAGCCTTGGACCTGTGAGGAGGAAATAAGGGAGAGTGATCCAGAAGCCAGCAGTGAGTTGTTCCTCGATGCCCGGAATCGAAGAGCTAATAGGCATCAGGAACAATTACGCAAGTACAGGAAGTAATTGCACTCAGCTGGTGGTCATCCTCTCCAGACTATAAAAAGACTGTTGTGCACACGCCCCTCTTGCAGAAGTCAACGCATTGACTAAAGAGAACTTTTGTAACTAACTTGGCAGGCTGATTGCTGCCAAGGTCCTTATCTGTTTGTTATGCTTGGCTTTCAGCCACTGAGGTTTTGGTTTCTTGCTATTAAAGTACATTCCAGTTAAGCTTGTCTCGGCTTTCGTTACTGGACGGAGGAGGGGGTCAGAACAGGTTTGGATACTTTAAATTATGAGAGGAATGTGTTGTAGATCACACAATATATTGCAAGCTAGGTATAGGTAGGCATCCCTTGAGAAGTCCTAGAGAACAGGTGAGGGATCAAAAGACTGGAGTAGGGCTAATATTTCTGTTTTCAAAAAATCGAAGAAGCAGGACCAGGAACCTACAGGCCTTGAGCCTGACATTGGTACAAGCACGGTTCTTAAGTAGATTATCAAATAGCATGTCTGTGAGCCTTAGATAGGAATTCATTAATTAATAAAAGCCAACATGGATTTATGCCAAGCAAGTCATGCTAGACTAACTCAATCTCCTTTTATGACAGAATTACTAGTCTGGTTGATTGGAGACATGCGGTGGATATAGTACAGCAATTTTTGTTTTTGACAGAGAATCTCGTAGCATCCTTATTAATAAAATGGTCAAATATCATTTGGACAACTCAACCATTAGGTGGAAATGCAGTTGACTCCACGATCATATTCAAAGGGTAACTATAAATGGCACCAAATTACCTGGAGAGATGTTTCAAGTGAGGGCTATGTCTCGGACCTGGAGTTATTCAATTTATTTATAAATCATATAAATGAGAGTCAATGGAATGCTTATCAAATTTTTAGATAATACAAAGCTAGGAGGTATGATTAATACTTGGAATAAGAGGGGGAAATTAAAAAAACTTGAAAGAAGAATGGGCCAAAACTAATGCAATGAAATTAAGAAAAAGAAATATAAAGTTATGCATCTAGGTAAGAAAAAGAAATGAAACCTGTGCAGAGTGTAAGAAATCTATTCAAGAACAGCACATGTGAAAAGAACTTGAGGGTAGTAATGGATCATAATCTCAACATATCACAACAATATAGTGCAGCTGTGAAGAAACCAGACAATAATTTGAAGAGCATCTAAAGGAGCATAGAATTCAGATCATGAGAATTAATTATCCTACTATATTCTGCCTTCATCTGGCCTCACTTGAGCTTTTATGTTTAGTTCTTCACATCCCAGTTTAAAAATGCAATGATAAACTTGAGCAAGTCTAGAGAAGGGATAGCAAGCTGGTGAAAAAACTGAAAACCAATTCCTGAAAGAAATTGTGAAAAAACCCAGCGTCTTGTAGATGTAATTTATATAGAAAAGAAGGTTGAGTGGGGATATGATGTTTTCTGTCACATTGCCAAGTTTGGACTTATTACTTCTAGTCTTATCCTCTAGGGCAAGAGTATCAAACTTGGGTCACGTTGTCATCATGTGATGTATCATGACTCTCCCCCCCCCCTTTTGTTAAACCGGGGGTGGGCATGCCAGCGCATGATGCATCCGGCCTGTGTGCCGCGTATTTGACACCCCTGCTCTAGAGTAAGTGAGAATGAGATGAGATTTCAAGAATGTAGATACATGTTAGTCATTAGGAAGAACATTCTGGAATAGGTTTCTACATGGAGTAATTTCTGCCCCTTCAGTGGATGTTTTAAAACAGGGGCTAGATAATTATCTGTCCAAGATGGTATAGATAATCCTGCCGTATATAGGATGTTTGACATAATGACTTCTTAGGTCCCTTCCAACTCTATAATTCCATCATCTAAAGGTAAGTAGGACAGTTGAGCTAGTGGATTATCTGCAAGATCAAACCAGGTGTATACACGCATATCCACTAAGACTATGCAATTGTTGAAGATCTTTATCATTACCCCAACAAAGCTCTTGTCCTTCCTTACCAATCATTAGTGCCACATTTGTGTTTTTGAGAAACATTCATAACATTTCTAAGGAACCCCCTGGAGAATTGTAGCTTTTTCCTGGAAAGTATTTGTAAAAATATTCTTCCCAGTCCATTTGATAATGGTATGGTTTAGCATTACTGAAAGTAGCCCTGTATCTGACCTCTCCACCTTCCATCACTCACACTCTCTCTAGTCCTATGATTTGCTTCATGTACCAACTAGCTAAGAAAATAATTTTATTTAAGTTGAAATGATTCAAATGTTTTTGTAAGGCTTTCTCACAATCCGTTAGGTTTTTTTTTTAACTTCAGGAGGAATAGTCAAGGAAATACAAATTTTGCTAACAAAAAGAGAGTGAAGTGCTTTTGATTTTCACAAATGAAGGTGAATATATGTGTCCCAGAATATTGCCTGGGTTGGTCATCAGGACCAGAGATTTTGTCTTCTGAACTTTCAGATTTGTGCTGGATGGAGCTCATCCAGAGGTGGGATTCAACTGGAGTAACAACCAGTTTGTTGAGTGTGTGCAGTGGGTTTTGAAAACTTACCTTCTACTGCAGCCATGGTGCAAAACAGATGAGGCAGTGGCAATCTGATTGGCCTTCCTATCAGCTGGACTTCAGAAAAGGAAATATAGGTCAATATAGCGCAGAGGAGGGTGGGTGGGCAGGCCCAGCTGAAAGTCAGAGCGAACCATTTCTCTCCCAGCTGATTGTCAGAGCTACTGGCTCACGCAAACTGGTCCGAACTGGTAGAATCCCACCCCTCAGCTCATCTTCAGGGAACTTCTTTCTAGCATTTTTTATTCTATTCTAACTGAAAATATGTCACTAGCAGCAGCTGATCCTGAACCAGGGGTGGATTCCAGCCGGTTCACTTGTGTGAACATTTCATGCATGTGCATGCGTGCTATGTGTTGCGTGTTGCGTGCCCATGCGCAATGCAATTAAAATTGTTCTACGCATGCACAGAATTGAAGAACAGGATGGAGAACCGATTCAGGAGCGTGCCGATTCCAGCAACCCAGGCCACCAAACCACTACCTGTTCAGCTGATTTGGTCTAGGAACCCACCACTGTCCTGAACCTTTATGCTCGCTAGTTCTATACAGCCAGCTAGCCAGCCAGTTAGCTAACTATGCAAGCTTAAATTCGGGCAGTCATTCTTCAAGTTCTCAATTTGCCCTGACACATCTGATAAACACCTCTGTACAACACAGTCTAACTATTTTTTTAACATAGTGACACAATATGTAGGGAAAGATTGTGGTATCACTATTTTGCTCATTAATGGTTACACTTACGCACGGACTGACCATGGTTCCTGAATTGGTGTCTATGATCATTCTTTTTTTGGTAGTGATCAGAAAACAACTTATCATCACATTGGTAAATTGGTGCCCTTCCCTAATGCTTGTGGCTATCCTGGAATGTTTCTTACAACAATGATACCACAGGTAAATAAGCATTATCTTATGTTTTTATTCTATTTCTCCTCCTCCTTCCTAGTCAGACGCAATGTGTTCATTTTTTCTCCTCTCTAGCTCTATAATTTCAGCTTAGGGTTAGCATTTAGAAAGTCTGATTGGTGCAAACTCATATAATTACTGTCCTCATTGTGATGCATAAATTTCATGGCAAGGAACAGTTTTTAAAATCTGTTATGAATGCCGGCCCTTAGGCTAGTTCAAAAATGATGCTTACTGGTTGATACATACCTGTTTACTAGTTTGGGCATTTGCCACATCATTCCCTAAGGATTAAGTGCCATTTTGTTCATACGATATATAAGCACTGGTGTTGGCCCAAATAAGGCAAAGTGGCATAGAGTTATTATTGGCTTAATTGCTTTGCAAAATGGTATTTAAGGGGAAATATGGGTAAACGAACTCAGTCAGAATGTAATTGTAGACATATTCATATGAATAAGCCTTTAAAAGTATGCCTATGTGTTGAGCTATTCCATTTAGCCTGGATTAGCTTCATTCCAGTATTTCAAATTCTAAAACAACTCCACAGAATGTCCAGGTCTTAACCTAATGTCTACTTGTTTTCTTGAAAGCTCTGTAATTGTGTTCATTCAACATAGTCCAGTAGCCCTTTCTGGTCCTATTGTGGCAAAGGGAGAAAGAAAGAAAGAAAGAAAGAAAGAAAGAAAGAAAGAAAGAAAGAAAGAAAGAAAGAAAGAAGGAAGGAAGGAAGGAAGGAAGGAAATAAAGAAAGAAAGAAGGAAAGAAAGATAATTTTAGTGTCCCTAATGGTAAAAAGAAAATGTTCATGTTTTTAACAATCATGACACTTACAAAAGACCAACCTCTGTACATATTTCTAGAGCTGCTAAGTCCTACTGAAAACAAATCTACATTAATAGGACCTGTAGTCAATATTACAAACTGACCTATCATTTTGAGGCTAGAACTGGAAATAATATGAGTTCCAAATCAAGTGCTCAGTGACATCTAGCAATTTCTACTCCTCAGAATTTCTTTCCATCTGACTCTCATCTATAATTAGCCTCTGTAGATGAACTAAGAAAGCTATGGGAAGCTTCCTCTTAATAAGAATAAATGGCTCCATCTTGATCCTGTTTCAGATTGCTGCCTAGTGGATGATTCTATTCCAGTTACTGGTATTGGAGAAGCTGATCTGATATCATAAATGACTTTATAATGTCTGCCTTCCATTGTCTGCCTTCCATTGAAGACCTGTATACTGTCTGTATAATGTCTGCCTGTATACTGTATAATGTCTGCCTTCCATTGAGGACCTGTATACTGTACCAGTCAAAAAGAGGGCTGTGAAAATATTTACAGACCTCTCACACCCTGGACATAAACTGTTTCAACTCCTACCTTCAAAACGATGCTATAGAACACTGCACACCAGAGCAACTAGACACAAGAACAGTTTTCCCCCCGAACTCCATCATTCTGCTAAAGAAATAATTCCCTCACCACTGTCAAACTATTTATTAAGGCTGCACTACTATCAATCTTCCACCATTTCTATCACCCATCTTCTTCCACTTATGATTGTATGACTGTAACTTTGTTACTTGTATCCTTACGATTTATAATGATTGTTTCCTAATATGCTTTGATTGCTTATTTGTACCCTTTGACTATCATTAAGTGTCATACCTTATGATTCTTGATTAATGTATCTTTTCTTTTATGTACACTTCTCTATTCTATTCTATACTATTCTATACTATTCTATTCTATTGTATTCAGTGCTGGACCATCCACTGGGATCCTAAAGCTTTGATTCTGAATTCCAGCTAAATATATCAACATCCACCCTTATTTATTTCTTTGTTAAGCAAACAAACAAAATGGACTAGTATACAGTACATTATCACTAGGATTATCATCTATGGATAGGTTTGAAAGTACAAATTAGTTGAATAGATTGGAGTCTTCTACAAATGTTCATGGTTAGTTTACCCAACCAAACTATGAATAAACTGAGAATCTGGAAGGCTGATTCCCATCCTTATAATCCAATCTTCTCTAGAGTTCTGCACCAACATCATAACCTAACAACACATTCCACAGATGGCACCAAGTTTGGGAGGGCTGAAATAGATAATACCAAAGTAAACAGGTAAATATCTTAGGTCAGCTGTCTCCAATCTTTCTGGCTTGGCAGACTGGCAAAGATGGGGTGATGGGAAGGAGAGAGAAGATAGTTTCATGCATGCTCGAGTGACACTTTCACAAATGTATGCGCCTACCACTTCTGCAGCCCGGTTCTGAATAGGTTGCTGCTCAGCACTGGGCTGCAGACCGTGGATGGGGACCACTGTCTTAGGTAGTTTAGCAAGAGAATGAAGCTTTTTACCACCCAATCCATGAAAACTTCACATGTTTAAGTCCGCTTCTTGCTTTCTTTTTAAATGAATAATAAAGGGAAGTGTCCCTTCATGTATGCAATAAGCCCAATGTGCTGACAATGCAATCTATGGAGCTTTCCAGGTCATCCAGCAGCAGGCCACATGTTTTTGAAAATATAAGAATTGTGGGATATACTTGAGAAATTCAGAGTCCAAGACTGAAGCATTTCTTGCCCTTCAGACCTTAGCAACTGCAGTAGTATTCAGTGACTGCCATAGAGAGGAACAGCTGGTTGGCAGCCACACAGCTTTGAAAACAAGTTTTTAATATGCAGACATAAAGCTACATCCCATTTCATACAATTGTTTCTGGCACATGGCAAAATGTATTTGAGGGCCTCCTTGAATTCACAGGATCTCTCTCTCTCTCTCTCTCTCTCTCTCTCTCTCTCTCTCTCTCTCTCTCTCTCTCTCTCTCTCTCTCTCTCTCTCTCTCTCTCTCTCATTCTCTCTCTCTCTCTCTGTGTGTTCGAGTTCTTTATATACACAAGAGGTTTCCTCTTCCCCCACATGATATACATATACTTTCGAAGAAAAATCTTTAATGCAGACATAAGGAAATAGCTGAGTTTAGAATCAAGATAGAGCTTTCATGCATTAAACATGTATGTTCTGAATTATTAAGAATAATATTCTTCATGTTCCTGATTCTTTTTTAAGGCTGCTGCTGGTTTCTGCTTGTTTTCATTACGTAATGCATAATGCTTATAATGATTCCCAACTATTATGGTATCACTGGACCATTCTTTAACATTTCACCAAGCATTCATGTGTAGCATTTGCAACACGTTTAGCAATAGCACGTACACTTATAGTATATATTGTCCCAACGTGCTTTACAGAACTCTCATTGTAAACTTGTTTATAATGTTTTGCATATTACCCCCAATAATCTGTGTCCTCATTTTATTGATCTCGGAAGGATGGAAGACTGACTCAGCTTTGAGCTCTATCTAGTCTGAATTGCAGGCTATGAGTTTGCCTGTTTGCCTGCAATACAGGTAGTCCTCAAATTATGACCACAATTGAGTCCAAAATTGTTGTTGCTAAATTTACCATTTGTGTATGTCTGGTTCATATATTCTGTCCACTGTATGCTGTATTCTGTATCTATTCCATTCTGAAGGATTTTAGTAGAGCAGGGGTTTTCCAAACCTAAAATCCTCTAAAGAGGCATTAATTTCTATACACTGTGAAGCTGAGAGAAAAGGGAGATGATGCTGTCATTGTTTATGCTTCTTTTGCTGACTGTTATTTTGCTTTTTAGCTCCCGCACAGTGACATCATTACTTCCTAATCTAATGCACATTATCTTAAAAGGTAGTAACAGCTTCAGATGGTGTAAATCTATTGTTTCCTTCCATACCCAGGAAATAACATCAGCAGGCAATTCTGTGTAAATAATTCCTTAGTCTTTCAGGATCAAAATTAAGATCATACATGAGCCCCAAAACATCAGTTGCATCTCAATAGACAATTAAATGGGTGCCTCCACCCTTTGAATTCATGGTGATTGGAAGTTGATAGGTGTACAGTCAAATTATCATGTCAAAAAGTAAAGGGGAAAAGCCATTTGTATAACACTAAATAGAATTGCACTCATATCAGAAGTTGGGAAGATTAGCTAGTAATATTACCGTTGCCTGGGAGATGCCCAGAGATGCTTTCATGGCCCTGGCAGGAGCTGGAGTGAAGGACAGGAGTTCACACTGTCGCACGGCAGCACTCGGGTTTCGAATGCAGACTTTTTGCTTCTCAAGCCAGCGTCCTAAGCATGAGAGCCACAATATTCCTATAACACTAAAGTATATATATTCATGTCCAAAGTGTAAGAATCATAATTCTCAACATATCAGCACCAGATGATTATTCACATTTAGGATATTTTTGTTTCTTCACACTATTTTAAAGCTCAGGCTTTTTCATTCATCTTGTGCAATAATGAATATTAGAAAGTCCTTGCTAAAAAAATAGATGTATTATTGGAACAGCTCTAGAGTCCCCATTTTCTTCTGTTGTCAGAATCTTTATGGAAGAATATGTCAACAAGCAGGCCCAGCCTAATATAAATAAGGAAAAGAAGAATAACAAAATACATTCCTAGATTTAAACATTCATGAAGACTGTAGCAATGAAGTAATCTGCTACATGGAACAAAGGCTGTTTATAAGGTAAACAAAATACTAAAAAGCAGATATCAAATTGACAATAAATATATGTTTTGTCAAAGCCGCTGATTTCTCCATTGTAATACAGCTATCAAAGTTGAGGATTTACAAGGGCCAAGTGAAGAAAAAGTGATGCCTTTGAACTATGGTGCTAAAGACAATTGTTACAAATACATTGTCCACAAGAACAAATCATTTAATAGTAGATAGAAATAAAACCTGACTTCTTAATGAAATCACCACAAGGAAGTTAGCTTAAATATTTTGACACATAACAAAAAGGCAAGGATCTTGAAATTTTAGGAAAAAATAGCATGAACTTAGAAGAACTCACAGTAAGTTGTTACTGACAGACAATTTTGGCAAAATTACATTCATTCAAGAGTCAGTCAGAAGCAACTAAAGAGGAACAGAAGATATACTTTAAAAAATATAACTGACACCAAGAAAGGTATCAGAAATCCAATAAAAGAATGTGGATAGTGTAAGAAAAATAATCCAAAAATGTGTAAGAGTAAGATTTGGACAGTAGGCAAGATACAAATGCTGCTGTAACTGAGCCTGTTATTTTTCATCATAAGTGTTGGAAAAGGAAGGTTGATTCAGGTATTTGGCTACTACCAGAACACTCTCCATCACATGGAATTTAATATAACTTATTTGTGAAGGTAGAATGACATGGAGGGCAAAAGAAAGCTGAATATGTGCTATGTGATATGTGCCACTGTTTGGATCCTCAGATAGAAGCTACCAGCAAGAACAGTTGTATTGAGCAAGAACAATAAAAAGTAAAATGTTTCATAAAGAGTAATCAGACAATTCCCAGGCTTGACAGGAACAGCTCAAGCTCTTCAGATTCCATCATATATGATCAATATGACTAGTAAGAAAAAGTGGTAATCAGAATAACAGAGTAACAGAGGGAAGCTGTAGATCACCTAGTCCAGTGTTTCTCAACCTTGGCAACTTGAAGATGTCCGGACTTCAATTCCCAGAATTCCCCAGCCAGCGAATGCGAAGTTCTGGGAGTTGAAGTCTGGACATCTTCAAGTTGCCAAGGTTGAGAAACACTGACCTAGTCCAACCCCTGCTCAAGCAGGTGACCCTATACCATTTCTGACACATGGCAGTCCAGTCTCTGTTTGAAAGCCTCCAGTTATGAAGCACCCACAACTTCTGAAGGCAAGCTGTTACATTGGTTGAGTGTTCTCACTGTCAGAATTATTTTCCTTATTCTAGATTCCATCCATTGTTCCTTGTCTGGCCTTCAGGCACTTTGGAAAGTAGGTTGCCCCCCTCCTCTGTGACAGCCCCTCAAATATTGGAATACTGTTATCAGGTCACCCCTGGTCCTTCCCTTCACTAGACTAGCCATGCCCAGTTCTTGCAACCATTGTTCATATGTTTTAGGCTCCAGGCCCTTAATCATCTTTGTTGCACTTCTCTGCACTCCTTCTAGAGTCTCAACATCTTTTACATAGCATGGTGACCCGAACTAGATGCAATATTCTAGGTATTGTCTAACTAAGGTCTTACAGAGAGGTACTGGTACTTCATATGATCTTGATTCAATCCCTCTGTTAATGCAAGTTAGGATTGCACTGGCTTTTTTGATTGCTGCTGTACACTGCTAGCTCATATTTAATTGATTGTTCATTAGAAGTCCAAGACTGTTCTCATAGTTACTGCTACTAAGCCAGGTTTCACCTAATCTGTACATGTACTTTTGCTTTTTCTTTCTTAAATGTAAACAACATACTTTTCTCTTCGTTGAATTTCATTTTGTTAGATATTGCCCGCTGTTCAAGTCTGTTGAGATCCATCTGGATCTTGAGCCTATCATCTAGGATGTTGGCTATTCCTGCCAGTTTGGTATCATCTGCAAATTTGATAAAAGCTAGGAGTTGTATCACAGGCAAAGATGTTTTCTACTTTGAGGTGACCAGGATATGTGGGTATTTGGGAGCGGTGTGTGTGTGTGTGTGTGTGTGTGTGTATGTGTGTGTGTGTGTATGTATGTATGTATGTATGTATGTATGTATGTATGTATGTACTCAATCTCCATGTAGGGAGTTTTGTTCTGCAAAAAGCTGCAGTGTTCAGCTTTAAAGTCAATTTAAACTAACAGAAGAATAAGTGCATGCAACACATGAACGCAATCAGAAAAGAGGAACCAACTTCTTCCCTGATCCAACACCTTAAAGCCACAGGACATAAAATTGACTTTAAAAAGACCAGAACTATTGCCAAAGCTGAACACTTTAACAACAGAATAATCAGAGAAGCCATCGAGATAGAAAAATGCCCACACAGCATGAACAAACGAGACGATACCTCCCGCCTACCAGCCATTTGGAAACCCGCCCTTATTGACAAACGAGTCCCTAACACGAGGAATGACACCAGACCCACACTCACAAGTGCCACACAGGATGTCACCACCACACATCCATGCAGAAAGCAGACTCAAACCCACACTGATGATGAGGCACGACCAAGGACCAGAAGCCAGACTGCAACTGCACCATTAGCCACTTTAAACCCCTCCAATCCATACATGAAGCATAAACCCCCAACCAATCAGAACACACCTCCACCCAATCAGAACACAGCCAAGCTCCCACCCAATCAGCTCAACCTAACCCCTAACCCTAACCCTAACTCCCACTGGCAGTTAAAAGGAAGAAATAGCTGAGATCTCACATTGATCCTGGAAGCACGAAACAAGCCTGAAGATGACGAATGAGACTTCGTCGAAACATCGCAGGACACTTCCAATTTTATGTGGGAGAAAACCCGAATAACCAAAGACAGACAGACATACGTATATACATACATACATACATACATACATACATACATACACACACACACACACACACACACACACACACATACCATTTTTAATTAAAGTTAATTTTTTTTTAAAAAACTAGAACAATACAAATTAATATAAAGGAAGAAGACAGAAAAGGAAAGAAATCAAAGAGAAAGCAGATACACAGATATGTGTTATTGATTACATTCCAAATTCATCAATGTATCTACTAGAATCTGTAAACTGTTACCATAATTCATGACACATAAACACATACAAATGCTTAGTTTCCAATAAACATGGAGATTTTGCCCACAAAAGCTATTCCATGTTTTTGTGTTTGTGTGCCTGTGCGTGTGTGTGTGTGTATGTGTGTGTGGATTTTAGAGAAAAAGGTCTACTGACTTTCCTTTTATAAGAGCCTTTCCCATATTTATATTTTCTTTTGATATGATGCTTATGTCACTTTGGGGTAGTGGCTCTTGCAGATTTGCTGATCTAAAATATAAAACCATAGTACATTTCTGGATGCAGTTACACAGCCACAACTAAGTCTGTCTGCCATTTTTCTGGAGAATGTTCATGGAAAGTTTCTGGAGAACGTTCATGGCGTAAGAAACAACTGAGCATTGTTCCTTTGGCATATCTCAAGACATATGCAGGTGCTTAGATAATAAATGCAGATGCTCTTTCACTGAAGTCAGTGTTCTCTAATAGAGTTCTGTTTGTGGGGGAGGAGACTTCTTGCATATCAGTTCTCTCCACCTCACAAAATAAGCAACTATAGGCCAAGGTGCTTTTTTCCTAACTCAGTTTATGGCAGATGTGTACAAAGGAATCAAAATAGGAATGATTATGGACAGTGATGGGGAAAAAAACCCTTATCTCAGCACCTTGACTCATCTGAAAACTTGAACTGAGCCCAAACTAAATAGCTTGAGGCCCCATCAAACTTTGCAGCCTGCAAAGGTTAATAGACACTTCGTAGCTTTCTGATAAACATCTGAAGTACTTGCACACTTGGAAAGAATGAAGCCTGTTTTTCAGATACCTAGTTCAATTTGGCAGTCATACCAGTTTGAGAAACCTCGATTCAGTCTATAAACACAGAGCAATACTGATAGAGCTCCAATATCAAGGAAAATAAATATAGGAACAAGAAGGAGCCATGCTTTCCATTTTTTATAAGGAACTGAAAAAGCTATCAAAAGCACGAATTGTGTTTAATGTATTACCAAGAGAAATAATTTTATGTACTTAGAATATTGACTTCACTAAATAGTCAAACTTCTCTGTGCAATTTATAGTAGAAGTTAGTATAATGAACAGCAGCAAGACACAATTATAATGTCCTATTGACTTCAGCAATGTTATTTCTTTGTAAGTCATCATTGTGCCTCCATAAGCACAAGTACCAATAAATAAAGCCTTTAAGACCAACAATAGAAGAAGAAGAACCCACCCCCTCCAAGTCATTTAAAAGAGGCA